>NC_050577.1:116542117-116863673 GCF_011100635.1 Trichosurus vulpecula
CTTCTTGAAGACCCCCTGGGAGGAGAAACTCAATATTTCCCAAAGCAAACCATTCCACCTTGGAGAAGCTCTAATTGCTAGGAGATTTTTCTTTATATTGAATCAAAATCTTTCACCCATTCATTCTAAGACTAATCTCAAGTTTTACATAGGATATGTTTAAGCCGTTTTCCATGTTACAGCCATCAAATTCCTGAAGACAACTATGTCATGTCCCTCCACCCCATAAGTCTTTTTTTCTCTAGGTAAAACATCCCCAATTCCTTCAGCTATTTATCACATGACAGAGAGAAAGTGACCTTTTGTGACGTATGAGTGACTTCTTATGTAACATTGTTTGAAGTCTCACTGATCATCTTGGTCACCCTTCTCTAGAACTGCTCTGCCTTTTTCGATGACTCTTAGAAGGTACTCAGCAACTGAACATAATATTCCTGATATGAGCTTTTGTATGCCCTTCTTATTCAGTGTTTTATACAAAGTGAACACTTAATAAATATTGGGTTGGAAGTACCCTGAGGTCAGGGACCAAATCTTGCTTGTTTTTATATCACTCGCTCCCTATCCCATCCCCAAAGCCTAGTACTTGTAGTAAGAATTTAAATGTTGGTGAATGAAGGTAAGAATGCTTATTAGGAAACTTTCAAAATTGCTAGAGGGTTTTTCAGCCTCATCACTTAAGAAGGATTTCCCAAAGGGTCCTACCAATGTGGATAACATATCCATGACCCAGAGGCCCAATTTCCTTGATAGTTCTCAAAAAAAAACAAAAAGAAAGAAACACATTTTCAAGTGTTTGAGAGAGACCTGTGAACTCAAGGTCCCTAGGAAAGTTCTCTTAAAGACAGCTACAATCAAGCCTAGGGCAGAAAAGACCTCAGAATTGGTTGCCCTGGGCAACATAATGCAACTCAGACTCCCCATCCTGGTCAGAAACCTTGCTTCCTGCCTTTAGGCATTAGCCTCAGGTAGCTAAACAAAGACAGTGCATGCTGAAGAAGCAGGTAGTTGGGCCATTGGTGGGGGGTTGGGACCTAGGGAGAGAGGAGTCCTACTATTTAAGCTCCAGAATAAGGCACCAAATGGAAAAAGTTCCTTTCTTTAGGGAAAAAAAGATAGAAGTAGATGCAAGAGAAGAGAAGAGTGAGAGGTATTTGAAAGGACAGAAGTATATGCCATCCTGAGTACCCTACTCACAGGAAAAGGTACCCTGTCTTCTCTGCATATGTCTCTGACCTTAACTTCTCAACCTTAATTAAAAGAAAAGAATGCCAGGAGAAAACCCTTCATGTACAATCATATTTTCGAACACTGATTTCCTACAAACAAAGGATGTAGTAGCAATAAGTTCTTTGCCTGTCTCACAACTGCATGTTTCATCTCTCTTTCCTTCTAGGTTTCTCCTGACCTCTCTCTTCCCTCCTTTCTCCATTAGCTTTCTTCTCTATTCCTCTGTCTCTCTTTCTACCCTGGGAAATACATGGAGGGCAATGGAAATAAGCCCTTTGGAACATTAAGGAGAATAAATGTCATACCTAGTTTGGGTTTCTCCTGCACCCTTCTAAGGTCCCTGCCCAACCATACTATTAAAGAAATAAAAAAGGGAAAAAAAAAACCTCTTAGTACCAACTGATTAGATTGTGAGCTCCTGGGGTGGTGGGGAGGCAGGAACTGGTTTTTGCCTTTGTTTGTATTGCCAGATCTTAGCATTGTATTTGGCATATGGTAGGCATTTAATGAATGCTAGTTGACCTCCTTTACTCCCTCTCCCAGCATTTCCTCTCTCCTCCAACTGAAAATTGCTTCCTACTTGGCATGCAAGAAAAAAAGGAAGACAACATAAGAAGAAACAGCAAAATTAGAATAAATCCATTGATAAAAACAGTTTTGAGCATCTTCTCTGTGCCTGGCACCGTGTTGGATGCTCGATGGAGGGTAGAAGCACAATATATGGTCTTTGTCCTTACTGTGCTCACAGTCTAGTCAGGGAGGCAAAACTCATTCCCATTTCTGAAAACAAGACAGAGTAATTTCTCATTAAGTATCAGTGTGTGTTGCAGGCCCAAAGCATTAGAGGGAGAGTTCAGAGAAGAAAGTGATCTGTCTTCAAGCAAAGATTTTTCAGTATCCTGCTCTGTTTGGAATTTCCAGATTGAGTGGTCATGTCTCCTTCAGATTTCAGTACCCTGCAGAGCCTGTGACACGGCCTAAATTATGCATAGGCATACAGCAGCATATACAATACGATAAATGCTGTGTGTAGCTTTGGGAAAACCTAGGTTCAAATCCTGTCTCCAGTACATGCTAGCTTCGTGACCATGGGCAAGTTACACAACCTCAGCCTCTGTGTCCTCCTCCATAACATGAGATAATAGTATCTGTCAGACCTACCCACCTCAGAGGATTGTTGAGGCAGTACTGTAGATACAACCCACTGGACCTGGAAACAAGAAGGCTCAATTTCAAATCTAGCCTCAGACACCTAATAGCTGTATGACCGTGGGCAAGTAATTAACCTCTTTGTGCCTTAGTTTTCTCAACTGAGTGAAGTAAGCAGAACCAGGAGAATATCGTACACAGTAACAGCCAATGTGAGATGACTGATTTTGATAGACTTCGCCCTTCTCAGCAATGCAAGGACCTTAAAACTTTTCCAAAGGACTCATCATGGACAATGCCTTCCACATCCAAGGAAAGAACTATGGTGTTGGAATGCAGAGTGAAGCAGACTATTTTCTCTTTTGTTTTGTTTTGTTTCTCATGGTTTCTCCTATTTGTTATAATTCTTCTATGCAACATGACTAACATGAAAATGTGTTTAATAGGAATCTATGTGTAGATCCCATATCAGATTACATACTGTCTTGGGGAGGGAGGTGGAGAAAATTTAAAACTTATGGAAGTGAATGTTGAAAACTGAAAATTAAATTAATTAATAAAAAATTTAAAAAGAGACTCCTTAATGACTCATGGGCTGCTTGTTACTTTAGTTTTCAAATTGTTTATTTTTTGCTTGTATTTAATTCAATTTTACTTTATTTTCCATTCTGAATCTCTCCTTCCCACCTCCCCCTCTCCCACTAAATTGAAAAGGCAAGAAAAACAAAACCCATTAAAAATACATGTGTAATCAAGCAAAACAAATTCCCACATTAGTCAGAAGAGCAAGAAGAAGGAGGAGGAAGAGGAGGAGAGGGAAAGAGAAGGAGGAGAAAGAGAAGGAGGACGAGGAGAAGAAGAAGAGGAAGAAGAAGAAGACAAAGAAGAAGAAGAAGAAGAAGAAGAAGAAGAAGAAGAAGAAGAAGAAGAAGAAGAAGAAGAAGAAGAAGAAGAAGAAGAAGAAGAAGGAGAAGAAGGGGAAGAAGGGGAAGAAGGGGAAGAAGGAGAAGAAGAAGAAGAAGAAGAAGAAGAAGAAGAAGAAGAAGAAGAAGAAGAAGAAGAAGAAGAAGGAGAAGAAGGAGAAGAAGGAGAAGAAGGAGAAGAAGAAGAAGAAGAAGAAGAAGAAGAAGAAGAAGAAGGAGAAGAAGGAGAAGAAGAAGAAGAAGAAGAAGAAGAAGAAGAAGAAGAAGAAGAAGAAGAAGAAGAAGAAGAAGAAGAAGAAGAAGAAGAAGAAGAAGAAGAAGAAGAAGAAGAAGAAGAAGAAGAAGAAGAAGAAGAAGTTGTTTCAAAGTGTGCTGTGAGTCTATCATCTCTCTATCTGGAGGTAGATAGCATGTTTCATCATAAGTCCTTTGGATTTGTGGTTAGTCCTTATATTGATCAGAGTTCCTAAGTCTTTCTAAGTTGTTTATCTTTATATGTTGTTATTGTTATGTAAATTGCTCTCCTGGTTCTGCTCACTCCATTTTGCATTGGTTCATACAAGTTTTCCCACGTTTCTCTGAAATCATCCTTTCCATCATTTCTTACAGCACAATGGTTTTCTATCACACTCATATATTATAACTTTTCCAACCGTTCTCCAAATGATGAACACCCCCTCAGTTTCCAATTTTTGCCATCATAAAAAGAGTTGCTATAAATATTTTTGTACATGTAGGTCCTTTTCTTCTTTCTTTGATCTCTTAGGGGTATAGACTTAGTAGCAATATTGCTGGGCCAAAGGGTGTACACAGTTTAATAGCCTTAGGTGCTTAATTTAAACTGCTTTCCAAAATAGTAGGACTCTACAACTCCACCAATAGAGCATTAATGTACCTATAAAATTCTTCCTTTTGAATAAACATCCTCTGGGTCAGTATGGCTGGAAATCTGTAATGTAAATCGGCTATGGTTTGTGCACTACCAAACTACTTCCTCTTTAAAGCAATCTAGAATGATAGAATTCTAGTGTCCAAAGAGCCCTCAGAAATCATTCCTTGTATCCCCACCCTTCCTGATAACATGCAAGAATTCCCAAGACACAGAAGATGCCAGTTAATATCACAGATTTCTTTCAAACTGAGCTGGCTAGCTGAAAGTGTGAATACCTTGGGCATGGGATAGAAGGTGGGTACCTGAAGGAACAGAAGGTAAAAAGGCACCAGGAACACACTTCATCTATTTCATTATTACTAAGCACTTTACCATATAGACCTACCAGGAGGATTTAGGGGGGAAAATAATGAGTTCAGTTTTCAACGTACTGAGTTTAAGATGTTTACTGGATATCTGGTTTAAGATGTCTGAAAAGCAGTTGGAAATGCAAGATTATAGGTCAGCAGAAAGATTAGAGCAGGATAAGTAGATTTGAGAATTATCTGCAGAGAGATGATAATTAAATCCATGTGAGCTTGATGAGATCACCAAGTGTAGCAGAGATGGAGAAGAGAAGAGAGCCGAGAGGGCTTGTAGTTAGAGGATGTAACCTGGATGAAGAACCAGAAAAAAGGAAACCAATTCCATTAAAATACAGTTATCAAAAAAATTTTCAACAAGTTCACAGACTCCAGATTAAGGACTCCTGTACTATGTGAACTCTAAGTTTCCTCCTAACTCTAACATTTTCTGAGATACCATGGAAAGAGCCATTGGCTCTTCAGTCAGAGGTCCTGGGTTCCAGTCCCAGGAATTTGTGACAGTAGTGTATAACCTTGAATCATTTACCCTCCCTGAAACTCAATTCTTTCATCTGTAAAATGAGGGGGTCAGCCTAGATAGCCTCTGAGCTATCCAGTGGGAAATAGAAGTAGGGGAGCCCACTATATGAGCCCCTTTCAGCTTTGGATTTTTGCCCAAGGATTCTCTCCCCTTCTTTTTCTGACACAATCTGTATGCAAGGAGAAAGGCAAAGTGGGGAGGGGGGAGCCTGAAATCATCACCATTGACTCTGACAAGTACCTCATTTTGACGGATAAACATAAATGACCAGCTGGTTGACCTGAATGACAATGGGTCCCTGTGGACCAGCTTCAGACATCTCAGCCCTGCTTCAAGTGGCCCTTTATGATGGAGAACAAGGCTCAGGTCTCCTTGTTCCACCCAAGAGGCCTCTAAATGGAACACCAGCCTTTTTTAGAAATGTCATCTAGTATTTCTGAGGATTCAGTGAAAGTCCCCTTAATAAAGTACACTGAAACATAAAGTGAAAGCTATAGTGCTCAGGCAGATCAATGGATGAGCACCACGGAAAACAAAGACAATGAATGGGGGGGAGCAGTAGAAGGGGGAATCGTACATTTCACCTTCTCTCACCTAGTTTAAATCCTGAATTCATGAAATGAATTTCTGCAAGTCAAGTCTTTCCTAGCTTCCCCTTGCTTCATAGTTCTTCTCCCTGCCATGCTCCAGTCTGCATCCAGGGAGGTGTTGTTTTTGTGACTAGAAATTAAGCATTCACAAGGTGCTGCACACACCGGGAAGTTCAGGAGAATAGGCATGTGGTAGCACATTTGACTGGAGCTGCTCAGTGGGAGCAGATATTCTGAGATGGCGTGCCACACGCCTCATACCCACCCTGCATTCATGATGAACGCTGCATATGCTTCAGCAGCAACAGAGCTTGTTTTGTGTGGTCTTGTTTTGTTTCAAAAAACCCTCCTCCTCCCCCACTTCTTTTTCCCACTACCCTCCAACTTCTTATTTAAGAAATTATAGGTAATGTGAAGATCAATACTTGTTCCACTGTAATGCTGGCGAGAGGTGAGAGCTATGTCCCTCACGTGGCTTGCCTGCTGGCTTTCTTCAGAAGTAACAGTTCTGTTGTATAGTAGAAAGGACACGAGATTAGGAGTTAGGAGAGCCAGCTTCTCGTTTCAGCTCTTCCATGCAACCTGTCACCTCTTCTCTCTAGCCTCGGTTCATTCATTTATAAATTGAGTGGGTTAGACTATACAATCTAAAGTAGGGGTTCTCAACATTATTTGTGTCATAAACCCCTTGGGCAGTCTGATGAAGCCTATGGACTCTATCTCAGAAGATGTTTTTAAATGCATAAAATAAAGTAATATGATTATAAATGAAACAAGTTATATTGAAAAGACATAAATTTTTCTAGACCAAATTCATGGACCCACTGAAATCTAGTGTCTGTGAACTCCAGGTTAAGAAACCCTGGTCTAAGGTCCTTTACTTCTTGAACACGCTATTATTCTATCAGGATTACGATTTTATCCCAATCAAGCCTTCTGAGAGCCAATGGAATAAATCTCAAATAGTGGAATTTAAGGAAGATCCTGGAGGTTTGGAGATGCCTGATTGTAGAACCATAAGAAGGACCCTGATGAATGAATTCAATTACTCCATCTACTATAAATAATGGCTCCACCCAGAAGTACTGATTGATCCACCCAAAGAGTTAGGCTGGTGCTGTTATAATGAAGGCAGTTCAATACACTCCTCACATCTTATGGGTGAACAGAGCTGCAATTGTCCCAGGATAATGGCTATATACCCTAGATGGGTAACAGTACCCTCTATGGGAATCGTTAACCTATTTCTGTATCTTCATGGTGTTCTTCCTTGGATCTCACTTAAAACCCAAAAAGGCTTTTTACACAAAACCTTTCCTAATCCACCTTAATGTTAATGCTTTTCCTCTGTAGATTAGCTCCAATTTATTTTATATAACAAATATATATTGTTAGTACATGATTGTGTGCCTCCCTCCATTAGACTGTGAGCTTCTTGAGAGTACGGAATATCTTTTGCCTTTCATTGTATCCCTAGTGCTTAGCCCAATACCTGGCATGTAGTAGACATTGAATAAAGACTTATTGACTAATCACACACACACACACACACACACACACACAAAGTCATTTTCGACCCAGCTGCTTTATGGATTTCATAATCTCTAAAAACTCATCATTCTGCAAAATGAAATCAGCTCTGAAACTCATACTTCCTCAGCACCCCCAGCCCCTGGGACCCCCTTTTTCCCCCCTCACCGGAGAGGGTAGAGGGTGGACATTTGAGAGCTCCCCTCAGATCCTCTACTTTTTAAGGAGAGCATCTAGGAAATTCACCTCATCATTTCCTATCTGGCTGCTCTCCTGAATTTCCTGATCTTCAGAAAATCTCCATTCTGCAAGATGAATTCAACTCTGTAACTCACACCTCCTCAGATAATTTCCCACCCTGGCTGTAGGGCTACATGATGTCCCTTGGGTATCCTCTCTCCCCCACTCCCACTGGGGAGCTTTTTTATATATGTTATCTTCCATTATTAGATTGTGAACTTGAAGGCAAGTGCTATTTTACATTTTTCTTTGTATCCCCAGTACTTAGTACCACACCTGGCACATAGTAGGCAATTTAAAATGTTCATTGATTTTATTCACACACACACACACACACACACACACACACACACACACACACTCCTATACCTTGTAGAATGTAAGGTCCTAGACAGCAGGTACCGGTCCATTTTTTTTGTTTAAATCCCCAGTACCTATGACAGCTCATTACCCATAGTAGACACTTTAAAAACCCATTGAATTGATTCTGAGAGTTGGACAATGATGCTGGTCTCAGGGTCCTTGGTATTTCTTAAAGAAAAATTATCTCATATAGTCTGCCTCCTGGGAGTTTGACATAGCAGTATTATCATACATGGGCATTTCCTAATTCTTCATAAAGGGTTAGGATTGGAAACCACCATCAACTAGAAATAGTTTTATGTCGGTGAAGTAAGCAGTGTGGTTTGAGGAGACACAGAAAAGGTACTATGCCCAGAAGTATCTTCACCTCTGGCTTGACGTGATGCCTAAAATCCCACAGTTAGCGATTACTTCCTTTGAGTCTTCAAAGCCTGTGAGAGGAAGGAGTCAGGAATCGGGTGTATTGGTTTGTCAGGTCATTTTCTAACCAGCTAGTTTCAGCTTCCAGGTCCTTTGGAAATAGGATACAGAACAGGCACCCCAAGTGGATGGAGGTTTCAGAAGAAAGGAGAGTGTCAAAGAAAGAGGAGGAAAGGGAATATAAAGGATAAACTTCTCTTATATGATTATTTCAACCCAGGCTTGCTTTGGCATCAGTGTTAGGAAGCTTCTGACATGAATATCGATGGTAACATCATGTGTGTTGTCTTCTAGCCATTTGGAGTCAGGATAGCAATACCTCTGTCTGCCAGTTTCATTGTAACAACAGATTTTAGAGGGGGACATACTGGTGAACCATGTGAACGAGTCAAAGGAACAGCTTTCTGCTGATGACAGGACAGGATCATTTTTATCCCAAATTCATTTGTCCCTTAAAGGAGACAGCATCTCCAAAATGAAGCTAGTGACCAAACCTAGTGCAGAGCTTAGACTACAGAAGAGTTTGCTTTGTCCCCAAAACCCTATAAGGAGTTAGATCATCAAGACAGATCATATCATTCCCCAACTGAAAAATGGTCAAAGAAGTTTTCAGACGAAGAAATCAAAGCTATCTATAATCATATGAAAAAATGCTCTAAATCACCATTAATTAGAGAAAAGCTAATCAAAACAACTCTGAGGTACCACCTCACACATATCAGACTGGCTAATATAACAGAAAAGGGGAAATTATAAAACATTGGAGGGGATATTGGGAAACTGAGACACTAATGCATTGTTGATAGAACTATGAACCAATCCAACCATTCTGGAGAGTAATTTGGAATTATGCCCAAAGAGCTATAAAATGGTGCATACCCTTTGATCCAGCAATGCCACTACTAGGTCTGAACCCCAAAGAGATTTTACAAAAGGAAAAAGGGCCTATTTGTACAAAAATACTTGTAGCAGCTCTTTTGTGGTGGCTAAGAAATAGAAATTGAGGGGATGCCCATGAATTGGGGAATGGCTAAACAAGTTGTGGCATATGATTGTAATGGAATATTATTATGCTATAAGAAATGACAAGCAGGATGATTTCAGAAAAACCTGAAAAGACTTACATGAACTAATGCAGAGTGAAGTGAGTAGAACCAGGAAAGCATTGTACACAGTAACAGCAATATTGTGTGATGAACAATTGTGAATGACTTAGCTATTCTCAGCAATACAATGACCCAAGACAATCCCAAAGGACTCATAATGAAAAAAGGCTATTTATCTCCAGAGAAGGAACTGATGGCATCTGAATACAAACCAAAGCATATTATTTTCCACTTTCTTTCCTTCTTTTATTTTTTTTAGTTTGAGTTTTCTTCCACAAAATGACTAATATGGAATTGTGTTTTACATAATTGTACATGTATAACCTATGTCATATTGTTTACCATCTCAGGGAGGGGATGAGGGAAGGAGAGAAGGATAGAATCTGGAATTCAAAACTTAAAAAAAACTAATGTTAAAAATTGTTTTACATGAAATTGGGGGCAGAATAAAATATTTTTTAAGAGACAGACCATAGATCATTATAAAAAGTAGACCCATGTATGTGCCATGTGACATACATAGCATATATATAAATATGTATAAAGTACAGAGCTTCTCTTTTTGTAACAAACATAAGGGAGAGAGCAGCTGCTGCTGGCTTCAGAAAGGTAGACCTATCAGCTGCCATGTGCTCTAGCCACATCAGGACTTGGGAAAGGTATAGATTTATGATCCAATTCTATCTTCCTTGCATGAATGCGTGTGTTGATGGATATTTAGGGTGTGTAGCAATAAGTAGATTCTCAGTTTATAGAAGCCATTTTTGATAAGATTTACAAGTTTGTATTGAGCTAGAAATTTCCTTGAAATGGGCCCTGTTCATTCTAGTTCTGAGTGATTTATAGCCTTTTTCCCTCTAGGAAATTTGTGTGTATTTCTGTGAGTTATTGGGGACCAGTCTTTATTGATAACACTATTTTCCAATTGTGAAATGTTGTGGGAGGCTCCAGCAGAATGGATTTGAATTGGAAACCCATGTTGAAGCAGAACTGACGCTACAGGAGCTTGGTTTGGGGGTACACTTTGTCCATTTGTAGTTTATCCAGACTCCCGAGAGCCTCAAAATTGACACAGGTGGATACGCCGACATAGATCACAATTTTTGCCCTCAAACAGCTCACAATCCAAAGTATCAAACACAATAAAACATAACAATATTAACTAATGTCCACATTGATATTTACCTTCAAACTTACCTAACACATCAGGAATGACAAATCCTAAGTGAAAGGTTTATTTATACATTCACCTAACATGAAGATCTTCTTTAAATATTCACTAAGTTCTAACTCCTGCTGCACAATTCTTCCAGGTCTTGCTCAGGAACCACTTCCTCCATGAAGCCCTCCCTAAACCCTCCATTCCCATATATAAATTAAACTTCTTGTTCATCTCTCTTTGATCATCTTTGTGATCAAAAATCTTTAACAGATCTCTATTGCCTACCAAGTTCCAACTCCTTTCCCTGGCATCTAAAGCCATGCACTATTTAGCACCATCCTAGTTTTCTAGCTTTATATTTTATTACTCGTCCCCGCGAACTTTATACACCAATCAAAATGAACTGCTCTCTACCCTCTTGATATATACTGGAATTTCATGACCTCAAAGCTTTTACTCTATTTCTCCTTCACCTACTGAATTCCTACACATCCTTTAAGGCCTTACTCAAAGGCTATCTCCTCCATGAAGCCGTTCCTCAATCCCTGTTTGTGATGACTTTCCCCTATTTCTTAGCATAATTCTCTGCACAAAGTGGGTATCAGTATTTGTTAGTATTATTGAATTAACATTCTGGTCTATATTATACTTGTTTGCGTGAGTGTGTGTGTGTGGTATATCTTATTCCTCCTACGAAAATGTAAGCTCCTTGAGAGCAGTCTAATTCATCTTTGTATACCCCCTAGAAATCTTACACGTAAGACACACCTAATAAATAGTGGTTGTTTTGTTGAATTGATTTGGGGTCCACTGGCTTGCCATGCAAGAGTCCTCAAAGTAGTACCCCCAAAGTGATGGGTAGAAGGGAAGAAGAAAGCATACATTCCAGGAGCCCTTCTGTGATACTTAGGCCTCAAGTATTCCTCTTCTCTACCCATTCCTTAACTCCTGCCTCAACACTCAAGACAAAGGTAACTCTCTGAATACCCCAAATCCTGCTTCATACATATTTGGGTTATCATCATTAAAAGGGACACAGCCACAGATATAAATAAAATTACATTACTTGAAGGCAAGTAATTTAATATAGATTATAAATGTACAGGCATACAAAACATATGTCCATATTAACCATATTGCTACAAACAAAAAAGAAAGTTTAATAAATACGCTTTGATCTGCATTCAGGCTCCATCAGTTATTTCTCTGGAGGGGGATAGCACTTTTCATCGTGGGTCCTTCAGAATTGTCTTGGATCAGGGCTCTCCAAAATACGGCCCGCAGTGCAATTTATGTGGCCTGCCTACAAGCATAGAAACTTACATGAATGCTTTAGTAAACAAAGCCAAGCTACCGCAGAGCTCTCACTAAAATGGCAAATCAAAATATATTGTCTATTGTTTCAATAAAAACCTAAAGTTGGACAGCCCTGGTCTTGGATCATTGTATTGCTGAGAAGAGCTACATCCTTCACAGTTGATCATATAATATTGCTGTTATAAACGATGCTCTCCTGGTTTTGCTCACTTCACTTTGCCTCAGTTCATATAAGTCTTCCTAGGTTTTTCTGAAACCATCTTGGTTGTCATTTCTTGTACCATTATAGTATTCCATCACAATCATCTACCACAACTTGTTCAGCCATTCCCCAATTCATGAGCATCCCCTCAATTTCCAATTCTTTGCAGCCTCAAAAAGAGCTGCTATAAATATTTTTTTTGTAAAAATTGGTCCTTCTCCCTTTTTATCTTTCTGAGACACAGACCTAGTAGTGGTATTGCTGGGTCAAAGGGTGTGCACAGTTTTATAACCCTTTGGGCAGAGTTCCAAATTGCTTTCTGGAATAGTTGGATAAGTTCACAACTCCACCAACAATGCATTAATGTACCAGTTTTCCCACATCCCCTCCAACATTTATCATTTTCCTTCTCTATCATATTAGCCAATCTGATAGGTGTGAAGTAGTATCTCAGAGTTGTTTTAATTTGCATTTCTCTAATTAATAGTGATTTAGAACATTTTTTTTTCATTTGACTATAGATAGCTTTGATTTCTTCTTCTGAAAACTGCCTGGGATATTTTTTTTCCCTAATCCCTCCAGAAAGGTGCAAATTGCTGATCTAATTTGAAAGCCTGGATGGTTTGTTTTAACTCTGCCAACTGTTTTAGATGCACAAGATGGAAAGCAATAAGTAAAAGTTTCTGATATGAGCTACTCAGAGTTCATCATAAAATTAGTTCTTTGTTGAGTATTTCCAAAGCCATTTTTTTTCTTTAAAATGGGATTGATGATATGATACTTTACAATTTATCCTCCAGTTCTATTCTACTGCTTCAATTGTTATGTGGAGGTGACCCCAGCTTCCCAAAGATTATTCCAGGGGATTAAAATCTCTGTAAGGTTTTAATAAAGATAAAAAGTTTTTGGGTAGAGGCCTTAAAATGGCATTAGTCTAGTCTGAGGTCCAAACTAGCTAAGGGTAGAAAGGCTTATCATTAGAGAGTCAGCCACCAAGTGATGAATTGTTTTGGCTACAGCTCATGATGGCTGTTTACATTTTAAGGCAGGGAATGATCATGGTTTCTACTAGTAGAAGTAATCATAATGATAAAACCCATGAGAACACTTTCCAGGCTGGTGAAGTGACTTGCCTTCAGTCTCAAGGCTTGAAGCAAAATCTACTGACTTCAAGTCCAAGGTGCTTTCATACCACATGGGATGGAGGAGAACAATGAGCCAAGAATACACTAATAAAAATAAATAATATGTTAATTAAAAATTCAGAGTTTGCATTAGTGTGGCAACAAAATCAAGCTGATATGAATACCTCTTGAGTCATTTTGAGAGAAGCAGAGTTTGGTTGGCTCTTTTTATAAAATAAGTTTCTGAGAAAATAATTTAATTTTGACACCAAGTCCACAAATCAGATGGATTTATAATCTTTCCATAGAGAGTAAAGAGCTGACCTTCCTCTGGCCTAAAGGGAATCTCATTTCCCCTCTCCTTATCATTTATTAGAATTCAAAATATTGTTTCAAACAGATCTGTTTAATATTTCAGACTATATAATGTATCCAGCACAAAAGGTCAACATCAGCAGGCAAACAACAGAGATTACGGAAGAGTAAACTAGACTGGGAATTGTTCAGGGAACCAAAGAGCTCTCTCCCTTCCATTTCTCCCTTCCTCTGTTAGTCTTAGCTGATCACTGCATCTCCATGTTACTAAGTTTCTTCATTTCTAAAATAAGGGAGTTAAATAAGAATTTTCCCCTCCTTAACACTTAACGGTATAAATATGCTTTCATGAAGCTGACTATAAGTAAATTTGTGTAAAGTGATTCCTTCTTTTCCAAGTTCCTTCCATTGCATGTCTCATGGGGTTGCTTGCTTTTCTCACATTATTGTTTCAAGGAAAACATCTTGAAAACTGTAAGCTCTATATAAACATGAGCTGTGACTGATTTTACATAAAATTGTAGATTTGTTCCCATTGAAAATACTGTCCTGTAAACTTATACTAAAATGTTTACAAGGAAGAGGTTAAAAAGATAGTTAGAAGGTACACCTAAGACTTGGAGTCCCAATGAAGTAATTAGGTTTTTTTTTTCTTATTGGCATTTTCCTGCTGTCATAATGTCCACCCTCTCCTGTCCCCAAGACATAGTCAGTTTCTTCCAATTGGAAGAGTCACCTCATTCCAACACTACAGCTCATAGAACTTACCCCACCCCTTCCTTCTGTTGATTATTTATAGTGCTTCATAGAGCCAGCTTGCAATATTACACTCTAACCAGTAGCTGCCACCATCTAATATGATAAATTTCAGCTCTCAAATTCCTTAAGCACAAGGCTCTTCCACCTGCAAAGCAAAGTTCCCTTCTTTATCAGTTCTGCCAATTGGAAATATAGTCTATGAAATTTTATTTATTAGTAAGGGACAACTGTACTAACTTGTAGAGTAGGATCAGCAGGAGGAATAATGACAGTACTGAGAATATGATTGCAAAGTATTCTGCAAGTGTAAAGTGATGTGAGAATGCTAAGTAATAATGTTATGGTTTCATCTGGGGGACGTGCATGTCACCCAGGAGCATCAGTAAGTCAGTAACATAATTTGTAATAAGTCATCATTAATTAACACTAAATTACCAGGCCCTTCCTGGGGAAGTGGCACATTAAACTGGCATCAGTATGTGAAGAGTTCATTATGGTTAATGTTATAAGAACACTAGCTGAAGGACTTAATCATGAATTGGAAGGTATTTATGTCCAAACACCTTAATGTGGTCTCAACAGCTGCTGCTACTATTTCAAATAAAGATTCAAATCTGCTACCAAGGAGAACCTTTGTTTCCAACCTCAGAGAAGGATCTTCCTAAGGAAAGCTGACATACTGTTTGGGAGCAATAAAAAATGAAGAAAAATGGGAATAATCCTCTTCCTTTCACCACTTTTATCCCTCCACCTATCTTCTTGTTCCCCTTAGAGCCTTTGGAAATGAAAAGGAGAGAATGAAGAAGATAGAGAAGGAAGAGATCTTTTTTTTCTTTAAGTATTAATAATCTCACTTCTTGAAGTCACCATTACAAGTTTCTGCAATACTAAAAAGGTGACATACCGCTTAAAATCTGCAATGCGCTCTACATGTATTTTTGTTCGATTGTGCACAATTCAGTTCAACAAATAATTTATTAAACTGCTTTTCAATTTTTGTTTTCTTTTTTAATTAGGAATCTAAGCATCAATATACAAAAACATTTCTATATATAAAAGACAGAAAGAGAAGACTGATTATGAAAACATGAATAAAGATTGATTATATCACCTCGCTTTAAATTATATATATAATATATGCATATATAATTTAAGATGGTATTACCCACATTGCTTTACTTGTTTATGTCCCCTCTGAACATCCTTCTCCTCTCTCTTGTTTATTTTTAAATAGTTCCTTGACCTTCTTTATTTTCATTTCTTGTTTTTTGCATCACTATCACTACTCATACACTAACCCCACCCCATCCTCCCTCACAAAAAAAGCTCTTTCTTGTGACAAAAATGTTATCAAGCAATACAAATTCACACATTTTTCATACCTGAAAATATATATCTTATTCTACACCTCTAGTAGGTCACCTCTGTACCAAAAGTTGGGAAGCATCATCAGCCCTCTAGAGTACTGATTAGAATACTTAAGTCTTTAAGACTTGTTTTCATTTATATTATTGTATTAGATTGCTCTTTGCTTGACACTATTCTATGTACTGGGGATACAAAGAAAAAAAAATAGCTCCTGCCCTCAAGTGGTTTACAACCAACATAAGAAACAATCTGGTACCATCCTATGTGTCTGTATTTGTGTCCACAGTGCTTAAGACAGCACCTGACGATAATAAATGTGTGCTCTCCCCCTCTCTCTCCCTCCCTCCCCCTCCCCCTCTCTCTTTCTTCCTCCCTCCCTCTTGCTCTCCCCCTTCTCTCCCTCTCCCTCTCTCTCTCCCTCCCGCCCTCCCTCTCTCCTCTCCTCCTCTCCCTCTAGCTCCGCGCCGCCCCCCCCCCCTCTCCTCTCGCTGCTTATCTATCTATGTTTGTCTATCCTAATACAAGACAGAAATACAAGGGGCAAAAGAATGATTGGACAAAGAGCTCTAGAAATATTGATTATATGCTGATATTGACTGAGGATGGTGAGAACATTAACAGATAAGAAATCCAAAGGATTCACCAAGGAGATGACCCTTGAGCTGTATGTTAAAAGAAGATAAGGATTCTGAAAGAAACACAACAAGAATGAGGGACAGCTTGTGCAGACATGCCAAGTTGGGAAATGGAAAGACTAGGTAATGGTTAGTACAGTAGCTCAGTTTGGTGGGAACATAAAAACTATGCAAAGGAGAAAAATGTTAAGTAAGGCTGAAGGGGTCAGTGGGAGCCAAACTGTTTAGGGTCTTAAATAACAAGCTGAGGGATATTTTTTAGAAGTAACTGGGAATAATTCAGTTTTTGAGCAGGGGGTTGACATAGTGAAATCTTGACCTCAAGAAGATTATTTTGGCAGCTGTGTGAAGAATGGACTAAAGAGGGGTGAAATTGAAAGTAGGGAGGTTATTATAGTAATCTAGATAGGAGGTAAGGAGGGACTGACTCAGGTTGGTAGTCATGCAAATGAAGGGAAGGAGACAGATTTGAGAAATTATGTAGAGATAGAATTAACAATATTTTGTAATTTACTTAACATGGTTGGGATAGGAGTGAGGATGAGGGACAAGAATCTAGTATGACTATGAGGTTGTATACCTGGGCAATGGTACCTTCAACAAAAGTAGGGTAGTGTGGAAGAGGAGAAAATTTAAAGGTAAAAATGACAAGTTCAGTTTTGGATATATTGAGTTTGTGGTGCCATATTCAGATATAGATATCTCTTAGGCAGTTCAGGACAGAGGTTAGGACTGAATATGTAGATCTGAGAGTCCTTCATATAGAGGTGATTCCATCAATGCTGAATAATATCACCAAGGGATAGAGGATAGAGAATGGAAAGAAGGCCCATGACAGAGCCTTGTAGTAAGCACATTCTTGGGGTGAGGAAATGGATTTGTAGTGGATCCAGTCCGTACAGTTGTGTGATTTCCCCCAGCTAGGTTCCACAACTTGGAAGTAATAGCAGAGAAGGCAGATGGCAGAGTTAACCAAGGGTTGAGGACTATAAGGTAATTGGTGAAATGACAAGGAAGGGAGCAAAGGATTCGGAGTGAGGGGGAATTAATTGGTTCACCATCGGGATGTGAAAGCGAAGGAAGAAAAGTAAAACCAAGCGACAGGTGACAGACTAGGACAATAAGGAGGGGATGGAATATAGAATAGATATAGGGCTGGAAGGGATCTTAAGAGTTTGTCCAGTCCAATCTTTTCATTTTGCAAGTGAAGAAACAGAGGGCCAGAAAGGTAAAATACTTTGCACAAGGTTTCATTAAGAATAAGAAATAGAGTTGGGAAGTGAGAGGGAAATGTAAAAAGAAGATATTATAATGAAAAAGGAGAATTTCAAAGTTCAAGATCATGGAGGTAAAACTGTTGTGAAAGCTAAGGTGTGCCCACCCCTTTGGAGGATGGAGGTAGAATGAAGATGGAGGGCATGGGAATTGAGGATGCTGATGAATAGTGAGTCTAGGATGTTTGAAGGGATATCAGAGTAAATATGGAAGTCTCCAAGGAAGGAGACTGCACCTCAGCAGGTAAGGCTGATGAATTTCTCAAGAGAAAGAGTGACCTGAAAGCTGGCAGATGACAGCAACAGGTCTGATCCAGATGATGTGGACAGATGAAGCAAACCCCCAAAGAGGTGAGGTTGTAGAGGAAAAGTCTGGAAGTTGCAGTGGGGAGCAAGGTAGAGATGTCATAAGAACAATAAGCTCTGCCAAGGATAGCAAGGGACATGGTATCTTTCCAAAGCACCTACTATATGCTGGGTACTGTGCTAGGTATTGTACAAATATTATCTCATTTAATCCTTACAACGACTCTGGGAAGTAGATACTATTATTAATCCCCATTTATAGTTGAGGAAGCTGAGGCCAAATGAAGTTATATGATTTGCCCAGGGTCATATAGCTAGTTAGTGTCTGATGCAGGATCTGAATTCAGGTCTTCTTTACTCTAGGCCCTGTATTCTATCCACTGTGCCACTTCTATTACAAAAGAATACAGGTTCTATCAGGACCAGGAAAAGGAATAAGTGGGAGAAATCCAGAGGAATAAGGGTTTGTTAATGGTAGAGTAGAATTTCCAAAGAGCATGGTAGGAAGGGAGGGCAGAGGGAGACAAGGAATTGGGAGAAGTAGATCTGAGTTCCATAGAGACAGCAATGAGAAGACATACACTGACTCTAAACCACAGAGGGTCCTGAAGCAAGAGGTCAGAGTTTGCCAGTCACAAGACAGGGGAAATACCTGTCGATCTCAACTACTCCCACTTGCCATGTGATAATGGTTAAGTAACAAGCTCTCTAGACCTCAGTTACTGCCCATCTGAAAGCAAGATGCTGAACTAGATTATCTCTTGGGATCTCTTTCAACTCTAAGATCTATTAAAAATTTTAAAACAACATCATATGGTCCTCTAAGTCCTGCAGAGTATTTTCCTCATAATACTCCATTCAAGTAAATTGTGTACATAGTTATACTCCAGTTTTACAGAGGGGAGAACTGAAGATAACACAACTAATAAGGACCAACACAGATCTCAAAACCCCTCAAACTCCAAATCCAGTACTCTCTATGACATTGTAATTCACTAGTTTTGCAGGTTTGTATAGTTATTAATTATCATCACCATTATCATTCACATAATCATTGCCCTAGATAAATTATTGTAAATATGAAATTAAAGGTAGGGATGGCATAAACCTTGGTGCTCTGCTCCATGGTTTAGGAATTCCTGACTCATGGGCATCAAAATATTTGCCCATGTATAGCCTTCTCAATTTCTATGTTTGCATTCTATGGGGTTCCAAGCACATTTTATTCCATAGCTGTATTCTGTTATGGTAGGTGTACATGAAAGCCAGCAGTATCTTGACTAGTTTCCAAAGTGCCATAGTAAGGAAAACAATACTGGAGGACCCCTAAGAAAATTGATAGTGGTGAACAATACCAAGCAGCCTCTTCCAACACATAAAGGGTTCATCTAGAGTCCAGAAAGGACCACACTGACACTAGAGGACAGAGGAGAGCCAGGATTAGAGACTATGCCCCTGGAAGACAGCTACCTCCTGGGGAGGAGCTAAATTGGGGTTCTGTTTGTAAAAACTAAAGGACAGCACATGTACTTAGAAGAAGGAGAAGTGTTAAAAAATGCCATTTGAGGACACTGGGAGTAATGTCAGATTACATTCTTGCATCACTGGTCCTAGAAGTTCAAGATCAAAGCCAGGAAGGAACATATTATCAGAGGTGGTCTGGCATAGAAAGCCAGAGTAAAGGCAGGCAGAGTTAGAATCAGCAGCCAAAGCCAAGGACAAGAGAGCTAATATGCCAAGCACAAGATCACAGAAAATAAACCTGCTGCTGGATGAGTCAACAAAGCCTCAATAGGCTCTACCTACTTTTGAGAACCCTTCCCCTTTCCCAGACTCTCTCCTCCAAGACAAGCTGTGGGAGAGCTAACACCCACCTCCTGCCCTGTTCTTTTCTTCTTTCTTCCTTTCCTTCTTCTTTCCCTTTCTTCTATTTTACCATCCCCTTTGTTATCTACTATAGTGGCTTCCCCATTCAGGACCTCAGTTTCTTCACTTATAAAATTAAAAATGTTTGGGTTTGAGAAAAATAAACTTTGCAAGGACCTGGTTGCAATCACTTCATCAAATGGACCCATCTTTTGTGAGAATCACAGAATACTGTGTGGAAGTTTGGTAGAGTGTGGGAATGAATAACCAGGTAAGGCTTGATAGAGTTTGCAGTAGACAGGCAGTGGGTTTTTGGTGCTCTTTCCCATTTCTCTGAGAGGTTCTTTAATTGGTACTGGCTGCTAACCCCATGGGAAGGGTGGTCTGTAGCTGTGGTTGCCTGTGGAGAAAACATCTACACATTTCTCTACCAAGAACAGGGTTCGTTTGGTTTATTGTAAACATTTCCAAAAGCATTTCTATTTGTGGGACTTTTATTCTCAAAAAGAAGACAAACTTTCCAATGTAAAGATATTTCTAGAGATATGCAAATGTGGTGACATACACCCAAAAGAAAGAGTGGGATAGCCAAGTTAGAAGTGGTCCTAATCAGATCCTGATGGGGTTTTTTAATTAACCAATGTTCCTTCCTATTCTCTCTGTTTTATGGGCCTCTCTTGAGCCCAGATAGTGATTAAAATGAAATTGGAATAAGCCATACTCCCGATGTGATCAAAGAAAGAAGAAAAAAAGCTATATGTACAAAATATTTATAGCAGTTCTTTTTGTGGTCCCAAAAACCTGGAATTAAACTGCTGTCCATCGATTGGAGAACGGTTGAACAAACTAGAGTATATGAATGTAATGGAACAACACCATACCATAAGAAATTATGAACAAGAAAAGAAGACTAAAGTTGTACTGCCCCAGCTTGGGGCTCAGATGATCTGAGAGCCTATGCTGTAACCTAGCCTCCATGTAATTAAAAATAGCTTCAAAGGCAAGACGTAGCAGATTTCCTGAAGCAAATAAATGAGGCAGACAGCCAAACTGGGATCAAAAACTAGTTTCTACTCCTGGATATCCATGCAAATCTTATACCCACATTGTACCATTGCCCCCAAGGAGGGAGCTTGGAATTGTCTGTGGTGGTCTGGCACTTCTAGGTTCAAGTCATGGTGCCCTGTTGAATTTCAAAAAGCTTGGACCCTGTTAAGTCAAGAAAAAGTCCATTTTTACAATGTATTTATGATATATGTGTGTTTGCATGAATATATGTGTTGATGGCGTTTCCTTCTAACTCTTACACATACCCCAGCCACCCCAAGTGAACCTCTTGAAGCAAACAAATATAGTCAAGCAAAATTAATCAGTACAATGACTATGTCTGAAAATGTATACCTCATGCCATACCTCTGGTCCATCACCTCTCTGACGAACAATGGGAGGCAAGCATCACCATTGGCCTAATAATATCTTCTTCAGATCTCTGAAATCAGAGGAGTAAATTCAGGGAACAGAGCTTTATCTAGACAGTTGTTACCTTTTAATTTAATAGAACTTCAATTTGTCAAAGCCATATTCTCAGACAGAACAGTAAGTAGATTGGAAAATACTCATGGCAAGAAGACCAATGATGAAGCGTACTACCCACCTCCTGTCAGATAGGTGGTGGACTCAGGATGCAGAATGAGACATACACTTTTGAACAGAGCAAAATTTGTTTTACTTGATTCCATGTATTTCTTACTATGGCTTGATTTTTCTTTTTGGGTGGCAGAGGAGATAGGAGAGAAGGGAGGACAAGGGATAGAGTCCTTTCCCACAAAAAATATAGAAGAGAAGAAAGGCCATAAGGAAATCAGACACATGGGGTAGCTTTAAAAGGTACATGGTGAATATATTATATTATATTATATTATATTATATTATATTATATTATATTACGTTACGTTACGTTACGTTACGTTACGTTATATTATATTATGTCATGTCATATCATATCACGTCACATCCTATCATGTATCATATTTATTATATACTTTCAAACACAAGCAAGGGGTTCATAAAAGAGATATACAGTTTCATATGCAGTCCTTTCCTGGTCTACAACATGGAAATGCTCCTTTTATTTTGGTTCTTGTTAAATTCAGATAAAATATAAAAGGAAATAAAAATTGGCCAACATATTAAGGAAAGGTGCTGGTGGTCCCTTTGGGTCTATTCCAAGTACTATTAAATAAGGCTGTGTGATCAAGGCTTCAAAAGGTACATATTCTATACCACAGTTCATTACAATAGGACATTGGAAGGCAAGCCCAAGAGGAGTGAAGACCAGGAATCCAACTTGGCAGATGAAGCTTGACAGGTGAAAAAGAGATAAAGGGCCTACGAACTAGAACTACAGAAGGAATATCTAGGGAAGGCGCTATCAAGGGCATCTCATGGGCATAAATAGTCAGAATCTAACGGTAGGGATCGAATCATAAAATGGTGAAGCTGGAAGGGTCATTAGACTTGTAATCTAATTAGTTCAATTACCTAATTAGTTCAATCCCTCTATTTTTACATAAGGAAAATGGGGCCCGGAGAGGTAAAGTAAATTGTCCATAGAGCAATACTGGGAAACAAGAGACAGCAAGGTGAGCTCGCATCCTCACTAGGGTATGTAGGCTCTCTACCCTCTGCCCTATTTTCTATGCCCTACTATGTGTCTCTGGCCCTAAGCCCACAAATGTTAATCATAGTCAGGAGGGAGAAGCTTTTATGTAAAATTGGTTGGAACTGAGAGAGAAGTGCAGGAATCACCAGGAGGTCCTTACAACTCCCTTTTATAAGGATGAACAAGATCATATCTCTGAAGCACTTGGAGCTTCTCTGGCAAAAAAAATGTGAGATAAATATAAGGTGTTGTTAACAATAGGGCCTTTCTTCTTCATTATGAAGCCAACAGAGGAAAGAATTGCTTTTCCCAGCCAGAGGGGAAAAACAGCCCTATCTTAATGGGTAACCTTGAAAGCCAAACACAATAGCTGACTATTTTTTCTCTCCTCTTTCCACATCACTGTGAGGTGGATGCCTCTCCACCCCCCTCAGCCATTAAACTACATTCACTAATAGCCTTTTCATGTAAGGAGACTAATAACACCTTGATACTGCAACCTTCCCTTCTCTGGTATGTGCAAAGATATCAGAGCTGCAAGCTGGGCAGATCCTTGCTTATGACAACTTCTGTTTCTCTCCCACATGTTTCTTCCTAGCTCTGGATACAAGTGATTCCTTAGCCCAGTAAGACTCAGGCACTAGTCTAATCTGAGGCTAATCCCTATCAATTACATGTGAGAGCCATAGACTCACTTTCCAAGTCAAAACAGGCAAAGCATTCTAGCCGTAACTCTATGATCCTATGTCTCCTCTTAATCAGTGCCTGGACAGAGGACACATATGCTCATGATAAAAGGAAGGGAAGGACCAGTCACCAGATACTACAGAGAAAGGTTTGTGAGCCCAGGAGATAAATTTCATCAAGAGTTCACCTAATAAAAAGCAGTCAGACTCAGATTAATTGCAATAACAAACTTCAGTACTGGGGGACGGAAAATGAAACACAGCTCCAAAAAGAGTCCTCCAGGATGGAGTGTGCATATGCTGTCAGATGCATTCATTTTGCCGGATGGTTTAACTTAACTGCTTTTCTTTGTTATAGGGGAAGATTCAGTGTAGTACAGGGTTCACTGGGAAATAACTGTGGCATTCAAAAACAGACATAAATTATATTTCTAAGGAAAAGAAAATAATTTTGAAAGAGTTTATTTGATGTGTGCATACCCAGAGTCACTGCTCTGAAGGAAACTTCTCCAGGGAGAAATCTATTCAATAAAGAGTGGACTCACCCATTACCATGGAGAACAATGAAGGCAGCAGCAGTGGTGGGATTTCTCCCTTTCAAGCAACTTCAGAAGGAAATGGAGAGTGGTCCACTTCCAGGAGCTAAGATGGTTGAGTAAGAAGTAAATTGCTCTCTCACCCTCCGTTATTGATCTCTGAAAGCCCAGAAAATATCACCCTGGGAAAAACCCTGGAACAGCTGAGCCAACAGAAAGATGGGGTGCAGCAGTCTTGTAGTCCAGGAAGCTTGGGGGATTGACAGGAAAGGCCCCTCTCACTCTGGAAGAGGAGGAACAGTACAGGATAGGAGGTGTCCCAGCAAGCCAGCAGCAATCCCCACTTTAGCAAACCAGGGGGAGTTCCTGAGCCCCAGGGTGGTGGAGCAGGCAAGTGCCAACACCAGGACTCCCCCTCCCCCAAGTGTCTTAGCACAGGCAGGAGAACCAGTAGACACCAACTTGGAAAATAATGCGCCAACGTTCGGGAGATTCTCTAAATCTCCCAGTGCTTCAGCACAACTCCAGGAAGCACAACTTCAGGAAGCATAGCTCCAGGCTCAGACATCATCTAGGATCCAAACATTCAAGTGCAAAGCCTCGGGGAGCAGGCATCCCCCAGGGGCCAGACTCCCCACCCCTACCCCAAGGGCTCCAGTGTTGCTGACCCCAGCTCAGTACCAGGTAAGCTGCCAGACTCCTACAGCCACCAGATGCCAGCACCTGAGGCCCCAACAAACAAAGCCAGTGACCAGGTCCCAGGCTGCCAACACAAGAAGTTTGGGTCAGTGTCCCCTGCACTCCAACAAGAGAGCTCAACTTTAAAAGCCAGGAAATAGGCAAACACCATGAGGAAAAAGCAGAAATGGACAATGACCATAGATTCCTATTATGTGGACAGGGAAGATTAAGGCACAAACTCAGAAGAGGACAAGATTGTCAATATACCCATATCCAAAATCTTAAAAGGGAATATGAACTGGTTTCAAGCCCAAAAAGCCTCTTTGGAAAAGCTTAAGAAGGATTTTAAAAGTCAAATAAGAGAGGTAGAAGAAAATTGGGAAAAGAAATGAGAGATATACAAGAGTCAATAGCTTAGAAAAGGAAGGAAAAACTTGACTGTAGAAAACAAGTCCTTAAAAATACAATTGGCCAAATAGAAAAAAAGTACACTGAAGAAAACAACTCCTTAAAAAGTCGAATTGGCCAAATGGAAAAGGAGGTACAAAATTTAATAGGAGAAAAAAATTTGTTAAAAATTAGAATTGGGCAAGTGGAAGCTAATGACTCTATGAGATATCAAGAATCAATCAAACAGAAACCAAAAGAATGAAAAAATAGAAGAAAACTTAAAATTCCTCATTGGTAAAACAACCAACCTGGAAAATAGATCCAAAAATTATTGGTCTTCCTGAAAACCATGATAAAAAAGAGTCTGGACAGCATCTTTCAGGAAATCAAGGAAAACTGTCCTGAGGTCCTAGAACCAGAAGGTAAAATAGTCATTGAAACAATATACTGTTCACTTCCTGAAAGAGATCCCAAATTGAAAAAACCAAGTAATATTGTAGCAAAATTCCAAAATTACCAGGTCAAAGAGAAAATACTGCTAGCAGCCAGAAAGAAACAATTTACTTATCATGGAACCACAGTCAGGATTACACAGGACCTTGCAGCTTCTACATCAGAGGCTGTGGAGTACAATATTCCATAAGGCAAAGGAGCTTGGATTACAACTAGGGATCACCTACCCAGCAGAGTTGAGCATAATCTTTCAGGGGAGGAGATGGATATTCAACAAAATAGGGGACTTCCAAAACTTCCTGATGAAAAGACCAGAGCTCAATGGAAAATTTCATCTTCAAATACAAGACTTGAGAGAGGCATAAAAAGGTAAACAGAAAAGAAAAAACAACAACAACATGTTATTAATAAGGGCAAACTGTTTACATCCCTACAAGGAAAGATGACACTTGTAACTCTTGAGAACTCTATTGTTATTATTATATTTAAAGGGATATATGTAGACAGAGGGTGTGGGTATAAGGTGACTTTGACATGATGATAAAAAATCTAATTAAGTAGCAAAAAGAGATTGTACCAGGAGAAGAGGAAAGGAGGAGGCAGACAAATTACATCATATGAAAAGACACAAAAACCTATTACAATAGAGGGAAAGAAGGGAGGGAGTTGAACATTGTTCGAACCTTACTTTCATCAGATTTGGCTCAAATTGGGAATAACATAGTCAGCTAGGTATAGAAATCTAAGTTACCCTATAGGAAGTAAGTAGGAGGGGAAAGGGGAATTAAAAGGGAGGGGTAGATATAAGGGAAGGAAGAAAGAGTAAAGGTAAAGGGGAAGAAAAGGGAGGGGGCTAATAGAAGGATGGGCAGATTGAGGGAGGCAGTATGTGAAAGCAAAACTCTAATGAGGAGAAAAAGGAAGAAAAGAGAGAGACAAGCATAAACAGGAAAGGGGGAAATAGGATGGAGAAAAAGACACAAGTAGTAATCATAACTGTGAGTGTGGAAGGGATGAATTCTCCCATAAAATGGAAGCAGATTCCTGAGTGGATTAAGAACCATAATCCTACAATGTGTTTTTACAAGAAACACATTTGAATCGGCGGTATACACATAGAGTAAAGGTAAAAAACCAGAGCAGAATATATTATGCTTCAGCTGAAGTTAAAAAAAAAAAGCAGGGGTAGTAATCCTGATCTCAGACAAAGCAAGAGCAAAAATAGATCTAATTAAAAGAGGTACCATAGACAATGAAGCAATATCATTACTAAACATATGCACCATGTAGTATAGCATCCAAATTCTTAGAGAAGTTAATGGAGTTACAGGAAGAAATAGATAACAAAACTATATTAGTGAGGGACCTCAACCTCTCAAAACTATATAAATCTAACCACAAAATAAACAAGAAAGAGGTTAAGGAGATGAATAGAATTTTTAAAAGTTAAATATGGTTAACCTCTAGAGAAAACTGAATGGGGACAGAAAAGAATAGACCTTTTTCTCAGTGGTACATGGCACCTACACAAAAATTGACCATGTATTAGGGCATAAAAACCTCACATTCCAATGCAGAAAGGCAGAAATATTAAATTCATCCTTCTCAGATCATGATGCAATAAAAACTACATGTAATAAAGGGCCATGGAAAGATAGACTAAAATTAATTGGAAACTAAATAATTTAATCCTAAAGAATGAGTGGCTCAAACAACAAATCATAGAAACAATCAATAACTTCATCCAAGAGAATAACAGTAATGAGACAACATACCAAAACTTATGGAATGGAGTGAAAGCAGTTTTTGGGAGAAGTTTTATATCTCTAAATGCTTACATGAATAAAATAGAGAAAGAAGAGATCAATAAATTGGGCATGTAACTAAAGAATCTAGAAAAAGAACAAATTAAAAATCCCCAATTAAATACCAAATTAGAAATTCTGAAAACTGAAGAAAAGATTAATAAAATTGAAATTAATAAAACTGTTGAACTAAAAAATAAAACTAAGTGCTGGTTTTGTGAAACTAAAACAATAAAATAGATAAACCTTTGGTTAATTTGATTTTATTTTTTTTAATTTAATTTATTTAATATAATTAGTTTTCAGCATTGATTTTCACAAGAATTTGAATTATAAATTTTCTCCCCATTTCTACCCTTCTGCCCACTCCAAGATGGTGTATATTCTGGTTGCCACATTCCCCAGTCAGCCCTCCCTTCTGTCACCCCACTTGCCTCCCATCCCCTTTTCCCTTCCTTTCTTGTAGGGCAAGATAAATTTCTATGCCCCATTGCCTGTGTATCTTGTTTTCTAGTTGCATATAAAAACATTTTTTTTGTTTTTGAACATCTGTTTTTAAAACTTTGAGTTCCAAATTCTCTCCCCTCTTCCCTCCCCACCCACCCTCCCTAAGAAAGCAAGCAATTCAACATAGGCCACATGTGTATCATTATGTAAAACCCTTCCACAATACTTATGTTGTGAAAGACTAACTATATTTTGCTTCTTCCTAACCCATCCCCCTTTATTGAATTTTCTCCCTTGACCCTGTTCCTTTTCGAAAGTATTTGTTTTTAAGTACCTCCTCCACCTATCTGCCCTCCCTTCTATCATCCCCCATTTTTTATCTTCTTCCTCCTTCTTTCCTGTGGGGTAAGATACCCACCTGAGTGTGTATGGTATTCCTTCCTCAGGTCAAATCCGATGAGAGCGAGATTCACCCATTCTGCCTCACCTGCCCCCTCTTTCCTTCCTACAGAACTGCTTTTTCTTGCCACTTTTATGTGAGATAATTTACCCCATTCTGTCTCTCCCTTTCTCTCTCTCTCAATATATTCCTCTCTCATCCCTTAATTTGATTTTTTTTAGATATCATCCCTTCATATTCAACTCACCCTGTACCCTCTGTATATATATATATATATACATATATATATATATACATACACACACACACATACATATATACATACATACACACACACATATATATAATATATATATATATATACATACATATATATATATATATGCATATTCCCTTCAGCTACCCTAATACTGAGGTCTCATGAATCATACACATCATCATCTTTCCATGTAGGAATGTAAACAAAACAGTTCAACTTTAGTAAGTCCCTTGTGATTTCTTTTTTTGTTTACCATTTCATGCTTCTCTTGATTCTTGTGTTTGAAAGTCAAATTTTCTATTCAGCTCTGGTCTTTTCACTGAGAAAGCATGAAAGTCCTCAATTTTATTGAAAGTCCATATTTTGCCTTGGAGCATGATACTCAGTTTTGCTGGGTAGGTGATTCTTCATTTTAATCCTAGCTCCATTGACCTCTGGAATATCATATTCCAACCCTTCAATCCTTTAATGTAGAAGCTGCTAGATCTTGTATTATTCTGATTGTGTTTCCATAATACTCAAATTGTTTCTTTCTGGCTGCTTGCAATATTTTCTCCTTGATCTGGGAGCTCTGGAATTTGGCGATAATATTCCTAGGAGTTTTCTTTTTGCAATCTATTTAAGGAGATGATCTGTGGATTCTTTCAATTTCTATTTTATCCTCTGGTTCTAGAATATCAGGGCAGTTCTCCTTCATAATTTCTTGAAAGATGATATCTAGGCTCTTTTTTTGATCATGGCTTTCAGGTAGTCCAATAATTATTAAATTATCTCTCCTGGATCTATTTTCCAGGTCAGTGGTTTTTCCAATGAGATATTTCACATTGTCTTCCATTTTTTCATTCCTTTGGTTCTGTTTTATAATATCTTGATTTCTCATAAAGTCACTAGCTTCCACTTGCTCCAATCTAATTTTTAAGGTAGTATTTTCTTCCGTGGTCTTTTGGACCTCCTTTTCCAGTTGGGTAATTCTGCCTTTCAAGGCATTCTTTTCCTCATTGGCTTTTTGGAGCTCTTTTGCCATTTGAGTTAGTCTATTTTTTAAGATGTTGTTTTCTTCAGTATTTTTTCAATATTTTTTGGGTCTCCTTTAGCAAGTCATTGACTTGTTTTTCATGGTTTTCTCACATCATTCTCATTTCTCTTCCCAATTTTTCCTCTACTTCTCTAACTTGCGTTTCCAAATCCTTTTTGAGCTCTTCCATGGCCTGAGACCAATTCATATTTTAAAAAAATAAAGAAGAAAACCAAATTATCAGCATCAAAAATGGAAAGGCTGAGTTCACCACCAATGAAGAGGAAATCAAAACAATAATTAGGAACTATTTTGCCCAACTGTATGCCAATAAATTTGACAATCTTAGTGAAATGGATGAATATTTACAAAAACATAAATTGCCCAGATTAACAGAAGAGGGAATAAAATACTAAACCTCATTTCAGAAAAAGAAATTGAACAAGCCATCAATGAACTCCCTAAGAAAATATCTCCAGGGCCAGGTGGATTTACAAGTGAATTATATCGAACATTTAAAGACACCTAATTCCAATACTATATAAACTATTTGGGAAAATAGGCAAAGAAGGAGTCCTAACACATTCTTTTATGATACAAATATGGTGCCAATACTTAAACTGGAAAGAGCCAAAACAGAGAAAGAAAATTATAGACCAATTTCCCTAATGAATATAGATGCAAAAAATTTAAATAAAATATTAGCAAAAAGATTACAGCAACTTATCTCAAATATAATACAATAGACCAGGTACAATTTATACCAGGAATGCAGGGTTGGTTTAATATTAGGAAAACTATCAGCATAATTGACCATATCAACAGCAAAACTAACAGAAATCATATGATTATCTCAATAGATGCAGAAAAAGCATTTGAGAATGTACAACACCTATTCCTATTAAAACACTAGAGAGCATAGGACTAAACAGAGTCTTCCTTAAAATGATAGGTAACATCTTTCTAAAATCATCAGCAAGCATTATATGTAACAGGGATAAGTTAGAATCATTTCCAATAAGATCAGGGGTGAAACAAGGATGTCCATTATCACCACTGCTATTCAATTTGGTACTAGAAATGTTAGCTGTAGCAATAAAAGAAGAAAAAGAAATTGAAGGAATTAGAATAGGCAAAGAAGAAACTAAATTATCACTTTTTGAGGATGATATGATGATTTACTTAGAGAATCCTAGAGAATCAAGTAAAAAACTACTTGAAATAATAAACAACTTTAGCAAAGTTGCAGGATATAAAACAAACCCACATAAATTCTCGGCATCCCTATATATTACTATATGGTACTAGAAATGTTAGCTTTAGCAATAAGAGAAGAAAAAGAAATTGAAGGAATTGGAATAGGCAAAGAAGAAACAAAGCCATCAGTCTTTGCAAATGGTATGATGGAATACTTAGAGAATCCTAGAGAATCAAGTAAAAAACTACTTGAAATAATAAACAACTTTAGCAAAATTGCAGGATATAAAATAAGCCCACATAAATTGTTTGCATTTCTATATATTACTAACAAAGCCCAATAGCAGGAGGTAGAAAGAGAAATTCCATTTAAACTTACAGTAGACATTACAAAATATTTGGGAGTCTACCTGCCAAAACAAACCCAGGAACTATATGAACACAATTACAAATCACCTTTCACACAAATGAAGTCAGATCTACATATTTGGGGAAATATTAGTTGCTCATGGGTAGGCTGAGCTAATATAATAAAAATGATAATTGTACCTAAATGAAATTACTTATTCAGTGCCATGCCAATTAAACTACCAAAAATTATTTTATAGAGCTAGAAAAAACAATAACAAAATTCATCTAGAAGAACAAAAGGTCTAGAATATCAAGGGAATTAATGAAAAGCAATGCAAGGAAGGTAGCCTAGTTGTACCAGATCTTAAATTGCATTGTAAAGCAGCAATCATCAAAACTACTTGGTACTGGCTAAGAAATAGGGTGGTAGATCAGTGGAATAGGTTAAGTATGCAAGACACAACAGTCAATGACTATAGTAATCTACTATTTGATAAATCCAAAGACTTCAGCTTCTGTGATAAGAATTCACTATTTAACAAAAACTGCTGGGGAAAACTGGAAAATAGTATGGCAGAAACTAGGCATAGACCAACATCTCACTTCTTATACCAAGATAAAGTCAAAATGGGGACATGAGTTAGATATAAAGACATACTATAAGTAAACTAGGAGGGTAAGGAATAGTTTACCTGTCAGATCTATGGAGAAGAGAATTTATGACCAAACAAGAGATAGAGAACATTACGAAATGCAAAATGGATGATTTTGATTACATTAAATTAAAAAGATTTTGCACAAACAAAACCAATCAAACTAAGATTAGAAGTAAAACAGAAAGCTAGGAAAGAATTTTTACAGCCAGTGTCTCCAATAAAGGCCTCATTTCTAAAATATATTAAGAATTGACTCAAATTTATAAGAATACAAGCCATTCCCCAATTGATAAATGATCAAAGGATATGAACAGGCAGTTTTCAGAGGAAGAAATTAAAGCTATCTATAGTCATATTAAAAAACACTCTAAATCATTGTTGATTTGAGAAATGGAAATCAAAACAACTCTGAGGTACCACATCACACCTATCAGATTGGTTAACATGACAAAACAGGAAAAATATAAATGTTGGAGAAGATGTGGGAAAATTGGAACACTAATGCATTGTTGGTGGAGTGTGAAATGATCCAACCATTCTAAGAGAGCAATTTGGAACTCTGCCCAAAGGGCAATCAAACTGTTGACTCATTGACCCAGAAATACCACTTCTAGTTCTGTATCCCAAAGATATCATAAAAATGGGAAAAGGAACCACATGTACAAAAATATTTATAGCAGCTTTTTTTGTGGTGGAAAAGAATTGGAAATTTAGGCAATGTCCATCGATTGAGGAACGGCTGAACAAGTGTGGTACATGAATGTAATGGAATACTATTGTGCTATAAGAAATGATGAGCAGGTGGACTTCAGAAAAACCTGGAAAGATTCATATGAACTCATATGAACTAATGCTAAGTGAAGTGAGCAGGACCAGGAGAACATTGTACACAGTAACACCACATTGTGCGATGACTGATTTTGATAGACTTGGGTCTTCGCAGCAATGCAAGGATCTAAGACAACTCCAAAAGACTCACAATGGAAAATGCTATCCACATCCAGAGAAAGAACTTTAGAGTCTGAATGCAGATTCAAGCATACTATTTGTTCTCCTCTTCTTTTGTTGTTTTGTTTCTTCTTTCTCATGGTTCCTCTGATTAGTTCTAATTCTTCTTTATATCATGACTAATGTGAAAATGTGTTTAATGTGAATGTATATGTGGAGCATATATCAAGCTGCACACTGTCTTAGGGAGGAGGAAGGAGAGGGAAGAAGAGAAAATTTAAAACTCAAAATCATGTGGAAGTGAATGTTGAAAACTAAAAATAAATTAATTATGTAAAAAAGAAAGAAAATGGAGAGTGAGCATGCCTGCACATAAAACAGGTTTCTATAGACAAACTAATTGCCACAGATTGAGATAACTCTTTTTTCTAGCTCTACACCCTGCTCCTTGTCTAGTCCAAACTTAAAGCCTGAACCTAAGATCTTATGAGTCCCTTTCTCATGCTTTGTTAAAATTCTTAGTTTAGGAGACACAACTTCTTCAGAATCCATGTTTTGGTCTCTGACCCTTACAACTACACAACTTACCTGCCTGTTTTTTTTTTAATTTTGACCTGTTTGTGCTGTGATTTTAACCCCTATGCATCTGTTTAGGGATATCTCCTCAGAGACACTCCTCCAGTTTCCCAAACATAGAAGAGTTGAATAAGCATCCTTATCCCTATCCCTACTTAGTCTCTACCATTAGGTGGGAAACTTAAGCTACAGCTCTGCTGAAATTAGCATAGATGTTGTGTGGGAGTGTTTAATATACAAACTCTGGGTCTATGCAAGGCACATGGAACTATCCACCTATGGACAGCAACTTTAATGCCTCAGTCTATTCAGGACCATAGACATCTCCTGGTTGTGGTTGCTTTCTTTTCCTGTACAAAAGATGGTACAGAAGCAGTGACTTTTGATCTGTCCTTTCCTGTCAAGGTGTATCCTAACTCCTCAAGAGGATTTAATACACCTACACCAGTTGCTGTCAGGACTATAGGATTATAAATTCATAGGATCTAAAGGAGTCCCAGAGATCACTTAGTCTCATTTTACAGACAAAGAAACAAAAGATCTAATAGATTAACTTGCCCTTAATCACAAAAGTGATAAAAATTACACAAGCAGGACTTGAATCCAGAGTTTTTTAAATTATAAATCACTGTTCTACAGTGTTTCCATTTACCTGTAATAAAGGTTACATATAAGCATAACCAAATTTCCTGAAACAGAGAGACATAGAGAGACAGAGACAGAGAAATAGTCAGTGAGAGATAGAAGAGGAGTTCCTTTCTGATATCAGGCAACTTTTTATAACAACAGAATATTGTTATGGGCATATGCACTTAAACATTTTAAATATCTGCTGATATATGTCCATTGGTGGTGCAGCACCAATCAAGGCTAACTTGCATCCAAAGTAATTAGATATGGAAAGAAGCTCAGCATCCATCTAGTTCAACCTTTCCATTTTACATATGAGAAAACTGAGGCCCACAGTGGTGAAGTGATTTTCCCAGGACCACACTGGCAGTAATCATTAAAGGTGGAATTTGAACCCATGCCTGATTTCAAAGTCAGTGCTCTTTCCCCTATACCACACGGCCTCCCTATTTCTTTAATTTTCTTTGCTGTGAGCCTCAAAGCTTCCTCTTACCAAGGTTTCCTTGGCTGTGTGATCTTGGGCAAATTCCTTACCATCTCAGATTCATTTTCCTTACCTATAAAATGGGGATGATAAAACTTGCTATATCTGTTTACCACCCTCTCCCAATGGAGTCATTGTGAGTATCAAATGAGATAATGAATTGTTACAACAAAGCACCATATAAATATGCATTATTATTTTGTTAGAAGCCAAATTATATCCTCTCCTCCACTCCCCTCTATACACCCCATCACACAGTAACAACCAGCTTTAACACACTTTGTAAGGTCCTGTCCTTCTACATCAACATTACAAAAAGGATACACTGCCTGCCTACCTTCACTAATCAGCATGTCCCTGTGGCATGAAATTAAATACAAGACATAAGAGTTCCCATGGTTAGTTCTATAGCCAACTGCTCTTTTCTGCCCTTCTCTCAGGCAGTTTCCTCTCTGCAAAGTGAGTTAACATCTCCAATTTCATTACACCACCAAGTTATATAATTAGAATGTGGAAAATGAGCAAATTCAAATGAACACATTTCTCCCTAGAGTTTATGTTCTATTCATCTTGAAAAACCTATTTTGAGGTAAGATGTACTATGTTCACCATCAAATCAAGAGGGAAACTGAGACACTGAGAGAAAGTGGACTTATCCAAAGTCACAGAGCGTGCTACTTGTTGGGCTTGACTCTCTTTGTCTACTAACATGAACTAGTCATTTATTCATTCAATAGACATTTGATGAACTCCTACCAGTTGAAAGATGCTAGGATCAAGGCCTTGGAGAATATAAAGATATGAGGAGAGCTTACAGTCTAGCAGGGAAGATATTATAGCTTCATTACAAGGCATAATGTAAAGGTACAGTAGCAAAACTACAAAGGGCAATGCAGGGAAAGATCAACACGGGCTCAGGAAATCAGAAAAGCTTCATGGAGATAGCATTTGAATTGGGCATCAGATGATAGAGAGAAACCAGATAGGTAGAATCATATGTAGATGGAAAGGGGGAGAAACTTATATACCTTGAGGCAACCAGGTGGATAGAGAGCTGGGCCTGGAGTTAGGAAGTCCTGAGTTCAAATCCATCCTCAGACACTTACTAGCTGTGTCACTATGGGCAAGTCATTTAACCTCTGTCTTCCTCAGTTTACTCAACTATAAGATGGGGCTAATGGCACCTGCTGGGGTTGTTATGAGGATCAAGTGAGATAATATTTAGGAAGGGCTCGGCACAGTGCCTGGCATATTTTGTTGCTGTTGTTCAGTTGCATTTAAACCTTTGTGATCCCCTTTGGGGTTTCCATGGCAAGAAATACTGGAGTGGTTTGGCATTTCCTTCTCCAGCTCCATTTTACAGATGAGGAAATTGAGACAAATATGGTTAAGTGACTTGCCCAGGGTCACACAACTAGTAAGTTTCTGAGGTCAGAAGTTGAGTCTTCCTGACTCCAGGCCTGACACTCTATCCACTATGGCACCTTGCTGCTCTACCTGGCATATAGTAGGCACTTAATAAATGTGTGTTTCCTTCCTTCCTTCCTTGAGCTATATAGCAAAATTTGGAGTCAGAACACCTGGGTAATCCTACTTGTGCCATATACTACCCATGTAACCTTAGATAAGTCATGTCGCAATTATGGATTTAGAGCTAAAATGAGCCTTAAAGATCATCTAGTCAAGACCTTCATATTATAGATAATGCTTTGTCCAAAGTCTTATAAATAGGAAGTACCCAAAATGGAGTTTGAAACCAGAAAGTCTCTAGACTCAGAGGACCTAGGTTCTAATTCCACCTCTGATGCTTACAACCTATGTAGCGTTGGGCAGGTCACTTATCCTTGGAGCCTTGGTATTCTCACCTGTAAAATCAAAGGGTTAGAACTCAATGGACCTTTTAGCTCTGAAATTGTGACTCCAAATATGGTACTTTCCCCACAATATCATGCTGCCCTGCTAAATTTCTCTTGGTCTCAATTTTCTCATTTGTAAAATAATGAGCCTGAACCAGATATCTTGTAAGGCCCCTTCCAGTTCTAAATTCATGACACTATGGTCCTAGGCAAGAAATAACTGGCTATAGCTAGACATGAATGTGTGCACGCACACACACACACACACACTTCATAGACAAGTGAATTGTGATTCTGAGCAACCAAACAACTTTTCTTCCCTACACAAGAGTCAGAAGACGACATGGGCCTTTTGAATCCAACCCCCCATGATTTTGCTTTCTAGAGCATATTTTCTGTGAGCAATCAACAGTCTGTCAATAGGGAGTAGAAAGTACAGAGAATTTTACAAGACTCCCCCAGGCAGTCCATGTGTACATCACAAGCAGTAAGTTTATATTGCCAAAGTTGCTGTGAAAATGCTAGAAGACTGTGATTTTACAAGTCTTCTTCCCAAAGGAAACCAGGCTGAACATACCTTGTGACAGCCTTTCCAAAACCCACCCAGCCCAATTTCTGTGAGGTTGTTTGGAGAGATTTATTTTTAAAAGCAATGGCCTTTCCTGGAAGATTGGAGCAGGGTGGACAGAAAGCCATGGGGATATAAGAAAGATAGATCTTCCTTTTCGGAAGCCTTTCAAGTGCCAAGTAGCATTGCGGGATAACAGGGGACCTGGTTGCAGGAGGAAGGAGAAGAACGTTCTGTGTGTGATGTAATAGAAAGATTTGTGTCCCAACCAATTAATCAATCATTTATTAAGCACCTACTATGTGTCAGGCACTGTGAAGGATATTGGGAATACACAAATGAAAATGAAACCATCCTCACCCCTACGAGAGATACAACATGTGCATAGTTAAGTATACAGAAAATGTTTGCAAAGTTAATACAAGGTGATGAGGAGCAGGGAGGAGAGAGGCACCAGCAACTAAGGGAAGACATCAAGAAAAGCCTTGCATAGGAGGTGGCATCTGAGCCAAGCTGTGAAAGAAGCAAGGGATTTGAAATGGCAGAGGTGAGGAAGGAAAGCATTCTAGGCATGTCAGACAGACTGTGCAAAAGGTAACAAAGGTGAGAGACGTAATCTTGTTTGTGTATGGGGAATAGTAAGCAGACTGGTTTGATTGGACCATAGAGTATGTAAAGGAGAGTAATGTGTAATAAGCCTGGAAAGGAAGGCTGGAGCCAGATTGTGAAGGACTTCAAATGCCAAATAGACAAGTCTATATTATATCCTAGAGGCAACAGGGAGTTGCAAGTCTTGACTGCATCCCCACTTATTTACTACCTATGCAACCTTGCAAATCACTTTATTTCTCTAAAATCTGTTTCTTTATCTATAAACTAGAAATAATAATACCTGTCAGAGTTACCTCCCAGAGCTACTTCAAGGACCGAAAGGGATGGGATGTAAAGCACTTTGTAATTATAAAACCTATATAAATAGAAACTATTGAATATTCCTTTTGCCTAGTGTTTCTCCTCTTTTTCACCTCCTGACTTCCGACAATCCTTTAAAGCCCAACTCAAATGCTACTTCATCCATGAAGTCTTCCGTGATGTCCCTGGTTGATAAAGATCTTTCCCAATTCTAGCTTCACACAGCATTCTGTTTTGCCTCCTCTCTTGGGAATTCATCACATGGTTTGGTTCTAGGGTTTTTTTGGTGGGGAGAAGTGGTGTTATAGCTATCTGTGTATGTGTTCTCCCAATGAAGGGGTCATAATTCATGACACAGAAATGATTTGCCCTTCACAAACATTATGTCAGTATAGTGGAAACTCCCATAGATTCTTCCAAGATAGAAAGGCTTCAAAAACAGGCCTCATGATAGATTGCATGTCTCTGATTTGAGAACCAGCTAAGTTGGGAGAAATTCTTCACCCGAACATTGACCATATCATGATCATTATTTTTTTCAGTCACAAAAACCATCTCCCTAAAGTATAGAGGGACTGTGAGTTGTAGTGGAGAAAGGAACATCCACACTGATAGAATTGCGGACCCTCAATGCATGTCTCTTTCTCTCATCTACAACCAGATTTAGAGCCCAAAGATAATGTAGAGGTCATCTAGTCCAACCCTCTCATGTTACAGATAAAAAAACTCTACTATTCCCATTTTACAGATGAGGAAACTGAGCTTGAGAAGGTAAGTATCTTCCCCAAAATTGCAGTCAAGAAGACTTTGGAATAGGTGATATTTAGGGTCACAACAAAAATTTAAAAGTCTGACAGAGTTTAAATGATTTATTCAAGGTCACACAATTAATGACAAAGATGAAATTCAAACCCAAGTCCCATGCATTTAAACCCCTTCCCTCTTTCACAAATGAGTTTGGTTAAACTTGTATATAATTTCTTGTTGTGTTATGTTGGGTTGTGTTGTGGTTTGTTGTGTGATATGGGTATGTAGAGTTAGGGTGGGGTAGTGAAATGACAGCTAACATCAAAGCCATAAAGATTAAAAGACCAGATATATTGATACATAGATATATGTGCATACATACACATATGCATATAGAGAAGTAAACATGTGTTTATAGTTATCATATACTTCTACTAGACTAAAAACTCCATGAGGACAGAGATTTTGTTTTATCTAAACTTTGTATCTAGCACAGTGTTCTACACACAAGAATTGTGCATGTTTATTGAACTGAATTGAATTATTCTTTCTTAAGCAAACTCTGAGTCTCTTTTCCACTGCTGCCCGCCTCAGAGGGGTTGACCTTGTCCTTCTTAATTCCAGAGTGAAGTTTTTTTACATCCTCTGTATGCAAACCTGCTCTCGCAAAAACTAGCAAATAAAGTGGGAAGGCAAAAATCCCTCTTCTGATACTAGAGTCCCTGGAAGAGAAAGGATGGAGCTGGGAAGTGGGAGGAAGAGGAATGGGATGGTCAAGGCAGCCAAATTCCAATGAAATGCCTTCAAGTCCTATAACTTCCAGGTGACGGAGAGTCAGCAATCACTGGGCCAATCTCCCTGGGAAAGAGGGTCACAAGCTGAGAGCAAGGAGGGGAGGGAATCAGGTGGCTTTTTATAGCCCCTAATATCTCTTCTGACAGCAGTGCAGCAGTTTCCCTGAGCTCTTGGCTGGAAAGCTGGGAAGATAAATGGCTTTGTCTTTCCGGTAAGTACCATTACTGGGAGCACTAGGGAGAATGAGGAATGGGCTGCAGAGTCACAGCTGAGGTTCCATCTCTTTCCACCTAATTAGAAAAAAAAAGAAGAACCCAAACAATATCCTCTGCCCACCCCCCACCTCCCAGCCCACACATATAACCCTGAGAAAAATAAGGTGACACAGAAAATTACAAGAATCCCTCCAGGCATGAATAAGTAACAGCAGAATGGGGCCCTATGAGTAGCTACTCTCAAGAGGATGAAGGCCAAAACCAATACACTCTGTTAAGTTGGGTCTACACTAAACCAATAACTCACTTCCAGATCCATGCGGTCACCTGTAAGGAGCCACTATCCATCAATCCCAAAAGAGTTTTCTATTAACCAATGTGACAAGAGTCTCCTGCTTGCCACAAACTTAACCCTTTGGCTGTTAGATTAGGGTTCTAATTCTCTTTACTCTATAAGTTACAGCATGAGGATAAAAATGATTAATACCAAAAGGTCCAACTCCAGGTTTCATGACAAGACTCTTTTTAGGGGCTCTAATTTCTATACTAAGAAGCTAAAATATTTCCTAGAATACCACCACACTAAGATGGAAATGGAGTGACCAAGTAGAGCCTGCTTTATAAACTAATCTCTGACTTGCAATGTAGGAAAGATGGAAGGGCTATTTGGAGATCAACTAGCACTCCTGGGGGACATTTGGAGGTGGTAGTCATTTGGGAATGAGTTGCAAGTGTGTTTAATATTTAATCCAATTCCTAGTTATTACCTTGTCATTCTATTTTAATTCAATGGCTTTGTTTGGATAAATGTGTCAGCTAGCTTGGTCTGGTATAAAGACCAAGGTGGGGACTCAGACCCATGAATTTAAGTAGAAAACCCAAATAGTACCATGAACCTGAGTAGCCAAGGAGAGATTAGATCATCAAGAAAATTGATGCTACGCATTGCACTGAGAATCAAGATGTCTTAATTTAAATTTATTTTCTGACCCAAGCTAAGAATGGACTCTCCTGAAATCAAACAGCCAACTGATTCATTCATTTCAGTCAAAAAGCCAGGAAACCAACTGTCAGACAAACATCCCTGAGCAAAATACTGGTTGATTGACTTAACTTTTAAACTAACTGCTTTCATATTGTATAAATAGAGCCTCATGTTTATGCTCATTTCTGTAATTGTGACAGTGCACCTACATGTGCTTGTCCTCCTTTTCTCCATGGCCCATCTCCCTTAGGAGCTCTATTCTGGTGGAGAAATGTAGGATGGATGGAGCCAAGCCATAATGAAAACTGATTATCTCTGAATTCTAGCTCTGGTAAAATTGGTTTTTTAAAAAAAACCCAACAACATTAAATGAAACTAATATTTATCTTTGTTCAGTGAATTTTAAGGTGTTAGAATTCACTAAAAATAGATCCTCTATTAAGTCTATACAGCATATAATTCATCATGGGCACACAACAAATACTAAACCATCTCTTTGCTTGTGCCTTAGATGGTATGGTGGCTATATGGCCCAGTGGAAATGGTAAGTGCTTTGGAGTTAAAGGATCTGGGTTCAAACCCTACATCAGCTACTTAGACCTATGTGACATTGGGCAAGCCATTTAACCTCTCTAGATCTTAATTTCCTTATCTGTAAAATGAGGGAGTAGAACCGATTGTTCTTTAAGTTCACTTCCTGCTCTAAAGCTATGATTCTCTCTGAGTTAGAAGCCTTACCGTCAACAAGAGGCAGGATATTCAGACTCTGGGAAGCAGCAAGAGGGAGGGAAGACTACAAAGAATCACATCCCAATTTAATGGTTTCCTATTTTGTTCTTAAATATTCATTTTAAGCCATGAGTTTGGTCCATCTTTATATGCCTACCTCCTTTTGTTAATATAGCCATTTTAGAAGATGGCAAAAGTGACAGAGTAAACAGAAAACAGAAGAGTTGACAGAGAAAGAGATTTGCTGTAAGTCATGTGGTAAATTATTGACAAAAAAAAAAAAGAAACCAGAACTCACATTACCTAATTCAGTGTTTCCCAGAGACTCACAGAATCTTTTAGTTGGAAAAGACCTTAGAGGTTGTCTTGCCCAACTTCCTGCATAATGTATGAATCTCTTCTAAAACATCCCTCATACATCATAGGATCATAGGATTTAGAGTTAGAAGAAACATTAAAGATCCTCTAACCTGCCCCCTTTATTTAAACTCTGCTTAAACACTCTCAAAATCACAAGGCAGTCCATTCCATTTTTTATAATCCTAATTATTGCTTTTCCTTATGTTGAGCCAAAATGTGCCTCCCTACAACTCATCCTCATCCCAGTTCTGCCCATCTGTAGCTACACAGTGCCTGATGAGTATTCCACATGACAGCTCTTCAGTTATTAGCAATCATGTTTCTCCTCTACCCTCCAAGTCTTTTCTTCCATAAGTGAAATGTTTCCCATTCAAAAAATCTTCACATTATATGGCTTCCTGTTCATTCACCATCCTGATCACCATCCTCTGAATGATCTCTCTAAAAGAGACCACAAACCTCCATATGTGGCCTGATATCAGCACAGATGTACAGTGGAACTCTCACTTTTCCAATTCTAGATATTATACTTCTATTAATGCGGCCTTGGATGATATCAGGGTGTTTGTGGAGTTCTGGCTTTCATGACACATTTTTTACTCATACTGAACTCACTCAAACTCCTTTAAGCTTTTTTATTTCTTTTTTTTTGCACAGTAAGCCATTTTCCAATCTTTTTTGCTTCCAACACAACTGGGGGCTTACATGGCATCTACCAGTCAAAATGGGCAAGTAAGCAGAGATTGTTTCTGTGAAGATAGTGGCAGAGTTTTCAGAATAATACACTTGGTTAAGAAATGAAAAAAAGAGTCATGCCCTCAGAATGCAATAATAGCAGTGACTTTTATGTCATTGTGGAGCTTAGTTTAGAAGTTACATACTACCAGGATATAAGACAAACCTTGGGTTGGACTGTTTTGAAAGATTAACTGATGATGGGGGAGCTAGGTTGGGACAATCTGGGTTTCCCCTAGGACAGCAAAGTTTAGAGGATCTTGACAGCATTTTCACTCCTTCAGCAGATAGAAACAAACTGAATATAGCATAAGAATAATTAACAATGGAAGTTACTGCATGGTTTTCTTCCTCCTCTAGCAGGCATACATAGCCCAGGTGATCTCCTTCCTAGCTTGGCCCAGTTAGATCACAGGAAAAGAGCTAGAAAATGCCACAAGGGTAATTTGGTCAATCCCCTTCATTTTCCAGATGAGAAAACTAAGATCTGGAGAGGTTAATTGACATGTCCAAGGTCACACAGGTAGCATCAGAGGTGAGATTTGAACCCAGGTCTTTTGACTACAAAGTCATTTTGATGTCCTGGTGTGTCTATCCACCCTACCAGGGGATCAGGTATTCCAGGGTTTCTTCCTGAGGTTTCCTCTCACCCAGCACAACCACTAAACAGTGTCTTGAAAAGTTACTTGTAGATACTTTTGTGCTTTTGCCTGTAGAGTTCTCTTATATACTTGACCTTTTGCTGCTTATGGTTCTGTTCAATGGTGGTGAGAAAAGGTCAGAGAGCTAACTCATGGACACTAATAGCCCTTGCAGACTCCCACGGAGGAGTGGGGAGATTTAGGAACGTGGAGAGATCCTCCCTTGCCACAACTGCTGGCTATATAACACTGTATTTACCCTACCGCCCTAGTAAGGTAACACTGTCCTTATTTTCCCCCTCCAATGAACCTCCTTCAAGAAAAAGCAGCCCATTCAATATCTTCCAAGAATTGAAGTGGAAAATGGCATATCTGCCTGAGTTTTAAATTCTGTTTACTGTCAGTGAGTAGTTGTGGAGTTTTCCCCTTCTCTTTATCTTCAGATTGAAAAATGTATATAAAGCCGGAGGTGGCACTAAGCTCTTCCTTAAACGTTTCCAAATTTCAAATTCCAAAAGATCATTACAACAAGGACACATAAAACTGCCAGATAAGACTAAAAAGATGAATTGCTTAAAAAATAACCCAAGGAATAACCCACAGCTGCCATAATTTTAAGACCGGAGGCCCTACACTACCACTGTGAGCAAAGAGAGCATTGAAAGGAGCCAACTTAAGAAGAAAAGCGTCAGAGGTGGGATGAGGTGATTGGGGGTGTCCTCCTCTCCAGCTGGCTCAGCACAGCACTCCTCTTCTGGCAAAAATTTCTTGCTTCCAGTGTCAAGTCTATTGCTTCCTTGCTATGTGACCTTGGACAGCGAGCTACTTTCACATCTCTGTATCTCCATGAGGTTTAGTTAATGGAAGTACTTTGATAAACACTTGCTAATATCAACTGTTTCAATTAATTCCTTAATAAGCATAAAGAATAAATCCAACTTTGAAGTCTATGTAGGGGGAAAGAGTTCTTATCCCTATTCAAGGAAAGAAAGAAAGGACCAAGAAGAAAAGGCCTCCCAATGAAAGTCAAGGAATAACCTCCACCTTCTAGTCCCTATTCACAAATAGGACCAACCAATGCAATAGTATGAAGGGATAACAGAATGTACGTGGAAAGATCCCAGGGCTAGGAGTCAGGAAAACTATCTCATTCTGGATCTTACTCTGTCAAAAACATGTTGCATGACATTGAATGAAGTATTGAATCTCTTTGGCCCTCAGTTTCTTCATTTGTAGAATGGGTATAAAAATGTCTATCCAAAAGACCACCTGGAAATGACTGTTATAAAACTAAAAGGCATCAGTAAAACTTAAATGATAATAATGATAACAGTGACAACATAATCCCTGCCCTGCCTGGTGGTTTTGAAAGGCATACCATAAGAAAGATAATAATGCCACCTTGCATTGAGAGGGCTTTAGGCTTTTCAAAATATCACCATATGCCTAAAATTGGTTAATGTAATCCATTTAAATCATTATATGTATATATATATATATAACATCACATATCATGTATGATATAATATGTATAAATATGAGCAGGTAGGACAAAGGAGACTTTGTGAAAATACTATGAAAAGTATAAAAGTGGGACATGATCATTAATGGAGATACATATTGTATGGTAGAAAGATCACTAGTTCTAGAATCAAAAGACCTGGGTTCCAAGCTCATTCTGTTATTTAGTATATGTGTGACTTTAGGCAAGTCACTTTCTTTCTCCCCATTTGCTTCTTCTGTAAAATGGTGGGAGGGGGTAGACTAGATGACCTCTTAGGTCCCTTATGGGGTCTAAATTTTATAATTTTGTGCATATTATTATCTATCACATTTACTCCTTGGAATTCACCAACTAGGTGTACAAGGCGGCAACTGGAAAACAGACACTCACTTAAGCTCTCCCCCAAATACCTCCGAACACCTGTAAAAATGGCTCTGAAAATATTCTAGAGCTACAGAACCCACAAAATAACAGAGAGAAGCAGGTCTCCAGCCCAGGACAGCCTGGATGTCACTGGGAAGGGTCTATCACACCATACTGGGAATGGAGCGCAGCCCAGGGTGGACCGTGTCAAGAATTATCAGGCCAGGAATAAATCAAGTGGAGCAGGCCTTAGGGCCATGAATCACTGAGCTGTAGCAGTTACCAGACTTCTCAACCCACAAACGCCAAAGAGAACTTAGCAGGTCAATGAGAAAGCTGCTAGATCTGGATGAGAGAAGTGTGCGGTCCAGCCCCAGCCCTGGGGCAGTGGAGGTGGTGCAGCCGCAGCAGCAGGAAGCTCCTGCGGCTGCTTCCAGAGCTCCAGATGCAGCTCCTTCTGGCCCCAGGCCCACACAGTGGGAGGAATCAAGCGGTAGATCAGAGCAGGAGTGCAAGGAGTGCTTTGCTGGTGCAGAAGCAGGGTTCTCTTGCTTTGCCCCTTTTGGATCTGGGTCATGGTCCTGGTTGGTGGTTTTTGGGGGAAGAGGAGTGCTAGTGTGGCAGAGTTTGTGGTGACTGTGGAAAGAGCGTCTTCCTGGTAGCTACAGGGCAGAAAGAAGTGCTTGAACTCACAGACCAGAGCACAGGCCAAGAGAGGAGTATCATACCACCTCAGAATAGAAGTAGCTCTGAAAACAGCAGTGCAAGACCCCTGAAGCTTGGGACAAAGCACTCTCCATTCTGAAGGCAATCATACCCCGACCAAAAGCTCAAAAGTCAAGTAACTGGCTGGGAAGATAAGCAAGAAGCAGAAAAGAACTCAGACTCAGAATATAGAATCTTTTTCTGGTGACAAAGAAGATCAAAACATACAGCCAGAAAAAGTCAACAAAGTCAAAGAGCCCACATCAAAAGCCTCCAAGAAAAATATGAATTGGTCTCAGGCCATAGAAGAGCTCAAAAAGGATTTGGAAAAGCAAGCAAGAGAAGTAGAGAAAAAATTGGGAAGAGAAATGAGAGTGATGCAAGAAAATCACGAAAAACAAGTCAATGACTTGCCAAAGGAGACCCAAAAAATACTGAAGAAAATAACACCTTAAAAAATAGACTAACCCAAATGGCAAAAGAGGTCCAAAAGTCAATGAGGAGAAGAATTCCTTAAAAGGCGGAATTAGTCAAGTGGAAAAGGAGGTCCAAAAGACCACTGAAGGAAATACCACCTTAAAAATTAGATTGGAGCAAGTAGAAGCTAGTGACTTTATGAGAAATCAAGATATTATAAAACAGAACCAAAGGAATGAAAAATGGAAGACAATGTGAAATATCTCATTAGAAAAAGCACTGACCTGTAGAATAGATCCAGGAGAGATAATTTTAAAATTATTGGACTACCTGAAAGCCATGATCAAAAAAAGAGCCTAGACATCATCTTTCAAGAAATTATCAAGGGGAACTGCCCTGATATTCTAGAACCAGAGGGTAAAATAGGAACGGAAAGAATCCACCAATCACCTCCTGAAAAAGATCCCAAAAAGAAAACTCCTAAGAATATTGTCACCAAATTCCAGAGTTTCCAAGTCAAGGAGAAAATACTGCAAGCAGCCAGAAAGAAACAATTTGATTATTGTGGAAACACAATCAGGATAACACCAGATCTAGCAGCTTCTACATTAAGGGATCAAAGGGCTTAGAATATGATATTCCAGAGGTGAAAGGAGCTAGGATTAAAACCAAGAACCACCTACCCAGCAAAACTGAGTATAATATTCCAGGGTAAAATATGGATTTTCAATAAAATAGAGGACTTTCAAGCTTTCTTGATAAAAAGACCAGAGCTGGATAGAAAATTTGACTCTCAAATACAAGAATCAAGAGAAGCATGAAAAGGTAAACAGGAAAGAGAAATCACAAGGGACTTACTAAAGTTGAACTGTTTTGTTTACATTCCTACATGGAAAGATGATATTTGTAACTCATGAAACCTTCCTCAGTATTAGTTGAAGTGAATATACATACATATACATACATACATATATATATATAGACAGAGGTCACATGGTGAGTTGAATATGAAGGCATGATATCTAAAAAAATAAAATAAAATTAAGAGGTGAGAAAGGAATATGTTGGGAAAAGGAGAAAGGGAGAGATGGAATGGGGTAAAATATCTCACATAAAAGTGACAAGAAAAAGCAGTTCTATTGGCAGGAAAGAGGGGGCAGGTGATAGGAAATGGGTGAATCTCGCTCTCATCAGATTTGACTTAAGGAGGGAATAACATACAAACTCAATTGGGTATCTTACCCTACAGGAAAGTAGGGGGGAAGGGGATAAGAGAGGGGGAAATGATAGAATGGGAGGCAGAGCGGGGGAGGAGGTCATCAAAAGCAAACACTTTTGAAAAGGGACAGGGTCAAGCAAGAAAATTGAATAAAGGAGGGACAACATAGGATGGAGGGAAATACAGTTAGTCTTTCTGAACATGAGTATTGTGGAAGGGTTTTGCATAATGATACATGTGTGGCCTATGTTGAATTGCTTCCCTTCTCAAGGAGGGTGGGTGGGAAGGGAAGAAGGGAGAGAATTTGTAACTCAAAGTTTTAAAAGCAGATGCTCAAAAAAAGTTGTTTTTACATGTAACTGGGAAATAAGATACACAAGCAATGGGGTATAGAAATATATCTTGTCCTACAAGAAAGTAAGGGAAAAGGGCATAAGGGGGAAGTGGAGTGACAGAAGGGAGGGCAGACTGGGGAAAGGGGCAATCAGGATATGTGCCATCTTGGGGTGGGGGAAGGGTAGAAATAGGGAGAAAATTTGTAACTCAAAATCTTATGGAAATCAATGTTAAAAACTAAAAATATTAAATAATACAACAATTTTTAAAAGAATAAGGTTAGGGCTAGAAAGTTATTCCAAGATCTTCCTTTTTCTCCTAGATGACATAAGATGCATTCTGACAGGGACCATCTGGGGGAAAAAATCCCCTACCTTTGTCATCTAACCCAGAGCAGAGAGTCTAGTAAGACTCACTGCTAATGAGTCTAATAAGCAGTGAGAATTTTAGGCTAAGTGGGAAGAAAGGTGAAAACACTATTAGAGGAGATGCTTTTGGATAGTCAAGATCTTGTGATCCTTCACAAGTCATATAATTGAGGCAGCTTCCAACTATGCCTATGTGTAGGGGCCAGCCCTGCTCATAAACTGTGCATGGCCACAATGAATGAAAGGAAGGAGTGTAGAGTAGAAGAAATGGGAAGTGAGATTAAATTCTTCTGCAGGCAGTGACCCTTCTTCCTCTCAAATCTTTCATCCTATTCTCCTCATCAAAGACCACCTAGGCCTTTCCTGACTGACTTCACACCCTGGGTCTTCTAGGTTGCCTAATGTGTGAGTTACCCTTCTACAGATAGGGGAACCAGAAATCAATAAATCAACAGACATTTAATAAGTCCCTACTACCTGCTAGATACTGTGCCAGGTGCTGGAGACACAAAGACAAAAACGAAATAGTCTCTGGCTCCAGAAAGCATTCTATCAAGGAAAACAACATTCACACATTGAAATATATTGTAGAGGAGCTGAGGAGAATCAGGGAAGGCTCCATGCAGGAGATGATAGTAATGAGAGATGGACTGTCATGCAAGGAACAGCCAATAGACCAGTTAGATTCTAATGCAGCATACAGAGAAGAAGAATGTGCAACAAGGTCAGAAGACACACTTCAGTTAGCAGTACTGCTCTGCATCACTTTCTGTTATAAGAATGCCCACCAAGCCAATCTCCCACAGTGATGAGGGATTGAGCTTAGTTAAAAGAATCAGCTATGTGGTTGAAGTTGTAGACTGGGTCATCACTGATCAACTTCCCTTTCGGACTTTTGTTTTATGATCCCATTTTGATTTACCATGTGTTATAGATTAACTACTGTTATAGCCCATCTTTGTCATGACTCGCTAGCAGTAGGAGACCCAGAATTGAACCACATAAGACCTCCAGAGAGATTCACAGACATTCCAGGACCACATACAATGCCAAGAGGGAAGCAAGGAGTATCACTGGGGTATTATCACAACCAAGAAACGGTAAGCTTCTCAGAGCCTTGTCTACCACCCACTTTCTCACTCTCCCATACTCTTCATTGTAATTTACACAAGGGTTCAGACAGCCTGACCCAAATACGCCAACACTAGGGGCAATACAAAGATAGCTTAAATATGTGTCCCTGCCTTCCTGAACATGGGTAGGGTCCCTGATGCTCATCTTTAAAACCTAACACCAAGTACCACCCTTCTTACCTTGGCACATGGCATCCTCAGGTAACACACTCTTGCTCACCACATGTCCAGTGATTCTCACCTAGCAGGCCAGCGCCTTTCCATTCTCTCTGTGCCAACAAAAAGATCAATAAAGCTTTATAAAGAACTCAATATGAGGCAATAGACAGGGAGAGAAGTTAAATCAAAAGAATCTGATGAATTTGTAATGGAGTCCTAACAAGAGATATGTAAAAAGAAGCTTGCCATATTGTGTTGGCCTTGAATCGCCTCTCCTCCAGTGGTTCATGTGATTTAGGGGGTGGGGCAGTGCATGGGAAGGACAGTGTTCGTAGTATCAGTGTTGGTCTGGGACTCTGGGTCATGTTATTGTTGATTCGCTTCCAAGTCCCCTCACAGAGAACATACACAATGCAAGTAATAAGTAACAATGACCCAATACGTCTTAGCCTAAAGATTTCTAAGAAGGTCTTCACTCTCACTCCCCCGAATAGCCCCCAGTGAATTTTGGCATAGTTTTAATAATTGCACAGTTTTTCCTTATAGATAGCTAAACTGCACAATGTATAAAGCACTGCCCTGGAGTCAAGAGACCTGAGTTCAAATCCAGCATTAAATGTTGATCAGCTGTGGGGATGGACCCTAGGCAAGTTATTTAACCTCTGTTTGCCTCCATTCCCCCTTATGAATAACGGGAATAGTAATAGTACCTCCCTCCCAGGGTTTTTGTGTGGATCAAATACAATGATATCGATAAAGTGCTTTGCAGGTCTTCAAGTCTATATAAATGCTACCCATTATTATTACTATTACATCTAGCCTAGATCCTCTTCTCTGTTCTTTCTACCCTTCACTGCTAGGTCCCAGGCCATGTATGTTCACGACAACTCTTTCAATAGTTAAACACAGTTATCGTGTTCTCTATAAGTCCTCTTCTCCCAAACCTTCCCAATTATTTCAATCCTCACATGGCATAAACTCGGGATTTTTTATGGTTGTGGTCACCCTCCTCTGGGTACTTTCCCAATATTTAGTACCAAGAAGTAAACATACTAATCCAGATATGTTCTGACCAGTGCAGAAAGTACAGCATGCCAATTCCCTTCGTGGCTCTAGACACCCTTACTTCTCTTAATGCAGCCTAAGGTAAATTTTTAAAGCAGAGTTTTTAGCGGACATCACACAATTAACCCATATTGAGCTCACAGTCAACTAAAGCCCCTAGATCTATCTTCCAAGTGAACTGCCATGCAGTCACATTCCCTCCATCTTATACATGGGAGGTTGGGTTTTTGAACCCCGAGTGTAATATTTTACATTTGCCTCTCATATATTTGAACTTTATCAAGATTTTCTACATTTGTTAATGAAAAGCTTCTATGATATATAAAAGCCATAAAGCACTTTGACCTAGAGCAGACATGACAAATGTGTACTGTCTTTGTGTATGAAGGGTGATGGTACTGATCCACTCATCACCAGAACATACTTCCAAATGTTGGAATGCAGATTGCAAGACCTACAGCTTTGGCTAGGAAAACAGAATATATTCAAGTGATTCTACTCCCAGGTTGAGGCAAGTAGAGTGAGGAAAAGTATAACAAAGACCCCAGGATAGGCCTCTGCCTAGAAAACAGCCCAATGACAAATGAGATGCACAAGGCACCATGTTCTAACAGGAACACCAAGGTTTACCAGCTTCTGTCAAGTGAACTGATCACAGTAGCCCTGTGTTCCATTTTACTAGAGGGCTCTGAGCTAATATTTCAGTTTCCCCTTCTATAAAGCAAGGAGGTTCTGACCTTCCATGTCTCTGCCTCCTGTGGACTTTATGAGGACAAATGAGATCATGTCTACGGTGTATTTGGAGTCCCTTGGAGAAAGGTCAATATGATATTGGCAGAGGTGACGTCATCAATAGCAGACACAAATCCAGAAAACACTAAGTGTCCTTCATTTGGGTGCTAGCCTCAGAGGACCATGGGTTAAGCACAGTATTACAGTCCTCTTGACTCGAGATCAATACAGTAGCCGACTTTATCCCATAGACTAAGCATCTGTATGCTCTTAAAAGAAAGGCAGAGAGCCAAGCTTCTGAAAGCTACAGACATTCAGGAGCCCAAGCTTTTCATACCTCAGAGCCATTACTAGGACATTACAAAATTAAGCCTGCATTTTTTTCTTTTGGCATCATTATAGAGGGGGTGGGGGGATAGAGAGTGCACCCTAGGGACTGTTGGCTGGGATAGACCACAACTCCTGACTGCCTCCAAAAGCAATAAAAATCAAAGCATGGCCCACAATCTGTTACTCAATCTCCTGGATTTGATGTCTTTCCCTTTCCAAGGGAGTCACCTGGTTATCAAAAATTTTAGGATGGGGTCAGTGAGTGAATGACAGGGGTTCTCTCCCCAGGGACTTGCTCATGTGAGTCTGGAAATGGAAATAGGGAAAGGAGATGTTGAGTGAGGCTGAGTACTTGATGTTATTAAGAAATTTCCTCCTTGTACACATCACGAACTCCTGATCTGTCATAAAGCCAGGCAGCTGTAATGAAGCAGAACAGCCCTGTGTATGCAACTCCAAAATAGAAAAGGAGACAGGGATAGGAAATCATACTCTTCATGGAGATCTGGAGTTTGCTTTCATGGAATAATGTACACAGATGATTATTTGATTGCACCCTTTATATTCTGAATAGATGGACGGAGAGGCTTTTGCCATGGATGTACTGTGCTTATATATGTATTTGCAAAACTCTCTTATGTAAATTCCCTTCATACTTTGCATTTAAACAGCACTTTCTTTCTCCAAGGGCCTCGAAGGATTCTACAAGATATTCCTCAATTTATCCTTTCTATATCCCTCTAAAATGAGCAGGAAGAAGGGATTATTCATACCATTTCATATAAAAGGAAACTGAGATCTCAAGGGGATTCTGGGATTAGCTAAGGCCACCTGGTGAGTTGATTTATTTGCTCAGAGCAGGAAATAGGACCAGACTGTCCTTAAGGTTTCAGACTTGAACCTATAGATGTCCGGGAAGAAAAGAATTCTGTTTCTCAGAATTGCATTTGCTCCTGCACATACTATATCCTCTACTGTACTGTAATATTTTTGTTTTACGAGGCAGACCGTTAAATGTGACAGCCTAATAGGCAGTGTGTAAAATTCAGGGGAGGGGGAAGCTGCGAAGGAATATTTCTATAAAGGTGTTGGGTTTCACATTTCCTGACTTGGGAGAGGGGAGTATGGGTGGGTATGACTGTTAGTCACATTTACACAGCATACACAGAGTCCCTGGAAATTTTAGAGGAAAAAAAGGGAAAAAACCTCTCCTCAGGAGGACAGAGTGAGATAAGACTTAAATTAAGTCCAGGTAGCTGGAGGTAAGCCCTGAGCTGGGAAGGATTTTAGGAAGGCTGTTCTTCTCCAGAGTAACCCCAAAGACTCAAGAGAGTTGGTCTCAGTACTGGACACTGGGTAACAAGGCTACACAGCTGCTCCCAACACTCAGTATGCCTAAAGCTTTCATTACAACTTCTCTGCTATACCCATCTGATATCCACTGGGTTTCCTGGGTCTAATATACTTATTATTATTACATTATATACTATAACATATTATATATATTATATTAATATTATGTTATATTTATATATTATATATATAATATTATTGTATTATATATTATTATTATATTATATATATTATCTTATACATTTCCTGTTCCTTGCTTGAGACCTTTACTCACCATTTTTTCCCTAGATTGCTCTGAATGGACGATCTCCTATTTGTTGCTGGCTTAAACAAGACAAAGTTTTAATGCTTCCCATCTACCTTTCTTCCTCGGGGTTCCCCTCCCTACCATCACTGACTGATGAGTAGGGAGGCAGGAAAGAGAAACAGACAACTAGAAAAATTCTAAAGCAAGTCTTGGATTGGGGGTACCCAAGAGCCAAAAATCAGACTCAGATAGACCCCCAGATAATCCTGAAGTCACTCCCATCTGTCCAAGGATGATCAGATCTCAACTAGCAATCCTGGGGCTCCAAGCTGATCCAAGCTGCTTGGGACTGTCACAGTTCCAGATTCACATCCACTCCCATATCAGGTCTGGGTCTCAGTCAGATTGAAATTGGCCTTCATAGATAGGGAAAGGAGGGATGATAGTGATCCTGAACTTTTCCCAACTGTATTCTTCTCCATAGTAAGCAGCAAAATTGGGTAGCTTCTTGAGGTCCCATTCACTGCTGAGATATTTCTAAGATATCCTGCTTCCAGCAAACTTAGTCAGTGGGGTAGAATACAACTTTACCAAAGTTGCCAAACAGATCAATGGGTCAAAAACAGTAGGGCTCAGTTTCCCTGATATTTCCTCCCCTCAGGTGGAGAAAGCCTAATGGTTATCTTTCTCAAAATATAGGGGGAAAGAAAATGTATAAACTATAATAGTTGGGTTATATTATTTTATAAGGTCATAGATCTAGAGCTGAAAGGGATCTGAGAGACCATCTAATTCAACCTCCTTATTTTAGAGATAAGGAGACTAAGTCCCAGGTAGGTTAAGTGACTTGCCCAAAATCATGAATGCAGGAAGCATCCAAGGCAGGGTTTAAGCCCAGGTCCTCTGACTTCAGGGCCAGGAAAACCTTCCTTTCAGCCCTAGAATTCTACAAATCTATGAGTCTAAGTGACTGAAGTGTTTCCTGAGGATATCATATAGAAGAGATGGGAAAGCTGCCAGCACATATTCATAATAGGGGTGTGGCTTGACATTGCTGATAAGGATGGGATACAGATAATAAATGGACTCAGTCTCCTCCATTCATCCCCTCCTTGGCAAGAAGGGGCACCTCTTTATGTGAGACAGGGGTGAAGGAGGCAGAAGACAGGTGAGTGATGTGATAATGAGAGGAAGGAGAAAAGAAGGAGCTCTCAGCAAATGATCTCAATTTTTTTCAGTTAAGTATGAGGCAAGGTTCTCAGTTAAGAGAGTTAAGAGAGGGGGAACTATAAAGGGTTTGAAGAGGGATGAAAAGGTCATGAAGAGCCATTATGGTGAATGAACAGTAAGTTAATTAAGGAAGCATAAAAGAATTGCCTTGCAGCAGTGAGGGCCCTGTTGAGGTTATATAACATAAACTCAGAGTGGACCAAGTCAGCATGATTTCATGATTTTCCCCATCTTCATTCACCAGTATATATGCAGAAGCAAAGGCAGCAGATGGTGGGAATGATCCAAGGCTGAGGCTTGCCAGGTAAGAGCAGAGACAGGGCAAGGGGCAAGGCACTTGAAAGAAAAGAAAAAAAGTAGAGTTGAACTGGTTTAATCCAGGGTCATGACATTAAAGGGTAGAGAGTGTAAACTATACAGGAGTGATGGCCCAAGAAAGAACGAAAGGGAATGGAGAACAAAGAACAAAATTTGAGGTTGCAAGACAGAGAGAGAGGTGAAATGACAACAGATTGTGATCAGATATGGGAATTTCAGAATTCATAAACATAGAAGTGGCACATTTATGGGTGATTGCAAAATCAAAAGCATGGCCATCTCTGTGTGTAGATGAGGTGGAGTAAAGGAAGAGGTGGAGGAAGTGAAATGAGTAAGTTGAGGAACTGGGAGGTAAGGGTGTTTTAGGGAGCATCAATATGTATGTTGAAATGATATAGTGTGAGGGCAGAAGTTAAGGAAGAGAGAAAGACTGGGAAACAGACATTGAACTTAATCAGCAAAGAAGGGGAGTGTTGTTATTATTGGAAGACAACATCTTAAGAATTTTGACTGGGTGGTATTTATGGCTGGGATGAACCTCAAAAGAGTGATCACTGAATAAAGGCGGTAGAGCCAAAGCTTGGAAATGGCAATGGGGGGTAGGGATTGCTATAACTCCTTCACCTTGGCCACTGATAGAGTTAAGAGCAGATAACTGAAAGTACAACCAGTGCTGGACAGAGTAGCCAGGGAAGTTGTGTCATCAGGTGAGAACTAATCCTCAATGAGAGCCAGAAGAAAGAAAGAGAAATAAAGGAGAGGTTTAAGAAGAAATCTCCAGTTTGGTATCTATAGAGTAGGCATTCCATAGAACACAATGGAAGGGGTGGGTAGCTTTTGAGTGAGATGAGAACAAGCAAATGGGTAGTGGAGAGACAGAGAACAAGGTTTATACAATGATGGCCAGGGGTTCTGAATCACTGGAATAGGGAGAGTATGACCAGGCGGGAGTATTTTTTTAATTTGGGGGATTGATACTGTCCATAGAAGACATCTAAGGCTTTGTTTGTGAAGGGAAATGGGGAGAGAGACAAGGATCACAGAATTTTTCTGAACTGGAAGAGATGCCAAAAATCATTTTGACTTGATCTAAGGAGCAATATGAAGAGACCAGTGAAAGTTTTTTTTTCTCTCACATCCTCTCTTTTTCCATATGAGCCCTTTTTTTCAACACAGGTAGGACTTTACATTTAATCATAGTGAATTTTATCATATTAGATTTAGTTTACCTTCTAGCCTATTAAGATCTTTTGGGGTTGCAATTCTGTCATCCTACATATTAGCTATATCTTCTAGCTTCATGTCATCTATAAATTTGATAAGCATACTATCCATGCCTTCATATAGGTGATAAAAATGTTGAATATAATAACACCGGAAAGACTCCTGTGACACTCTACTAGAGATGACCTTCCTAGATGACATAGGTCCATTCATCAACATTATTTCATTTTTTCTGCTCACCCAGATCTGAATCCATCTAAATGCCCATCCAGTACACATCCCCATCTTGTACACAAATATGATGTGAAACTGTCAAATGTCTCACTGAAAGCCAAGCAAATTATGTCTACAGCAATACCTGACACCTAACAATCTATTAATTCTATTTATTTTTGGTTTTTTTAATTTAAATACAAAATGAGAAAAGGAAAAAAATGCCTTGTACACAGCAGAACATAAGAGAGGATTCAATACAAAACAATAAAATTCCATTTCAAGAAAACCCATATAATAAATTCTATACATTGTTTTCAAAGCTACCCAGCTTGTCTTTGATTCCTTACGGGTTTTTGTTTGTTCTCTGCTGTGCATGTTTTACTGTTTTATCCCCAGCCCTATCTTTTTATTTTATTTTTTTTACAGAAATTGGGACTTTATTTTTTCCACTTAACAGTATTTTATTTTTTCCAATTACCTGTAAAGATAGAACCTATTAGTTCTATCAAGTTAGTTGAGTGTAACTTATTCTTGATAAACCTATATTGTCTCTTGGTAATTACTAGATCCCTTTCAAAGGGCTCACAAACTATCCTCTTTATTTCTTTTATTTTTTTTGTTTTCAACATTTATTTTTATAAGACTCTGAGTTCCAAATTTTTCTCCCTCTTCTCCCTCCCCTCTCCCCTTCCCAAGACAGCAAGCAATCTGATATAGGTTATATATGTATAATCATGTTAAACATATCTCCACATTAGTCATGTTGTGAAAGAAGAATTAGAACAAAAGGGAAAACCATAAGAGAGAAAAAAGTGAAAATAGTATGCTTAAATCTACATTCAGACTCCATAGTTCTTTCTCTGAATGTGGATAGCATTTTCCATCATGAGTCTTTTGGAATTGTCTTGGATCACTGTATTGCTGAGAAGAGCTAAGTCTCTCATAGTTGATCATCATCACACAATGTAGCTATTACTGTATAATGATGTTCTCCTGGTTCTGCTCCCTTCACTCAGCATCACTTCATGTAAGTCTTTCCAGGTTTTCTCTGAAATCAACATGCTCATTATTTCTTATAGCACAATAGTATTCCATCACATTCATAACCCAACTTGTTCAGCCATTCCCCAAATGATGGGCATCACCTCAATTTGTTGCCACCACAAAAAGAGCTGCTATAAATATTTTTGTACATGTAAGTACTTTTCCCTTTTTTTATAATGTTTGGGATACAGATCCAACACACTATCTTTTAATAATATGTATTAGAATTTTTCCAAGATTTGAAGTCTAGCATATAAACCTATGTAACAAAAGCAGACCCAAGTCACAAGGACCCAAGGCTGCCTGCATTTTAGAGATTTATTTATATGGCTGTGATATGCAATATGGCCTAAGGAGACAATGATTTCCACCTCTGTGGGCCACAGGACAAGGGCCATGCCTGGCCACTCATACCTTCGCTCTCATCTCCAGGAAGGATTTAGAGCTAATATTATGTCTATATGTTCCATATCAGATATTTTCCATTTAGAGATGGAATATTCTTTTGGAATTCAAAATATAATCCACTTTCCTTGGCCATTCCAGGGCAGAGTGCTAGATAATTCTCTGTTTAGTTTTCCAGATGCTTATCATATAGGAGATAATTATGGAAAGCAAACAAATGTATTTATCAAAGCAAGCAGTAAAACAGTAATTGGGGAGTTATATAAATTACGTTAGATGACAGAACACATGGGAGTCAGAGGGTTCTGCAACTTAGGACCAAGATGAAATAGGAGTTCAATAAAGGGGAAAGAAATTTCACCTGGAAAGTCCATTCTTGGTGGTCATCGAGGATGACTGGAATTGAAGAACATACTGCAGTATCCTCTTTCCCTTTATGTGTGCAGCTCCAGAGGCTTGCTTTAGTCAGTCACTCAAAATCTGTACCTTTCCTTTTCTCTCTGTCTCTCTCAAACTCCACTTTCTCCAGAGTATCTTCAAAGTTTCTTCACCAGTTCAAAGTTACATCTCTTTGTTTGTACACAGCAAGGGCTATCCTTCAATGGACCACCAGAAGCCCACCTGGAAGGGAAGGGGTGGGTGTTCTACAGAAAAAAAAGGCTCACTGTCCTATAGTTTAGGGAGTTCATCTTTTTCCCATGTTGGAAAATAGGGCAATATTCCATACTATAGAATTTCTTCTGTTGTCCACAATTTTTCAAAGATAATGGCTCAGTAGTCACTTTGGCTAGGTCTTTTAGATAACTGGGATATAATTTTTTCAAACAGATGACTTGAATTCACTGAGGGCAGCTAAGTGTTCCTTTGCCACACACTCATATATTTCAATTCCCTATTCACTTTTTCTTATTCTAGCTTTCTCAATACAAAGACTATTCTTCTAAGAAAAGCAGAAGCAAAATACGAATTGATTTTTCCTTCTTTTTATTAGTTCTGGTCCTAGCTTTGCCACTAACAATCTGTGTGACCTTGCCACTAACAATCTGTGTGACCTTGGGCAAGTACTCTGGGCCTCAGTTTCTTCGTTCATAAAAGTATAGATTCTGGGGCAGCTAGGTGGCACAGTGAGTAGAGCAGCGGCCATGGAGTCAGGAGGACCTGAGTTCAAATCTGGCCTCAGACACTTGGCATACTTACTAGCTGTGTGACCTTGGGCAAGTCACTTAACCCCAATTGCTTTGCCTTCCCCCCTTCAAAAAAAAGTATAGATTCTGACTAAATCATCTGCCGGGTCCCTTGCAACTCTAACATTCTGTGCCTTCACATTGTGAATTCAGGCAGCATTATACAACAGAAAACGCACTGACTCTGGAGTCAAAGGACTTGGGTTTGAATCCTGACCATGTTACAACCACCTGTGTGACTAGGCAAATCACTTAACTTCTCTAGACTATCTATTTATTCTTCTACAAGGAGAATTTGCCTGGATGAGCTTGAAGGTCGCTCCCAACTCTAAATCCAAAAATAATTGATCCTCTCTATTCTTCTCTATACTCATCTTCCATTAAGATTCTCTTCCTTTTATTTCTCAAGTTTTTCCTAATACTCTCTGAAACATGTGTAAAGTTTAAACTGTTGGCCTTCAAGCCATCGAAATCTCTCTCCTTACACAAGAAACTCAAGGTTGGCTTAATATTTAAAAAAAACAGTGTCTAATAATAACAGAGAAATGACAAAGGCCACCCTTTAGTTTTAGAAGCCAACTCTCCTTTGGGCTTCTTCACAATGAGTAGAGCTGGGAGGTCAAAAGTTGGAGAAGGTGGCTGCCATATATAATAATCACATGCCACCACCATCCCCAGGCACTGGAGAGCTTCCATAGTCTGTGCTCAAGCCTCATACTTTCCCTGGAGACCAACCTGATGAATTGTAGAAGCTGGAGAAGGAAAGAGCCCCATAGGGTCAGGCAGCTCCTTTCTCTAGGGAGTCCCTAACGCAGGACAGCTTTCCTCTGATCAATCCTCCAGAGTTTTCTCCAATCCAGTTTTTAATGATTCAAGAGCTGGGGCTTCTGTTGTTTCCCTCGAGGAGTCACTTTTTTTTTGCTTTATAACACATCTCAGCATTCAGTTTTCTCCTACCCTGAGAATACCGACAGAAAGAAGTCGAACATTGCTCAAGTCCGTGGAAAATAGCCATAATGACAAAACCACAGCCCTTCACATACACAGCACTTTTCCTCCCAGCTAGTCTATACACACATTGGTTCCATTCTATATTTTCTCATACCATTCAGTCTATCAACAAGCTTATTTAAAGAGGGCCCACTGGGTTCAGAACACCATGAGGAGTTTTTCTAAACATTGAAGGCATAGTTCCTTTCCTCCACAAACCTATGTCTGACTGGGGAAAAAATAAATTCGCTACAAACAAGTCACAACTCAAGAACAATTGCCAAGCAATGTAACAAGAATGAACAGTTGTTTTCTCCCCAGGAGGAGCCAAGTCTCAAACCACTAAGGTTCATTGTAGCTTTCGAAGACCTTTGTGAAACAAAAGTTACTGATTCCCTTCCCTTCCTCAAGATAGTATTGGCATATATTGGAACTATTCATTTGCTGCATCTAAAACATCAAAAGGCTGTGGTCTGGGTGATGAAATATTCAGATACTGCTGGTCAAGCTATACTCTTTCACCAAGATTCCTGTCCTGAAAAGGAGATTGGATTAGATGATGGATAGAACACTACACTTGGATTCAGAAAGATCTCAGTTCAAATCCTACCTCAGGTACTCACTAGTTATGTAACTCTAAGCAAATCATTTAATCTGTGCCTCAGTTTCCTCATCTTTAAATAAGACTTCATGACCTCTAAGTTCTCTTCTAGTTCTAAATCTATGATCATATGATCCCATGATGTCTCAGGTTCCTTAAACCCTAAGAGCCTATGATTCCAAGTTAAGTTCAGAATTCATTAAGAGCTCTCGGACAGCTTAGCATGAGGAACAAGGGGCTCTAGAACTTTATAGTTTGGGGCCAATAGGCCGCATGCCCAGAAAGCTATGAGCTGTCATAGTTGTGATGCACTAGATAGGATACTGACCTGGGAAGCAAGAGACCTAGTGTCTACTAATGTTTACTTCTTCTACTTGCTAGCTGAGAGACCTTGGGCAAATGACTTCTTTCTGGCCCTCAGTACCTTCATCTGCAGAACGAGGGGTTGGACTAAGATATCTAAGGTCTCTTCCAGCTTTAATAATCTAGGGTTTAATAGTCTAGGGGCACCACCATTCCACACTACCCAGATCTTACAGGAAAGCTTCAATCCAGACTCCCCTCCAGCACCCGTCTGACTTGGTTATGACACTAATCATATGTTAGTCATGGAGATTGATTCCAGTCTGTTGGAGTTTGGGGGCTAGATTTTTTCTTCCCTATTTATTTTAAAATAGGACAACTAACTCTTTTGTATCATGTAGGTTTCATTTATGATTTCTTGAAATATAACCTAGAAAACCAGGTTTTGATAAAGCTCATTGGGATTCAAATGGAGCTACTTGACAATGCCTTTAAACCCAAATCACTCTGGTTCTCACTGATTGGCCAGTAATAAGCCCCAGCCCAAGCCTCACTCGCTCATTCTTTGAGTTTTGATGGCTCAGAGTGAGTATAAATAGCAGTTGTTGCTCTTCTGGCCAGAAACCTTGATTGACCATTTTATGAAGCAAAGTAGACCATCTTTTATCTCAATTCTTATCTAGCCTTTAACCATTGAATGAGTGTTACCTTAGACCAGGGTTGTCCAAAATGCCACCTGCTGGGCGGGTCTGGCATACAGCCCTCAGTGCAATTTATGTGGCCTGCCTACAAGCATAGAAATTTACATAATTGCTTTAGTAAATGAAGCTGAGCTACCGCAGAGCTCTCACTAAAATGGCAAATCAAAATATATTGTCTATTGTTTCAACAAATACCTAAGTTTGGACAGCCCTCCCTTAGACAAACTGAGACCTGGGAAACACCTTAGCTTAAAAAGGCCAAGGTCACCCACTGCATCCTGGGCCATCGCCAGTCATCTTGACCTATGGTTTGCCACTGGACACTGATGACTCTGGAGGAGAAAATGAGGCTGATGACTTTGCACAGCTCTGCCTCACTTAAGTCCAATTCACTTGCAACTGAAGACATCACCCTCCTGATGTCTTTGGTCTTCTTCCAGAACAAAGGAAGAACCACCACCACAACAACAGTTATGATCTCAAAGAGTCCACTCTGAATTTGGAATCAGAAGACCTGGGTTAAGTCTTGGCAATGCTGCTCCCTACTCTATGTGACCTTAAGTAAGTCTTTTCCTTTCTCTGAGCCTCAATTCTCCCATCATCTGTGAGATGACAATATCTAAGATGCCTTCAAGGTCTAGATCCTACAATCCCATGACCCATGCCAGCCTTGAAGATTCAAATGGTGGTTCAATTTGTACCATAAAGGAAGGCAAAATAGGGTTATAAAAGGCTGAGAACAGGGATTCTTAACCAACGACTGGGTGGGGAAAATTTTTTACCTCTTTATTTTCACTAACCTCTAACTGAAATTTAGCATTTCCTTCAATTATGAATACAGGCAACAAAATATTATTCTGCAAAGGGGTCCATAGGCTTCAACAGCCTGCCAGAAGTGTCCTTGACACACACAAAAAAGGTGTAGAACCCCTGGTCTATGCAGATGTGCAATTGACAGCACAGAGAGACGTGAAATAGGAATGAGAACTTGTGGCCGCTGTTATTCCCCCAACATGGCTGTCCCCCTGAGACGATTATTTCTGCTCAGTAGGTAAATGTGCCAAAGAAAAACAAGAAATCCAGGATGGCTCAGCCTTCCCCAACGTCCTGTCAATCGTTCGGAGGCAGACAGCTCCTGCCGCACTGCTCTTGGAATTAGCCTCCAAGGCATGAGAAACAGCCCTGTCCCCATAAATGTATTTACATAGCACAGTACTCATCCATAACATTTCCTCAGGAGTCCACCTCTCTGAGGCTCCCCAGAAAAGTTTGTTGGGAGGGTTTTAATCACCCAGAGAAGGCTCCTATGGCTGCTGTTGGCACCAGGTTCCTCCTTGCTCATAAGAGCAGACAGCATGTCTGACTGCAGCAGTCACACCTACTTCCCTGTAAGTCATCTCAGCAGCTAGCAGAAGGTTCTCCAAAAGGTACTGAGTGCTCAGGGGGCAGAGGGCTTCCTGGGAGAACATCATTTCTCTCCAAGGCTGCTAATGTTATTCCTTCCAATATTATAGCAAGACTGTGGATGCCACTAGATCCTGTGCTGCTCTGCTGGGAAAGAAGGAATAGAAGACAAATACCTGAAGTAGTAACTATAGTGAAGATGATAGCAGGAGGTTTAAAGGCTAATCAACAGCTAAGGACCAAGGTCAGGACAAAAAGGGAGATGTTTAGCAATGAAGGAGAGGCAACCTTTTGCAGTGGAAAATGTGTGAAACTTGGAATCAGAAGACCTAGGTTCTTACCTCAGCTCTGCTTCTAATTAGTGATTCGACCTTGAGAAAGCCACTCACATGTCTGGCCAGGCCTCAGTTTCCCCACCTTCAAAGTGAGATGACCTTTGAGGCCTCCTTCCAGTTCTAACATTCTCTGACTCTATGCTTAGAAGAGTAGAGTGCCCCACTCCCATTCTTCATGCCCAAAATTATTTATCTGGTTTTTTCTCCCTAATTCCTACTAACCCAGTAATTAACTGTTAGTTGCCCCAAATTCCATGGTGTAGAAATGGAAATAGAGGAAGGAGTTGGGGTGAGGTGTGTCTTCGATTTCTTTCTCTCTCCTCCCAATGCTTAGCTATGGACAGAGGCTTCATAAATACATAGAATTCCAGAATAAAATCAAAGCACTATGGTGCATGAAGGGACCTCAAAGACTCTATCAACTGCTAAGAAGTTCTCATAATGAATCTCTCTGATAAAAGTCTGATATCCAAGATATGAAGGGGACTGACATAAATACATGCCTAAGAGCCATCCCCCAATAGAGAGCCAACAGGTTACCTCACTCACAGTGAGCACCTGAAAAGGCTGTAGACTAAAAGGGCCAGGGTCTCCCAATGCATCCTGAGCCATCTCCAGTCATCCTGGTGAATATCAGGCCACTGGACCCAGATGGCTCAGGAAGAGAAAGTGAGGCTGGTGACCTTGCACAGTCCTCCCTCACTCAAATCAAAGTCAACTGTGAGTCATGTCATCATTTCCCTGATGTCACAGTCCTCTTCAAGAACAAAAGACAAACACAACAGCCAACAGGAATGAACAGCTTTCAAAAGAAGAAATGCAAACTAGCAACAACCCTATCCACTATGCCACACCACCCCTCACACTACACAATAGGTACACTAAAAGGCAGAAAAATTTCACTGACCAATCTTAGGTCCCAGAGAGCAGATGATGAAAGGCATCTCCTTCCTTTTTGAAGAGGTTGGGGGATGAAGCCATCAGGGCCAAAAAAGCATGGTGCAATAGAAAGAATATTAGATCTGGGTTCAAACCCTAGCTCTTCACAAATCACCTAACCCCTGTCAACTTCAGTTTCCTCATAGGTAAGATAAGGGATTAGACCTTGAACATCTACTATAGCCCTAAATTTATGATCCTATATACTGTCAGGCTTTGTTGCTTTGCAGATAGGTTTTGCTTAACTGTTTTCTTTGTTACAAGGGAGGGATAAGCTCCCCCCTACCCATGTGGGGACTGGTTAAATTATAAAATGACCAGAGTGTGAAAAAGGAAACGGGATCAATAAAACATTTTTTAAAGGAAGGACCTCATAAACGAATGCCTCTCAGTATGGCTCTGGTCCACAGTTCTAATGTCTGGGTTGCCAACGTGTTTTCATAACTGGCATCCTTCAGCATCTACATATTTGTCAGGTGGATTTTTTGTCCTTTTAGTTTCATGTTCTTCAATTAGATTTGGCTCAAGCAATACTATGATTGTGTCTCTCCTCAAGTGCACACATCAGTGAAGCTTTGTTATGGGGCATATTGAAGTCACTAGCGGGGAAAAGTAAATGATGGAGAAAAATGCTAGGACGCGAGAAGAAGGCAGCTGATAATGGAAGTAGCAACATCTTTCAGGAGAACAAATCCAGAATATTAGGCTCACACTCTAAAGAGGGAAAAGAAAGAAGGAAACAACCCATAGGTAGAATATTCTTAACAGCATTTTTGTTATAGCAAAGAAATGGAAATCAAACAAATTATAGTATAAAAATGTAATAGAATTATTGCAATGTAAGAAATGATGAAAGTGACAGATTTGGATAAAATCGGAAGACTTGAATGAAATGATGCAGAGTGGAGTGAACAGAACCGGCAGAGCAATTTGTACAATGACAACAACGTCGTAAAGGAAACAACTTTGAAAGACCTAAGAGCTCTGAACAATGTAGCGACCAACCATGACTCCGAAGGAATAATGACAAATCATACTTCTCTTGATAGAGAGATGGTAGAATAGAGGCACAAAATGAACAATGGACATAGTCAAAGTGTAGATTTGTTTTGCTTGACTTTGCTTGACAAAGGTTAATTTGTTTGGCTTGGTTTGGTTTTAACTTAGGAGGATACAGTATTGGGGGAGAGAAGAGGGTTATTAATAGTAATACAAAGACTTCGCATGTATAACTGATATGATATGGCTTGCCCTCTCAATGAGTGGGGGAGGGGCTGAAGAGAAGAAGAGAACTAGGGACTCATTTTTTAAATGAATGTTAAAGTATAATTACAAAAATAAAATTTAAAAAGAAAAAAAAAAGAATCATGATGCAAAAATTGAAAAATTATGAGTGTCCACAAAGCAATAAAAATGCACAGAAAGGAATAGAAGAATGTTCAGAGGAAAAGACAGACCAGCAGATGGCTTTGGAGCATAATGAATTCACTCTATACTTTAAAAAAAGCCAAGCTATATACAGTGGAAATTCAGTTTTATGTACTATCCTCTTTATCTGCTCTTCTTTGTATACAGAAATATTAATATGTAATGGTGTTTGTAAAGTTCAGAATAACCCCCCAAATTTTTTTTAATCAAAATCAGATAATTGGATACAGCCACCCTAGTGAGAGAAAGCCCAGAGAATGAGATCTTCCCTGGCTTGCCTTCGTACCACACCTTCCCCAGACACCAGACCAATAAACATTATCTCTATATTATCCTCTTGCAGGAATGTCTTTTCTCTCCCTAGTTGCTGCTGATCCATCACAACCATTCTATAGACAGAGAAAATGAGCCCCAGCAATTGACTAGGTCCAAATCTTATACAATCTGCCCCTATTGACTCAAGAGCCTAGGCCTTAATCCGCAAGAACCATGCAGCCTGAAAGAGAAAGGTGGCACATTTTTCAAGGTCATTTCAGTCACAATGTTACTATTTCTTGTCTGCCTCCATTCTCAGCACCTCCCGGTTCCTCTGACCATGTACCCCAACTTAACCCAAGCATTTCTCATACTGTGTGATCCTCCACAGCAAGCTTCATCATGCACGGGAGTGGCATTTACTGGAGGATGGTTTCTTTTTGCAGAAATCTGCTATGCCATAAAAAACAGAGAAGAGGAATCAATAGGAAACCAAATGAAATGTATACAAATGAGGGCTGGGCAATCAACCCTTCAATTCAGATTCCATAACTCCTAAGGAAGAGTGACACCCAAGACATTAAAGAATCAAGCCTCTGTCCCTAAAATCAGCTAGAAATTATTTTTTTCCTTTCCTTCTAAATAATTTGATGGCAATCTTCAAAGTACAATGCAAAGAAAGAGGCCTTTCCTTCCCTCTCCTCCCCCCTACCCCTCTAGCCATGGAAATACACTTCCCGGGCCTGATTAATGTTAGATATGACCTTTAGCAAAGTTTCTTGGCAGGTTAATTTATGATATTTCCAGGCAGTAGGTGTTTACATCTTTGATGAAGTATTCTTTATTCATAGTTGATGTGCTTACCAAGAATTTCTCTTTGTCTATCCATCTTACTGCCTGTCCATTTGTCCCTCTCTCTGTCTCTTTCTCTCTTCCACCTGCCCTTTGTTCCCTTTATTCTCTCTCCCTTCTTCCTTCCCTCCCTTGCTTTCTGCTCTCCCTCTTTTGCTCCCTCCCCCTTTTCTACTCTCTCTTCCTCTCTCCCTCCCCCCACCTCACACACACACACACACACACACACACACACACACACACACACACTTTTATTTTGTTCTGGGATATTTAATCAATCTTTCTAGGAGGAAAATACAAATATATTTATGAATTTCCAGTCCCTGAGTTGTCAGGAACAGTGTATTAGCTTATTACTGTATCACCAAGATAATTTCTTCACTCTCATCTATCTACACCTGTGCTATTGAGTTCAGGGAGATCTCAGCTCAGCCAAAATTACTTTTAATGTTTGTTTCCTACAAGAGCTGCTTTGAGGGTCTCCATCTTACACAGGTGTATCTTCTGAACTTTGCATTTTTTCCCTCTACTTTCATTCTTCCATACTCTGAAGTAGTATAATCTAGTGAACTAGAGATATTTGGACCCCAGAGATTGCTTAAGCACCACCTCCCAAATATGACTATGTTCGAAAAGGGCTTAAATCCATGCATCATAAAACAATGAAGTGTCAGAGCTGGAAAAGACACCATAGGATTGATCTATTCAAAGTTTCTCATCTTATAGATGAGGGAACTAAGTCCCAGAGAGGCAGAGAACTACCCCAAATCCTGGTTTTCCATTCCAGTACTCTTTTCACTATACTGTACTGTTTCTTTAACTTCATAAAGCACCATTACAGGGAAGTTAAAGAGGTTTAGTGGACAACCTTAACCTTTTGAAAATGACATCACAGAAATTATCTGTCACATCCTTTCACAACAATGTCCCTTGGCAGTAATGAAGGTTAGATGACCGTAGAGTGAGGCAGGTTCAGAACAGGTTGAATGACCAGACCCAAAGAGTGGTGATTAAATGCGTCAATGGTCACCTGAAAGTTCTCTAGAGGAGGACAACAGGGATCTGTCCTTTGTCCTTGGTCTTGTACTGTTCTACTATTCAACACTTTTGTCAATGACATGGACGAAAGTATAGATGGTACCTTTATTGTATTTACAGGGGAAAGGTTGAACACGTTAGAGTCAGAATCCAAATATATCGCAATGGGATAGAATGAAGAATCAAAGCTAAAAAGCTAATGCACAGCTACGAATGTAAAGTCCTACATTTGGATTTAAAACACCAACTGCGTAAGCAAAGGAGAGGTGAAGTATGGCTAAACAGAAGTTCACATGAAAACGATGTGAGTAGTTTAGTAAAGAGTGAGTTTAGTTTATTACCAATATCACATGGCAAGCTCAAAAGCTAATTAGTCCTTTTTCTTAATCCAAACCTATGATTTTTATCAGTGTAAGGAACTCCCAGTATGGCAATTCCCTCAATTAACAACAATAACATAATACTATCTAACTACTAGCCTCACCAGTTGTTTAATCTTTCTCAGACTTGGTTTTATCATCCGTAAAACAAGGATAACAATAATACCTACTTCACTGGGTTGTTGAGGAGCAAAGGAGGAAATATATGTAAAATATATAATTTTAATGACCAAGGTTGGCCCTGAAGACAAGACAATGTACCCGCCTCCCCTTTCTGCCAGAGGCAGAAGGCCATGGGCACAGAACATTGCCTATATACCATCAAATTCAATTGATGTATTGATTAGTTTTGTAAAACTAATGTTTTTTCTCTTTCGTTCTTTTCTACAAGGAACAGTTCTCCCTGGGTAGGGTTATGAGTGAGGTAAATGTTTGGAAATGAGGGGGATGCAAGAAAAAAGTTATCAGTATTTTAAAATTAAACAAAGCACCTTGTAAACCCTAAAGTGCTATATAAATACAGCTGTTATTCTTTTTTAAAACCCTGAATTTATTATTATTAAAATCATATTAGCCTCTCTTCTGTCAGCTTTAAATTAAATTCCTTATTTCTTTGGACTTCCTCAGGCTGTCCACTTGTCAGGCCAGTCAGCCTACCCCTTTCAAACAAAAGAGGGGCCACAACCTGAGCAGCAAGCTCATGTTAGTTGGAACAAACCTCAACTCACCTATAAAAGGAATCACCTGCCTCCTACTCAACAGTGAATATCTTTTCCCTTTTCCCCTTGCCACCTTAAGCTTCATACACATCTGGCTAGTTCTCTGGTTCCTGACAATTGACTTCCACTCTGGTTCACCATTTCATCCTTCATTGCTGGTGGCTCACTCATTTTCCTTCCACTCAATCAAGGCCAAGATATCCTGGAGCCAGAGAATGAAGGACATGAAATGTTATACAGAAGAGCTGGTGTATTTATCCTAAAGGCAAGAGGGAGCCACTGGAGTTTCTTGAGGTGGTGGCAGGGAGAGGATGTGACACGGTCTGACTTGTGTTTGAGGAATATTGCATTGGCAACTGTGCCTTGATATCTGTTCCTGCCTTCTCCCACAGCTTCCATGTATTTGGTTCCCTCCCCTTCCCCCACCCCCTCGTCAGGCTCAGAGAATCATTAAACCATAGAATTCCAAAGCTAGGAGGGATCTTCGAAATGACCTAGTCCAACCCCTTCCTTTAACAGCTGAGGAAACTCCCTGGCTCAAGACCTAACACTTACTGCCTCCAAGACTTTAGCATCTGCCTCTGAAACTCCCTGCTGCCAAGGAAGAAAAAGTTTCTGACTCAGGCTGCTGGAGTTAATGGCTAACCCTTTACTTTCTCCTGCATAAATGAGTTCATTGCTCAGGAGCCCAGATCTCCTGATTCCCAGGTCCTTCCATTATGCCAGGCTGTCTCTCTCTGTTAGCACGATGAGGAAGGAACAGACTTCATGCCACATTCTGCTTGGAGAGGTTACAGTCACACTATTCATATGACAGAAGGCAATGCAGCTGAACCACAGAGGCAGAAGGAGGCAGGTGTGACCATTGCATCTGGGGAGTCCCATTGTGTTTCCAAAGCTAAGGCTGCAATGCAGCCTGAATATTTTAGCATAGGAGGATAGGGCATCACCACTGGCCATGTTGATTCTCTGATCTTTAGACTAAGTCTTATGACCTAGCAAAGAGGCAAAGGTGGAAGGGATGGGGGAGAGAGGCCAAATGGTACCCCACAAGGGGCAGGTGGAGTAGCTGCAATAGTCTGCATCCCCAGGAGCATTTTTCTGCCTCTGTGTGTCTATCTATACTCCATGAGGTCTCCTCCTCTGGGAAGGGAAAACAGTAGGAAAACCCCATCTATCTCCCTTGGGTAAGTCTTTCATACTGGTAACCATGTTGTCAAAACTACCTTGAAGTCTGGGCATGTACTGCACCACCAGGGGATTGGTCCATGTTGAATCCACAGTAGGGGGCCAGTGAAAACGGCATCCCCGATAGGATTTCCTAAGACCATTCCCCAGAGTATAACTTTCAGAAATCAGGAACCTCTGACATACAATAAGCATGCACGTCAGCCACTAAATTCCCTATGATGGTCTTTTTCTAATCAGAAAAGAGTAATTTTCCCCCTCAAAGGAGAAGACCTTGCCCTACCCACCAGATATGGGACTGCTAGGTGTTTATTGATTAATTATCTTCATCTACATACATTTGCTCTCTTTAATAACAGGCTCCCTGTTCACATCTAATTTTGAAAGAGACCATGCTTTTTCCCCTTTCTGGAACAAATATTTTAATACACATGTAAAGTAAACTTAATGCAATTTAAAAATAGATATGGTTTGTATATATTAAAATACTGCCCCACTAAGGAAGCTATAGAGAAGCGGAACTGTGAAGACAATAACTCCAAGGACCTCTCTTCTCCTACTCTCCTCTTCTCTTACTCTCCAGGTTAACTGAAGGCACCAGGTAAAGAAGGCAGAAGCAAATTCTCTAGAATGATGTCTATTAGCCTCGACCCTTCTGCTGCTATCACAGAATTCTTCTACTTGGAAAAAAGAAGATAAGGTGAAGCAAATGAGAGTGTTTCATGGAAGAGCAATACAAATGCAAAAAAAACAAGCCTGTTGATGCTGAGAGGGTCTCCATGTGAGCCTCTGTGCTCCCTTGCATCACGTGTGTCCCTGGGAAGCCTTGTGTACCAGGCTGTGCTGCAAGCTGCCTGAGATCAGAAAATATGAAGGCACTGGGCAGTGATATCTGAGTCCTCAACAACACCTTCTAAGTACTTCCCTTTTCTCTCAGATGGGTCCTTCTCCAAGGTCACAGGATCCTGACATTGGGCTTTCTTCCCCAGACTTATCTAAGCTCCAACAATATGTTGAAATCAGTGGCCTAACATATACGATTTATATGCACCAAAATCTGTCTCATCACAGAGGAGAGGACCAGGATGCCAGAAGAAGCTCTGCCACTGATTCCCTGAAGGAGGATGAGAAAGTTAGGACCTACCTCATGAGGGTATTATGAGGACGGTGCTTTGATGCACCATAGAATGATAAGCTATGAGTCAGTCAATAAACATTTATTAAGTGCCTATTATGAGGCAGGCACTGTGCCGAGTGCTATTATTAGGAAAAGTGTAGTGGAAAGAACATGGGGCTCCCCTGATGCAATACACACACACACACACACACACACACACACACACACACACACACACACACACACACACACACACATATATATATATATATATATATATATACATCTTGCTTCCGATATACATCAGCTATCTATGGGCACATCACTTTACACTTCTAAGCCTAGTGTAGCTAGCTATAAAATGGGGATAATAATGATACTTAGGCTACCAGTCTCTTAGGGAGAAGCACTTTGCAAGCCTTAATACACTATATAAATGTGACAGAGTATTATGGTGCCTTGGTTTCCCCATCAACAAAAGTCATCATAATACCTGTTCTCTAAAATGCAGTGCTGAGAGAATAGCTGGTTTTCCCCTTGGAGCCTTGCACTCCTCTCCACCCTGCACATCATGTCTCTCCAATATTCTCCCATCCACCTGCAATTATGCTTGAACGGACTGCAGAACTCCCTAGCCACTGAGCACCAAGGCACTTTTGGTACTCAGCAGCTAGCAGGGGGCCCAAGTGGTAAGCAGCTAGATAGTACTAACTAACATTGAAACATTGGATGAAAAGAACAAGGAAATAGTCGTATGAAAAAATGCTATAAATCACTATTGATTAAAGAAATGCAAATCAAAACAACTCTGAGGTACCATATCATACCTATCAGATTGGCTAACATGACAAAACAGGAAAATGATAAATGTTGGAGAAGATGTGGGAAAATTGGAACACTAATGCATTGTTGGTGGAGTTGTGAATTGATCCAACCATTCTGGAGGGCAATTTGGAACTATGCCCAAAGGGTTATAAAAATGTGTATACCCTTTGACCCAACAAGACTACTTCTAGGTCTGTATCCCAAAGAGATCATAAAAATGGGAAAAGGACCCACATGTACAAAAATATTTATAGCAGCTCCTTTTGTGGTGGCCAAGAACTGGAGGATGCCCATCAAATGGGGAATGGTTGAACAAGTTGTGGTATATGAATGTAATGGAATACTATTGTGCTATAAGAAATGATGAACAGACAGACTTCAGAAAAACCTGGAAAGACTTATATGAACTGATGCTGAGTGAAGTGAGCAGAACCAGGAGAACACTGTAAACAGTTACATCTAGTGTTCAATCACTGACTTTGATAGACTTAGTGCTTCTCAGCAATGCAAGGACCTAAAACAATTTCAAAAGACTCATGATAGAAAATGCCATCCATATCCAGAAAAAGAAATATGGAGTCTGAATGCAGATCGAAGCAGACTATTTTCTTTTTTCGTTTTATTTTATGTTTTTTTTCTCATGGTTACTCCCATGTATTCTAATTCTTCTATACGAGATGACTAATGTGAAAATATGTTTAATAAGAATGTATATGTAGAGCCTATATCAGACTGCATGCCATCTTGGGGAGAGGGAGGGGCGGAAGGGGGGAAAATTTAGAAGTGAATGTTGAAAACTAAAAATAAATAAACTTATTTTTTTACAAAAAGAAAAGAATGAGAAAGCCACTGGGATCATAGGGGTTAGCACAGGAAGGGGCTTGAGGAATCATCTATTTCAAGGTCTTCATTTTGCAAATGAAGAAACTGACATTGATGAAAGTTAAGTGTTTGCATTAAAGACACACATCTGCCTAGCCATAGAACCTGGATCTCCCCATCCCTAGACTGGGGTTCATTCCACCAAGGCATGTTGTCTCCCACCTTCCAGCTATGTGACTTTTGACCTGTCACTTCACTTCTCTCTCCTCACTTTGCTCACTATAAGCAGGGAATAGTAAGAGCTTCCTTCCCTACATCATAATATTGCTACCAAACTCATATACCATAACACATGTGAAAGATACATACACACATATAATATAAAATCCTCAAAATATCATTACTATTTTACTTTTGTCTATAAACCTCCAATAATCTATATGTTTGAAAAACTCTGGCTAATCCATCTGGATATTCTATTGCCCTTTAGACAAAACCATATTTCTGTCCTGGGGAGTGGGGTATGGGTAGCAGAATGGAGCCAGAGTCAGCCAACATTCTTTCTGGTCTTCCCTGTGTAGAGCTGCTTACCTAGAGCCTATACACCAAAGGGTGCAAAACCTGGTAATTATACCTATCCCTGGTTATGAGGCTGGACTTACACATAGGTATAGCAAGTGTGCACTTTCCTAATATGATTTATGGGGAACATTCTCCTTTTAAAAAAAAATTCTCTATTCAGGTTGTCAAAAGGGTCTGAAAGTTCCCAATTACTCACCTTGGCTTAGAGTTTGGGAAGTGTATTCCAATGCAAATATTACCTGGGAGGGTATTTGTGTTCAACAAAAGCTGTGGCCCCAAGGCAAAATGACTACCAGAAGAATTCATGTCAACAGATTAAAGCACTTTTCTGAGAGAACAATTTGGGAACTTGGAGAGAAGGGTGAGCCAACACACAACTGTCAACAGTGGAGCAGAAAAGGAATGGGCAGCTTTCAGAGATTTGGTGTATAGCACTGCATTTGCTCATCTGGGTCAGAACACTGCCAAACATCAAGACTGATTTGATGAAAATGATGCAGAAATTCAGAAGCTGCTAAATGAAAAATGAGAACTCCACAGGGTTTACCAGCAGGATAGTTCATCCATTTCTAAGAAGGCAACATTTAATTCCATCAAAAGTAAAGAACAAGCAAAGCTTAAAGAGATGCAGGATTCTTACTCAGTAAGAAGGCAGATGAAATTCAGTTTTATGCTAACAGTAACAATCCAAAGTGCTTTTTATGATGCCCTGAAGGCTATTTATGGGCCAAGGACCTATGGTACATCTCAACTACTTCGTGCTGATGGAGCCACATTGATTAGCGATAATGACAGGATCTTGGAGAGGTGGGCTGAATACTTCCACGGTATTCTCAATAGACCATCATCAATCAATGCTGAGACCATGGACCATTTATATCAGGTTGAGGTCAAGCCCTCCCTAGCTGAAGTTACAACTGAAGAAGTTTTGAATGCCATTAGGCTCCTTTCATGCAGCAAAACACTTGGTGCTGATTCTATTCCAGCTGAGATTTACAAGGTGGAAGGTCCATTGCTTATACAAAAGTTGACTGAAATTTTCTGGGTTATATGGCAAGAGGAAGTTATCCCCCAAGAGTTCAAGAGCACCTCTACTGTCATCTCTATAAAGGTAAAGGAAAGAGATTGTCCTGTGACAATCCCAGTGGGAGAAGGGTAGGGAGAGGACTCTTGGTCATTGATGGCAAGATCCTTGCCAGAATCCTCCTTAATAGTCTGATCCTTCACCTGGAAGATAGTCATCTACCTGAGAGCCAGTATGGCTTCAGAAAGGGCCAATGAATTGTCAATATGGTGTTTGCTGCCCAACAACTCCAGGAAAAATGCCAGGAGCACAACAGAAGTCTATACACAATGTTTGTAGATCTGACCAAGGTCTTTGATACTGTCAGTCACAAGGGTTTATGGAAAATTATGTCAAAATTTGGTTGCCTGCACAAGTTCATCAGTATTATATGTCAATTTCACAATGACAGGCTTGCCCAGGTTCTGGATAATGGATGATGTTCTCATGCTTTTCCAATCACCAATGGAGTGAAACAAGGCTATGCACTTGCTCCTATACTTTTTAGCATAATGTTTTTAGCCATGTGGTCAAGCGCTTTCAATGAAGACAAACACAGCATCAAGGGCAGCTATTGCACTGATGGTGAATTCTTCAACTTGAAAAGGCTACAGTGAGTGCTGGTGCATGATTTTTTGTCTGTAGATGATTGTGTACTTAATGCAGCACAAAGGATAGATTAATTCTCTGCTGCTTGTGCTAATTTTGGCCTAACAATTAACACCAAGAAAACATAGGTGCTCCATCAGCCAGCACCACACCATCCATATGTTTAACCATCGGTTACAGCAAATGTAGAAGTTCTGCATACTGTGGATAAGTTCATTTGCCTTGGAAGTATACTTTCCAGGAATGTACACACTGATAATGAAGTTGACACACACACACACATTGTCAGAGCTAGCTCAGTGTTTGGAAGGTCTCAAAGGAAAGTGTGGGAGAGAAGAGGTATTAGACTGATTGACAAACAGGTCTACAGAGCTGTTGTGCTGACCTCATTGTTGTATGCCTGTGAAACCCGGACAGTATACCAGTGCTATTCCAGGAAACTGAATAACTTCCATTTGAATTGTCTTAGGAAGATTCTGAAGATCACCTGGCAGGATAAAATACCAGACACTGAGGTCCTTTCTCAAACTAAACTGCCAAGCATTCAAACTCTACTGCAGAGAGCACAACTCCAATGCGCTGGCTATGTTGTTCGAATGCCAAAGGCACACTTCCCAAAAAGACTATTTTATGGAGTACTCAAGGCAAGTGCTCACATGGTGATCAGAAAAAGCAATACAAAGACACTCTCAAGGTCTCTCTTAAGAACTTTGGAATGGACTGTTTAACATGAGAGACCTTTGCACAGGACCACCCAACATGGTGTACCCTCATCAGAGAAGGTGCTGTGCCCTATGAACAAAGCAGAAATGAAGTAACTTGAAAGAAATGCGATATGTGCAAATTTAGAGAATACATCCCAAATGTACCCAACCTGTGGTAGGGCATTCAGAGCTCACATTGGCCTGATCAGCCATAGTCGGACATGCTATAACTTGACTCTAACATAGTAATGTCATTTTGGTCCTCTTCAGGAATGAAGGACAACAACCAACCAACCTGGGAGGAATAACACTACAAGCTTTTATTAGCCAGTGAGGGAAACTCCTTGTCCTCCTCCCCTCATCAGCTAATTCTATATCTCTACCTCAGGCTCAGAATGTCACCTCCTTTGTAGCTAGGTGGGTGGAGTTACTGTTGCCCATAGATGGTAAATAACAGCCTAAGTGGTACTAGGAAAAGAAAAGAGTAAGACAGTTAGTCTGAAGGGTACTAGGGCCTAAATAAGCAATGGTCTACAACAATAATAATAATGGCTCACATTTATGTGGACATTATGGCAACAAGAACCTAGTGTGGGAGTAGGACATGGTTCATATAAGGAGAAAGGAGTGTGTGAAAGCTTTCCCATATTTCCAGAGTTAGAGAGGATCTCTCATGCCACTCCATGTGATTTCTGCTCTCCACTTAATTGTATTCTAAATTCTATTATATTAGTTTCCAATATATATTTCATTCCCCCTACTAGACATTAAGCACTTTGAGGGCAGGTAGAGATGACCCTTTTTTTCATCTTTGTATCCATAGTACCCACTAATGCCCTACACATAACTGGTTCTCAATAAATGTGAATTGTTACCTCATTATTCTAAAAAAAATGAGCATCAAAACTGGCTCTGGATTAAAGTAGAAATATAAATCAGTGGAACAGTCTAGATAAGGAAAAATCAGAAATAATTAAACTCAATGTACCAGTATTCAATAAACTCAAGAACATAGCTTACTTAGAACTATGTATTTGGAGAACTACGTATTTGACAAGAATTGCTGGGAAAAAATTGAAAAGAAGTTTGACAGAAATTAAGCTTATACTAATATCTTATACCATATGCCACAATTAAATCAAAATGGATACACAACCTGAGTATCAAAGACCACGCCATGAAAAATTAGAAAAGAACCAGAAAAGAAACAGGAATTATACAAAGAAAGTAAATAAAATGCCATCATCCCAGAGATTCCACTGAAGCATATATGCCAACGAGGTCAATAACAAAAAGAAAGACTCAAATACACCAAATTATTTACAGCAGCAATTTTTGTGGTAGCAAAGAACTGAAAGGAGAAGGAAAGTGGATGCCCATCGATTGAGGAATAACGAAGCAAATTGTGGTACAAGAACGTGATGGAATATTACTGTTCAGTAAGAAATGATGAGGATGATGAATACAGTGAAGCATGCATGGAAACACTCAGACAAAGTGATGCAGAGTGAATTAAGTGAGGCCAGGAAAACAATATACATGACTAGAGCAATGTAAATGGAAAGCAGAACAAGTACAAAACAATTGTAACTGAATATTGTAAAATGATAAAGAATTAAGTTGGTCCCAGAGAAGAAATATGAGAAAACACCTTTCCCTCCTCACTCACAAAGGTTGGGTCCACAAAGAACAGAGCATAGAACAGATTTTTTTCATCATTTTTCTCTATTTTAATTAACTATTTCTTCCTCTTATTCTTTCTTTCATTATAAGAAATATTATATGGGAGGAAGAGAAGGAAATATAAGGGAGAAATCTAGGTGACATGAAAACAAAAGATATCAATATATATATATATATATATTTTAAAACGGAATGCTCCACAATTGTAATAACTAAGGTGGCCAAAGAAGAAATATGAAAAAATATTTCAACCTCCTCCCCCTTTGCAGAAGTGGAGAAATATAGGTGTGAGATTCAGCATATGATGTCAAAAAATTATTTGTTGTTTAGTTTTGCAGAAGTTTTTATATTCCTTCCTTTCTTCATATTTATTCTAAGGGACAAATCTCTGGCAGGGATTGGTGATGTGGGTGATGCAAAAATAAAATATATCAATATAATGTACTTTAATAGAAGCAAATCAGATACTTTTCATAGCTATGATTAGGGGTAGAATTCTTAACCAAACAAGGGATAGGAGTGATTGCAAAATATAAAATAAATGCTTTTAATTACATGAAACCAAAAAGCTTTTCACTAGCAAAATCAATGAAACTGGAATAAAAAGTGAAGCAGTGGACTGGAAAAATCTTTGCATCAAATATCTCTGATAAGAGTCAAATAGCCAGGATATATAGGAAACTAACCCACTTCCCAGTAGATAAGTAGTCAAAGGATACCTGCAAAAAGTTCTCAAAAGGAGAATTTCAAATTATTATGAATTATATAAAAATTGCTCCAAATCACAATAAGAGAAATGCAAATCAAAATAAGTCCCAGGTATCACCTTATGACCAGAAAATCATTTTTAAATGGGTATGGTCAATTTTGGTGCAGTTATAGGAAGATGTGCACACTAAAAATGTTGTTAGTAAAGTCATGAATTGGTCCTGCTATTCAGAAAAGCAGTTTGGAATTGTGCAAAGAAAGTGTCTAAAATGTCAATATCCTTTGACCCATGGTTTCTGCTACTTATTATACACCTCCAAGAGATAGAAAGAAAGCTATCATATACATCAAAATACTTATAGCATCTTTGTAGTAGCAAACAGAAAACAAAAATGATACCACTCAATTGAGGAATGATTAAAAAATTGTGGTGAATTAATGGCATGGAATGTTATTGTTATTCAGTCATTCAGTCCATAGGGTTTTCTTGGCAGAGATACTGGAGTGCTTTCCCATTTCCTTCTTCAGTGGATTAAGGCAAACAGAGGTAAAGTAACTTGCCCAAGGTCACAAGGAATATTAATGTGAACCAAATATGAACACAGAGAAGCATGGAAAAACTTAGATGATACAACATAAAGTAAGCAGAAGCAGGAAAAAAGATATATAATGACTACAACAATGTAAATAAAAAATTTAGAAAGGAAGGAAAAAATGAAGGGAAGGGAAGGAGGGAGGGAGAGAGGAAGGGGAGGAGGAAGGAAGAAAGAAAGGAAGGAAGGAAGGAAGGAAGATTTCTTAGAGATCTAGAAAAAGATAGTCCTTGGGCAGGGAAGAATCTAAAGTTAATGACTGAATAGAGACATTTAGGCCATTAGGGCTCTCTAATAAAGACACTCCTTAGATGGACAGGTTCAGACCTTCAATCTACACTATGCACCTATAATTGCCTTCTTCTATATCGTTAATGACCTTATAAATCCTCATGCCAGTAGTAAAGCATTTTTATATTCCCAAGATAACCAATTGACAGGAAGGAAAGAAGGAAGGAAAGAAGGAAGGAAGGAAGGAAGGAAGGAAGGAAGGAAGGAAGGAAGGAAGGAAGGGAAGGAGGACAAGAGGAAGGAAGGGAGGAAGGAAGGGAAGGAGGACAAGAGGAAGGAAGCTGGGCACTTATAGTAACTAAATTGGACCACAAAGAAAAGATGAGAAATATCCTTCCTTTCTCTGCAGTGCTATGGGACTATGGGTATGAAACACTACATATACTATCAGATGCAGTTGATGTTTTTGTGAGTTTTTCAAGAATTCTTTTTCTTCTTTCTTTTTTATCTTTTGTTACAAGGGATGGCTCTCTAGGTAAAGAAGGGGAAGGTATATATTTGGAATTGAAGGTGATGTAAAAACAGAAGACATCAATTAAGACATTTTCATGTGAACTGAATTCAAATATATGAAGTAGTATCAAAAGGATAAGAGTTTAGACATGGCTTCATCCCAGGGAGCAGAACTAGGAGAAATGGGATAAAAGTGCAGAGATGCAGGATATCTCTTCAATATGAAAAGAAACAATAATTAGGGAGGTACAAAAGAGGAATGAAATGCCTCCAGAGCTCATGGGTTCCCCCATCATAACTATAGAAAGGGTAGAAGTTGAACTAGACAACTTTGAGATTCCTTCCAACTCTGTGATTCTCTGAATTGGAATGAATATAATTGAAATGAATCAAATTGAAGTGAATCTAATATGGAGGCTAGGGACAGACCTAAATCAAGTGCACTTCAATCTAAACAAGGTCTAGAGAACACATAAAAGGCAGAGACTGCTTCTCTGGAGATCCAGGAGCTTAGGGAAGCCTTAACTAAAGTAGAAAGAAGACTTAAGAGAACACGGATTTCTTAGAGATCTAGGAAAAGATAGTCCTTATGCAGGGAAGAATCTAGACTAAATGACTGAATAGAGACATTCGGGCCATTAGGGCTCTCTAATAAAGACACTCCTTAGATGGACAGGTTCAGACCTTCAATCTATAGTGTGCACTTATAATTACCTTCCTCTATATAGTTAATGACCTTATAAATCCTCATGCCAGTAGAAAAGGCATTTTATATTCTCAAGATAACTAATTGACAGTAGTATGCTACTATCAATGCCATACTACTGAGGAGGGTTGGGAGGGGAAAGAGAAGTGAGGTTTTATTTCAAGGTAAGCATGACATTTTCTCCATATAATTTAAGGTCTTCGAAGACAGAGAATATTTCTTTTTGTCTTTGTATCCCTACCTAGCACAGTACCTGGCACATAGTAGGCATTTAATAATAACTTGCTGATTGGTGAAAGAACTCCAAGTCCTCACATGATGGCAAGAAACATGACAGAGGACACATTCATTCATTCACTCAACATTTATTAGTCTCTTATTTTATCATCATCAACCATGATCACCTTATCAAACTCATCATATTCTAAAAGAATGGGACAATGGATAGATATATTTTGATGGGGAGAGAAGAAAAAGGATGGGAAAGATCTACAGCATGAGACAGTGATAGGCCAGTATATTGTTTTGGGGTGGGGCCCTGAATGGCCAAAGCGAAACATAAGAGGACTGAATGCTTAAGGCAGGAAGAAAAGGACAAATAGGGACAGGTAAGAATAGAAGGAAAGATGGAAGACAAATTTAACCTACTCACAATTCTTCACTGACTGGTAACTGCACCTAAATTATGCCAGTACATGGCTATATCAACTTGCTCCCCATCTCCCCACCATACACAGAAATATGCAGGATCTCTGAAAGAGAGGAGCTCTAGGGAGAAGCTGGGGTATTGTCACCATTACAACACAAGCAATCTAACTCTTTAATTGCCTCTCTATCTTTAAATCCCTCCCATGAACCTACTTCTTTTGTGAAGTATTCCCTTGACTTCATGTAGAGAAAATCCGAAAGGTCACACAAGCAGAAAGGAGAAGAAAGAGCATACTTCAAAAGGCTTCATGAGATGGATTTCAGAGGATTTCGGAATTAACTTTGGCTTTGCTTGGTGACCCTCAACACGGTATTCACCCTCCTATATTTGTTGCCACAAAAGTATAATGTTGACAAGCCAGTCATGTAATTTGTAAGAAACCATAAAGCTCTATTCCTGAATACCACAGGGCAAGATGCATGGAAAGGTGAAGTGGGAGAATCTGGAAAGATCTGGGTTCAAATCCTGGCCCTGACACTTTCTATAGGACCCTGAATAAGTTGTTTAACCTATCTGTGTGAGCCTCAATATCCCTATCTGTAGCATCTACCTTACATTGGATGTTGTGAGGATCAAATGAAATCATGCAGGGAAAAGATAAAGTGCTTTATACATTTTAAAGCTCCATAAGAATAACAGCTATTATTAAGCACCCTAACATGGAAAAAGAACGCACACACACACACACACACACAGACACCACTCCACATATGTGCTAGGATAGCCCAGCTAAAATAAAGGTTGCGATTCAGTTCCTCCCTCAAGTCTCTCAAATCCAATCTCTACACAGCTGCCAAAGTGACCTTTCAAAAGCACTCTTCAGTCCATGCCACTACCTACTCAGTTAACTCCAGTACCTTCCATTGCCCCTAAGCATCAAATACAAGCACTTTTTATTGGCATCTGAAGTCCTTAGTAGCCTGGCCCCAGATGACCTTTCCAGTCCATTATTACACTAATCATCACACATAGTGGGCATTAAATAAATGCTTGTTAGTTGATTGGTTAATATCCTAGGGAATGTGAAAGATGCGTTTGGTCCTTTGGAAGGACAGTAGAAAGGCAGGAAGGGAAGGAGGGAGTGAGAGAGGAAAGGAAGGGAGGGAGGGTGCGAGGGAGGAAGGGAGGAAGGGAGGAAGGAAGGAAGGAAGGAAGGAAGGAAGGAAGGAAGGAAGGAAGGAAGGAAGGAAGGAAGGAAGGAAGGAAGGAAGGAAGGAAGGAAGAAAGGTAGATACAAGCATTTATTAAGTACTTACTAAGTGCTTTACAAGTATTATCTCATTTTATTCTGAAATGCAATGCTTCTGCCCTCCACATGAGGACAGTGTGGGATAGTGGGAAAATTCCTAGCAAAGCTAGCTCCCACCTGTGTGACCTTGTGCAAGTCATAAACTCTATACCTGAATTTTTCACCTGAAAAATAAGGGATTTTAGCCTAGATGGTTTCCAGCTTCTAAATTTCAACTTCTAAGTTTCAACTTCTAAATTTTCTCATCCTGTGTGAGGAGCCAGCTTCAATAAATAAAGGTCATTCACACATTGAGCAAATAGCCCTATGCTAGATGCTATAGGGACACTAAGGAAATGAGGACCTTATGTCCACCCTCAAGAAGCTTAAGAGGTTGTCATGGGGAAATAGAATACACACATGTAGACAATGATTTAAGGAAGCATTTACAAAGTAACATAGCAACAAGTCCTAATTAATCTAATACAAACCACATTCCCCTATTAGTGCTGAGGATTACTAAGCAAAAGACTCAACAGACCCCAGAATCTCATGATTCTGGGGTGCACTTATTTGCATGCCTTGAGTTTGCCATAATTTGCCTGCAGGTCATCACTATCAGTAATGTTATCTTCAAAATGGCACACATATTGTGACCAGAAATGGCCGTTTTAATCAGGATTGAATAATAGTTCCCAGGGCTCTAGCTCTAACTCAAGATCTGTGAAGTATATGACCAACTGTCCCCTCTAGATGCTCACTCCTTGGCCTCCACCCTACTTCAGACTGGGAAACATCTCTTTTGAAAAGAATGGAAGTGTCCCTCATCCCCTTTCCTCCAACATGTGCAGGCTGCACATTTGCATGGTAATGTCTCGTGCCATTAGTGAGTGAGCTGAATAATTAGGCTATGAAAATCTAACGGCAGGGATTTTTGTTTTATTAGCAATTTTCCATCCTATTGTGTTAATTTCATCTCACGTCAGCCAGCTTTCTGAGTAAACAATGATCACAGGCAGACATCATTTCCCGGCACATTGTGCTGCTGTGGGTGACTTCACAGACCAGAAAATGGCTTAAGTTGTCTTTTGTTTTACATTCTCTGCCTTCTGTTGATGCCACAATGCCTCCAGTCCCCAGTTTCTTATGGTCCTGGAATATTCATTTCCTCTTTGTCTGTTTCTCTTGGTTCATGTACATATATAACTCTGCCTGGCTCCCCTCATGTCCTTTTGCCTCTTCTTATTCTTTTCCTCCCTCTCCATATTTCAGTCTTTTTGCTCTCTCCTTCTGCTTGTCTGCCTGCCTTTAATACTACTAATAATAGTAGCTAACATTTGTATTGTGCTTATGGTATTCAAAGCATTTTCATATCCATTAGTTCATTTTGTCTTTCTCTCCCTCTCTTTTCCTCATTCACTTTAATTTCCTTCCCCTTTCTCCCTGCCTTGCCTTGTATTTTATTTTTAAATTCCCTTCCACTCTGTTTCATTGTGCCACCACCTCCTCCTTCCCCTTTCCTCCCCCAGCCCATCCTTTCTATCTCCTTGAGTGCTATCTCTCAGTCTCTTGCTCATTCGCTCAGGCTTTCCTTCTGCTCTCTGAGATTTCTGGCTGACAGATGATTAATATTTGGCCCTGCCATGTTGGAGAGTGCGATGCATTTTTTCTTCTTTATCCCCACAAACATCAAACACCTGCAAGTTCCTCCAGGAGCCATGAAAAAGTTCTGCTGTTTAGTGAATTATAGCAGCACTTCTGAGACCCTGGTAGAGATCATTGAAAAAGAGCATTCACAGCATGGATTCGGGACCCTCACATGGAAATTGACCCTAAGGGATTCATGTTTGGTCTTGAAGCCCCTTCTCTACCCTCCCCACCCACAGGAAACACTGAAACTAGATTTCTCCAAAGGACAGCACTTACTGACTATGCTTAGATATTCAGGTCAAAGAACTGGGACAGTGAGGTAACATCTTCTGAGGAGGACATGGCCAAATGCCAATACTGCAAGCACCCGTTCCATGCATCCACAAAAGTCCCATCCTCTGGCAGGTTTCCATTTTATACTACAAGCAGTTTGTGCTTCTCAGCAGGATATATAACTCTGAATTTTATAGGGCACTTCTGAAAATAACGAGGTGACCCCCAACCTCACTCAAACATTGTGTCTTTAATTTCTGACTTCTAGCCTCATTTCCTTCCCCTTGCCTCTATAATACTCATCCCCAATTTAATCACATTTTCCCTATTCCAATGCTATTTGGCCATTTTAAGAACAGTCACTTTAATGTGGCTAAAAAACTTTACACTGTAAATAGTCCAGGGGTTGTCCTGTCTGGTCAACAGTGCCTCCAATAAGAAGGAAATACAGGATAATAGAATTATAATATTAAGATCATCCCATTCAAACCCTTCATCTTGAAGATGAGGAAACAGAAGCCCCAAAATGTCAAGTGATTTGGCCAAGGATACACAGTTGGTAAGTAGCAGAGTAGAGATTCAAATTCAGACCCTCTGGTCCCAAATCCAGTATTTTTTCCACTGCACTATAAAAAAATTCAAACTCAGAAGCACCCCCACTCAAAGCAAGCCAATGGATATTTAATGAGTACCTACTATGTACCTGTAATGGTGCTAGAAGTCTAAAACAGCATCTGCCAATTAGGAGTTAACTGAGTGGTCACATGAAATGATTGTAGAACAATGCAGCATATTATTATAGGCTAGATTCATGATGAAGGCTATTATCAGCTCAGAGAAAAGAATAATACAATAATGGAGGTTATACAGCTGGAAGGTATCATAGAGGTGAGCTAGCCCAATCCCATCATTCAATAAATAAGGAAATGTAGTAGAGTAGAATAGGCACTGGAACCTATCCAGGTCAAAGAACTGCAAAGGGACCTGAGTTCAAACCCCAGCTTTTCCACTTACTATCAATGTGTGTGACCTTGGACAATCACTTAACATATTGTGCTTCAGTTTCCTCAACTGTAAAAATGAAGAGGTTGAGCTAAGTGACCTCAAAGCATGAAATATATGATCCCCTGAAGTCCATGGAGGGGAAAAGCTTTATCTAGGATCACAAAGATGTTATTCAGAGCTGGAACCCAGGCTTCCTGATTCCCAAATCTAATTTTCTTTCCACTACCCCATAATGTGAGATGGAATATAGGAAATGACTCATGAAAGAAGGGAAAGTGAACCAAGTTCTGAAAGATATTTAGGGTTTAGAAAAACAAAAGGAGAAGAGTTCTTCAGGTAAGGACACCAGCCATTATCAAAAGCCTGAGGGTGGAGACAAATATGGCATGTGTCAGAGGAAACAGGAAAGAGACTAGCCTTATGATAATAGACTATCCAAGTTGGGGAGTGATGGGAAGAAAGGACTGAAGCCATCTAAGCACCAAAATTTTCCATGTATCACCCCTGATAAAGCCCTGCTAGGTACTCTTGTCATCCTATTGAACTGCAACAAAGAGTTTCTCTAAGCCTCTAGAATGGTCTAGCTAACCCCTATATCACCATCCCCAGCCACCACTTCCCTTTCAAACCCCTTACCACCTGGCCACGGGAATAGGCTGCCTCTAGCCTAGAGGCCTCCCACTAGCTGCTGCACCAGCAAAAATCACCTGCCGCAGAGGGCTGCACACACCCTCCTTTTAGCACATCATCAGCATTCAGCACCATGGCCAGTGCCTGAGGCAGCAGAAGGGAGAATTCAACTGCAACCCTGAAGAGGAAAAGAAAAAAAGAAAATAATTCTCACGTTGTCTAGCCACAGGAGGGCTCTTGGATCCTTTTTCTGGTGTCCCTTTTCCCCAGTATCCCAGCCAATGTCCCTGGGCTGCCAGAGAAATGATCATAAATTTCCAGTTTCTTCACTGGTTTACTAGCAGGGAAGAAAAGGAAACCTAGCCAAACCTCTACACTATACTGAGCTAGCATTAATATCTTATTTAATTCAACTCAAACATATAGGAAGAGCCTATTACATATACTAGGAATATGACAATGAAAAATCACACTGTCTCTGACGTCAAGGGACAGAGGGGCATATTCCCCATAGTCAGGGAATAGGAAGCTCAAAGTAGATATTGTGAACTCTTTCATCCCCATAAACATTTTGAGGAAGGCATTCTAGGATCCATAATTTTCAGAGGTACATAGTGAGGCACCAAAAAAAGCAATGCAATAGTACACAGACCATTAGGCAAGTCAGTGGCAGAGCAGAGCATACAACATTTTAGTCTTGGCCCCTACCTTATTCAGGAAAGCCTGAAAGGGAGACCTATACACCCAAGGGAAAGCTTAGCTCACAATTCTCTAACCTTCTCTGCTCCAGGAAAGTGAGAAGATTGCTCCAAACCTGAGATAGCCTCATCCATTAGCCCTGCAGATCCTGGCCCACCCTAGGCTCTTCCATGATTCAAACTTTCACCCCTGGGACTGGCTTGAAAGCAACCCAACTTTTGTCAGAAAGAGCCTTCATTGTAGCAAACTCAATCCTCTGATGGTTCATGGTCCATCAAACCCTTGTCCTGTTTCACATTACTCACTACTACTAAGGACCACCTTCTCCCTTTCCCCAGATTCTCTTGGCTATATTTCTGTCCTGAGGAGTCTTACAGGAGTTTTTTTTATTAACTCATGCCTGACCTATTGCAATAGTCTTCCAGTTGATCTCCCTGACTCATCTCTCTCCACTCCAGATGATACTCCATTTAGCCATCAAATTAACCTTGTCTGACCACTTCACTCCTCTATTCAATAAACTCTGGTGGTTCCCTATCACTTCCAGGGAGGCTCTCTATCACCACCAGGATAGAATATAAAAGCCCCTGATTTTCAAAGCCCTTCATAACCTGACCACTTTGTACTTTTCTAATCTTTTTAAACCTTACTCCACATGCAAGTCATGTCACCATTTCCCTGATGCCATGGTCCTCTTCAAGAATGAAGGACAAACACAACAACAACAACCCCACATGCACTCTGAGACCCAGTGACACTGACATTGCTTCTCTCCCAACTGCTTCATCTCCCAACCCTGGGTATTTTCAATGGATCATTTCCAATAGGCACCTCAAACTCAAAATGTCCAAAACAGAATTATTGTTCATCAAAAACACATCCCTTTTCAAAATTTCCCTATTCTTATCATGAGTACCATCCTTCCAGTCACCTGGGTCTGAATCTTGGGGTCATCCTCAACTCCTCACTGTCACTCACTTCACATAATCCAATCAGTTGCTGCATGTGGCTGGGTTTTTTTTCTCCAGAACATCTCTCATTTACATCCCTTTCTCTACACTAACCCAGCCACCAGCTTAGTTAGCAAATCATCACCTCTTGCTTAGATGGTTATAACAGCTTCCTAACTGGTCTTCCTAACTGGTCTCTCTCCATTACATATCAAGCTCTATACAATGGCCAAAATGATTTTCCCAAGTGCAAGTCTGACCATGTCACCTATCTATTCAAATAAACATATCTTCCTATTACATCCAACATCAAACATAAACTACTTTGTTCAGTATTTAAAGCTCTTCATAATCTTTCCTTATCCCTTCCAATCTTTTCTTCATTCTCCTCCTCAAACTGTATAGTCCAGCCATATTGACATACTTGCTGTTCACAAACAATGTTATATCTCCTATCTCTATGCCTTTTGCACTGGCTGTCTCCTATACCTGGAAAGTTCTCCTTCCTCATCTCCACTTCTTAGCGTCCCTGACTGCCTTTAAAGCTGAATTCAAATGCCAACTTTTGAAGGAACTCTTTCACAGTCCACCCTCCCCAAGGTGCTAGTGCCTTCACTTCTAAGGTTGCCTTCCATCTACTTGGTATATAGCCTATTTTTATGCATGTGTTGCCTTGTAAATTCCTCAAGAGCTGGCACTATTTTTCCTCTTACTTTATGTCCCCAGCACTTAGAATGGTATCTGGCACTTACTATGGTGTTTAATAAATGCTTGTTGATTGTTTGAAGAAATTAGCCATTTCTTACCACACTGGTCACAGCAGGTGACAAAGGACAAAGCACTATAACTGTAGTCAGGAAGACTCGCGATCAAATCCAGAAGCTTACACTTAGATAAGATGGCATCACAAGGCCTAACCAACCCTAGAATTCTACTATTAAGCATTTGATTTGGCCTTATTAACAAGATTCTACAGAATTAATAGTTTTATCTATAAAGAAATCTTCTGGATTTGGCAATAGCACATTTTGGCAGATAGAACCCACAAACAGATTTCTCTTTTTAAATAGAGTGTTTATATTTACCAAGCCCACAGGACTAAAATACATTTTGATTACTTTGGGAAAGTCTTAGCCCACAAAGAAATAGTCACTTCATCAAGTGATTTCTTTGCATGAGGAATTCTAGCCCTAATACAAAAATCCTAACAAGCACATGCCTATGCCAACGATATAGAAAGGAGATAGAAGAAGGTCATACCTTTTTCCAGAATCCTACTAAACCATTCCTGAAACTTGGGGGGGGGGGTTCACTTGGGTGCCCTCAGTTCCAAGGCTACAGTTTGCTGAGAGATCGTATCAGCCTTCAAAGACAGCTCAGAATAAGAGCTCCCATGAAAACCAACTTAAAAGGCAACAGGAGGGTGGGAGTAGGAGGGAGAATCTAGCCAATCCTTGATCCTAAAGGGAGCTACCCCATAAAGGAAAAGGGGAAGAGGAAGCACAAAGACAGAGAAAGAAACAAAAACAGAGAGATGAAACAGAGGCTGGAAACCTCAGCCTTAATGGGTGTGCTTCCCAACCACTGCTGGAAGAACAAAAGAAAATTCCAACTCTGTTCTCACTTTATACAACCTTTAACTCTTTATATCAAGGGTCAAATTTTAAGGCATCATTGAAGAGAAGGGAGAACAAAGAAGCCCTGTCTCCCCATCACTTCATCTCCCTTCTCTATGGAGGGTACCTTCTGATATTATTCCAGAAGGTGATGTTGGGGGAGGGAGGAAGGGAAAAGAGAAATAAAGATGTAGGATTAAAAATGGAACCTATCTCCACCTTCTTTGTCATAGTGCTGCATTTCTAATTGCATTCCACTAGCAGCCAAACCTGTCTTTCCTTGTTGTTTCTCTAACTCCTCCTTGAGGTTTGGGGTGAACTTGAATTTTTCCACACTTTATAGGTCCTCTAAACAGGTCTATGTTCTTTCATGTTGGGGGTATACTCTCGCCTTTAGGAACAGATAATGGAGACTAGAAAAACTGCCCTCTTGTTTTCACCAACAACCACTTTTTGAATCCAGGTTCAACCCTCCAGGAAAGAAAAACCCTTTGCTTTGACTTCAGTCATTTCTCATGGATAATTCCTTCAGCAACTAGAATTCAATAAAATGTTATCCATTTCTGACTATAATAGGAACTGTAATCAGCAAATAGGCTGCCAACATGTTCATATTTACTTGCATTTGGCCACAGGAGACTCCATGAAACTGCTGGCACCTAAAATCCTCGATCTCAACACCACCCTCATTCTCACCACCATCTTATCTCAGAAACCACTTAGGGTACTTGCTTTATATCTCTTTGTTAATACTTGTGCTCTCACAGTTTCTCCTTTGAATGCTGGGGAGCCATGGGGATAACCAGGGTATGTCCCAAGCTACAAAATGAGGGGCAAGGGCTAAGTGGAAATTTGGAGTAAAGACTCAGCCAACACCCATAGAATTTTCTCTGAATTTTCGAATTCCACTACACCACAAACAAACAAACACACACACACACACACACACACACACACACACACACTTTGCCTAGGTCAAAGCTGCCATTTTACCCTAAAGATATCCCAGAAAATTCTGAATAGGTGGTGGAGTTACCTTGGTAGCACCAAGCCTGCAGCTTTTATGGACTAACATCACTTATGATCACTTAACTCACAGTATGACATGGGTCTACTTGTTCCTACCACCCCCAAGTCCCTTTCATTTATGTAAATTCAACTGAACTACTTAGTGAGAAAGGGCAATATAATGGAAATAGTACAAGCAAGTTTGCTCACCATTCCCCTGAAAAAGTAATTGCGATAGAGGGAATCTAAGAGGAGAGACAGGAGTGGGCTGTTCTCAAAGTTAATTTCAGTACCCATCTCTTACCTTTACTTATCTAGGCCACTCAATGAGGTTCTAGAACAGGAATGTGCTGGTAAATGTTTAACAACCATCTCTCCAGAGAAGTTTCATCTGCATTAGTAACACTTTAACAAAACAATAAATCAAGCCCTGTGTTGCAGCCTTTGCTGATTGCTAGGTGAAAATGCTCTCCCTGAAAATTTAACAATTGGCTCCAGAGCCAGTTTGATCTGGCCTGAGCACACCCCAGTTCTTCCTCTTCATCATACCCATAATCTATCCATTCTGGTAAGACTGGTAGAGCTCACAAGAGGAATACCTTTGGTTGGCCTTCCCAGCATTCCCTGTCAAGTGGACACAAAGCAAGTCTCTGCTAGTGTTCCAGCTGACTTCTTTTTGACCCCTCTTGCCTCCCACTGAAGGAAGGAGAAATGGTTATTTGGCGATATGATCCATCCCCTAATATAATCACACTTTATGTAAAGTCCTTTCAAGAGCACTTTTTTCCTTAATGATAAATTTTTCTGCCAGCTGAGTGTTTACCTGTTGTTATTTTCTCCTGTTTGAGTAAAAGTCTTGCTTCTCACCTCTCTCCTAATCCTTTAGCTGGGTATTCTGGTAGGTTTAGCTGGGTATTGTGAAAATTAAATTTACATTCAATTGTTCCCATAGCAACCATCTCAGATCCTGCTGTACTATGATAGACACAAATGCCTTCTTTTAAAAGACTGGAACCCCTTTCTAGCTACAACTATTTACAGATATTATTATGTACACCTTAGGAGCAAGTTGAAGAATTTTCCAGAGTAATTTTGACTATGCACTATTTTCACCTTGCTTTAGAACCTAACCACCATGTAAGATGTAACTCCTCTTTACAGAATCTGACCCAGCTACATTTTTGCAGGTATAGTACAGTTCCCTGCCCCCACCCTCTTATTGACACTGCATATGATCACAACTGCATGGCTATAAAACTCCAACCAAAACACACACTGATTCCTTTCCACAAAAAGGATTCCTAACTCTTCACGATTCCTTGAAAACACTTAATCTTACAAACACATAGAACATACCATGACTTTCTGCGCTGAATCACAACACTAACTCTCCCATCTACGATCCATAAGTTAAACCTCCTTATGTGTACCCTGGGGTTAGATTCTCCCACAATGCCTCACATAGGAATTTTTACACTTATAAAGAGACCTGAAAAACTATGGGCATCTGTATCCTCATCCAGCTTCTCGGGCATGGCTATTCCATCCTTTCAAATCGGACATCACAACATTCTGGCAACAGCCGTGCTATTAGACAAGTGTGTCCTAAAGCAACAGAATATTTGAAAATTCAGTGTGTCTTCTGTGGGACTTCCCCAAATCCTCCCATTCAATTCTTACCTAGACCATTACATGCTCTTGTTTAGTAAATTATTCAGTAGTTTCAGTCGTGTCTGACTCTTCCTGACCCCATATGGGATTTTCTTGGCAAAGATACTGGAGTGGTTTACCATTTTCTTCTCCAGCTCATTTTATAGATGAGGAAACTGAGGCCAACAGGGTTAAGTGACTTGCCTAAGGTCACATAGCTAGCAAGTGTCCCAGGCCAGATTTGGACTCAGGTCCTCCTGACTGTAGGCCCAGCCCTTTCTCCATTTTGCCACCCTTTTTACCTTTCTTATTCATTCACCACATAGTTGCCAAATTCATATTATTGAAGCATAGATCTGACTATATTCATCCCCTACATAAAAATCTTCAATGGTTCCCTACCACTTCTAGGAAAAAATACAAAATCTCTAGCCTTGTATTTAAAGATCTCCACAATCTAATTCCTATCCACCTTCCTATTCTTATTTCATGTATTCCCCTTCATGGGCTCTACATTCCAGGCAAACTGGCCTACTAGCTATTTAATATACATAATATTGTATCTCTCACCTCTGCACCTTTACCCAGGATGTCCCTCAGATCTATAATGCAGTCTCTTCTCACCTCCACCTCTTAAAATGTATAGCTTCCTTCAGAGAATAGATCAGGTGCCACCTCCTATACAAGACCTTTCTGATCACCCAAGCTATTACTGCTCTCCATCTCCTGAAATTAATTTGTATTACCTTACATATATTTTGTATTTAAGAGGAACTATGGTATAATGAATGCAGAGCTGACTTCAGAGCCAGGAAGACTTGGGTTCAAATCCCATCTCTAACATAGACTGGCTGTATATACCCTGGTAAGTCAATTTCTTAGGTGCTCTAGGCCAACAATGTCAAACTCAAATAGAAACAGGGGCCACTAAATGATACATAAGGATCCCTATAGACCATGTAATGTTTTATTTTTAATAGTATCTTATTTTTCTATGTTTAATATAATTGTACACGTATAGTCTATATCAGATTGCATGCCAGCTTGGGGAGGGGGGAGGAGATGAAGGGGGAAAAATTTAAAACTCAAAATCTTATAAAAGTGAATACTGAAGAATAAAAATAAATAAATACATTTTTTTAAAAATAAAATCTTATTTTTCCCCAATTACACACAAAACAATTTTAACATTTGTTGTTTTTTTAAAATTTTGAGTTCCAAATTTTATTCCTCCATCCCTCTCTCCCCTCACCCCTTCCTCAAATGGTAAGTAATCTAATATAAGTTATACATGTGCAATCATTTAAAACATTTCCATATTAATCATTTTGTACTAGAAGATTCAACCAAAAAGGAAGGAAGGAAGGAAGGAAGGAAGGAAGGAAGGAAGGAAGGAAGGGAAAATAGAATGCGACAATCTGTATTCAGACAATATCAGTTCTTTCTCTGAACGCAGATAGCATGTTTCATCATGAATCCTTTGGGATTGTCTTAGATCATTGTACTGCTGAGAATAGCTAAGTCTCTCACAGTTCTTCATCACACAATGTTGTTACTGTGTACAACATTCTCCTGGTTCTGCTCACTTCACTTTGAATCAGTTCATGTAAGCCTTTCCAGGTTTTTCTGAAATCATCCTGCTTGTCATTTCTTATAGCACGATAATATTCCATTACAATCATAAACCACAACTTGTTTAGCATTTACCAACTCTTGGGCATCCCCTCAATTTACAATTCTTAGCCACCACAAAAAGAGATGCTATAAATATTTTTGTACAAATAGGTCCTTTTCCCTTTTTTTAATCTCTTTGGGATACAGACCTAGTTGTGGTGTTGCCAGATCAAAGGGTATGCACAGTTTTATAGCCCTTTGGGTATAGTTCCAAATTGCTCTCCAGAATGGTTGGATCAGTTCACAACTCCACCAACAGTGCATTAGTGTCCCAATTTTTCCCACATCCCCTTTATCATTTTCTTTTTTTGTCATATTGGCCAGCCTGGTAGGTGTGAGGTGATACCTCAGAGCTGTTTAAATTCGCAGTTCTCCAATCATCATGCATTGATTTAGAAAACCGCAGGTTTATATTATCTGTTTCAGTGTATTTTATTTCTGTTGTTATTGTTAATTATTTCCCAATTACACTTTAATCTGATTCATTGCATAAGGGGGGTGGGGAGGGGGAGTTGTTATAGGCCACAGGTGGTGTTTGACACTTCTGATATAGGCAACTACATAAGACTAGGGGTTAAAGAGAAGATTCCATTCGCCCTCAAGAGAGGAAAGTCCCGGGGCAGCTAGGTGGCACAGTGAGTAGAGCACTGGTCCTGGAGTCAGAAGGACCTGAGTTCAAATCCGGCCTAAGACACTTGACACATATGTGTGTCTTGTGACCTTGCCCAAGTGACCTTGGGCAAGTCACTTAACCCCAATTGCCCAGCCAAAAAAAAAGGCAAAAAAAGAGAGGAAAGTCCCGACAAGGATCTCCTTGTACCAGCAAAATCACCAGTCCAATCCCTACCTGTACTTTTATTTCGTTATCTGTGGGCATGTTAAGGCCTCCCAGTAGAATGTGAAAGGCTGGAAGCATTGTCACCAATTTCTGGTTCTCTAACATTTGACAGAACCCTGGAATAGAACTGTGCTCAGATGCTTTATCACTGCCCCCCCCCACCAACCCCGTGAGTCCCATTCTTCTTCTCCTGGGTTCTTCTCTAGTTACGAAGAATGATGTGTTGTGCTCCCTTACAACTGGACCACATCTCTCCCTTGGATTTCCCCCTCCTCTTGCTTCATTTATCCACCTTGAGTCATGGGGTCATGATTGTAAACACATACATGATTGTAAACTAGTAATTGAAGAGTAAAAACAGAAGCATCGTGACTGAAAAAAAAGAAGAAAAAAGAAGCATCCATAAATATAACCCAGACTATTCTTTCCATTCATTGCCTAGTCCAATCCTCCAGGAAGGAAAAACCCCATTTAGGCTAGGTGGTGCAATGGATACCGTGCTGGGCCTGGAGTCAGGAAGGCTCATCTTCCTGAGTTCAAATCTGGCCTCTGGCCTCACTTACTACCCGTGTGATCCTAGGCAAGTCACTTAACCCTGTCGGCCTCAAATGACCTGGAAAAGGAAATGGCAAACCAGTCCAGTATCTTTGCCAAGAAAATGCCAAAATGGGTCATGAAGAGTTGGAAATGACTGAACAATAAAACACACACACACACACACACACACACACACACACACACACCCTTCCCCAGTAGGGTAAGCTTCTTGAAAGAAGGGCTTTTTTCTATTTTTGTCTTTTTCCCCCAGCATCTCTCACAATACCATGTGTGTAGTAGATACGTAATTAATATTTATTACCTAAATAATTACATAATAAATTACATAAATAATGTTTATTAAATTGAATTCAACTGAATCCTGCCTGCCTCTGTGTTCCCTGCAAGGTAGCTACGGAGCAGTAATATCCTTAGACAGTACTCAATGACCCACAGGAAAAGGTCTCTGGGAGACATTGCTACAAGAATTTACAAAACCCTCCCTCTGAAATAAGGCTCAACAGAAACCAGAAGCTCAAAGTTATTCCTCAAATGGACAAAGCAGCCTCTGATGGCAGCTGAATCTGAACAGAAAAGATGAGTGTACTGTAGACTGCTCTCACTTCCAAGTTACCTACCCAGGCCACAGATACTCATGGTCCTAACTATTTCCCAAGTGTTTGGAAATCCTTGTAATGGAAAAGAAAGGTTCAATTGCTGGAGCTGGAACACCAAATTCATGACCCTCCGTCCAATGTGCTCATACAATCACCTCTCTCTCTTTCTCTCTCTCTCTCTCTCTCTCTCTCTCTCTCTCTCTCTCTCTCTCTCTCTCTCTCTCTTTCCCTCTCTCTGTCCTTGTCTGTCTCTCTGTGTCTGTCTGTCTGTCTCTCTCTTTCTGCTATCCTCTTTTTCTACATCTCTATCACAGAAACCAGTAGAAAATAAAGAATAGGATGGGTGACAATACCTCTGAGAAACCAGGGTTTCCTCTTCTCTGTCTCTCCTATTTATATCTTCTCATTATCACCAGCCTAATCCTAACTCCCAAGGTTCAACTTTTCTCTTGTCCCTCAAAGCTGGAATTCATCAGGAGAAAAAGAGAAGAAAGATGTCTTTTAAGGAATTTTCCCAATGCCCTTAAGGTATTTCTTCAAGAAAGATTTCACATTTCTTGAAGATAAGAGCACTGGATTTGGAGGACCTGGGCTACAATTCTGCCTCTATCACTTTTTTGTGTGCCTTTAGCAAAGTTACTTAAACTTCCCTGAGCTTCCTTTTCCTTCCCTATAAAATGAGGAGATTAGACTAGATGGGCTCTAGGATCAGCTCCAGATCCAGATCTACAATCTCATCAATTTTGGGGTCTACAGTGGAATGGCAAGTCCAAGTCTAAAGGTTTTAAGTAATGAGCTAAGAGTCACAGAAGGAATAACAGTTCATGTTTCTATAGCACTTTAAGGTTTATAGGAAAAAAAGCCTTTTCCTCAAATATGTTGCAAATATTATTATTCCCATTTCACAAGGAGAAGAAACTGAGGCTCAGAAAGATTGGGTTACTTGTTCAGGGTCACCTAGCTGGCAATAGTCAGTGTCAGGAAATTAATGCAAGTCTTCTAAGATGAAGGCCAGTGCTGATTTCCCTAAATCAAGTTGACTGTCTATGAAAAGCCCAGGATGTACAGAAACACATATCCACCTCTCCAATCTTTGTCATCCCTCCCCCTTTCAAAAATATCTCATCCCAGGCTCTTGGGGAGGTGTAGAATAGAGTATTTCTGTGCCAACAGTGAGACTGAGTCAAACAGAGGTAAAGTGACTTCATAGCAAGCCATTGAAGGCTAAAGAAAGAAAGAAGCCACAACTCTGCATCTCGACATCTATCCCCATTCTCTGATTTTATCCCAACTTATAGGTCCTAGAAGAAAAAGATACTTCCCAGTGATCAAAGGTATGGTGCCCTAGCAAGAGTCAGCCAAGACAATGAGAGAAGACAAAGCACGTTTGTCTTCGGTACCTGACCACACCAGAGACATCCCAGTCAAGGGGTGGCACAGTGGATAAATCGTGGTTCATGGAGGCATAAAGACCTGAGTTAAATCCAGTTTCAAGCATTTACTAGCTACATGACCTTAGGCAAATCATTTAAACTCTGTCTGCCTCAGTTTCCTTAACTATAAAAGTGGGATCAGAATAGTACCTACCTAACAGAGTTGCTGAGGAGCAAATAAGATAGTATTTGTAAAGTGTTTAGCATAGTGCCTGGCACATAGTAAACACTTAAATGTTTGTTCCCTGCTTTTCCCACCACCACCTCCCAACCCCCCTGCCTCCCCCCCCCACACACCCCTAGTCCTAGAAGTCAAATGCCCTGGATGTTAATAATAAAACTTTAAAACTTCAAAGGACACATGATTTAATCACAAATATGATGAATAGGTGTGAGTACTTATTCCACCGAGACAAACTGCAACCCCTTGATGCCTTAGCAAATTGTTTTGTGAGTGACTGAGCCAAAGAAATTCATCACCTGGTGGCCAACCTTCTGGTGATGAGCCTCTCCAATCTTAACTAAGTTGGTCCTTGGATGGCAGACACGAAGTCTGTTGCTAGAGTGATGCTTGAAACTTCTCCATCTGGGTAAGACTTGCCAGAACTCCCATTATACTGGCATAGCCTTTGGGATCACCTCCACACCATGATGATACATCCTAGTAGGACCGCAGCAGATGAAAAATTATACTAATAATAGCTTGCATGTATTTATATATAGCCACACTGTTTACATCAATACAATGAAATAAATCATCGAAGTATTATTCTTGAAGAACTGAGGCAGATTAAAGATGAACTGACTTGCCCAAGGTCATCCACCCAGAAGGTGTTAGAGTCAGGATTCAAACAAGTCAGGTCACATGTCTCAAGATCTAAGACTTTTTCTACTTCACCATGCTGAGATCAGCTAAGGTAAGAGTCACCGATCCAGCCTGGCAAGGTGTCAAGTTTGGAAAGTTCAGCCAATCCACAGAGGAACAGGTAGGTCTTATAAGGTCCAGGCACAAGACCAAGTTTAGAGCAACTCTTAATGGGGAGGAACAAGGATTCATCTATGGGCAACAAAGAGTTAGGACCTCAAGTCCAATAGTCTGAACAGCCAAGGATCAGGCTGTTAGGCAAAGGGGTCTGAGCAACAGGGTTCTACCATTGGGAACTGAGCTAGATATTGAAACAACCACTTTGGGGCAGGGTCTGCTCCGGATGCTTCCTGGTGAGGATCCAAATGGATCTCTGAACCTATAAGAGAGGGGAAGTGGGGAAGCTTGCAGCAGAGGAGGTGAAGGATCAGAGAATTCCTGATATTGGTCATGTCAACTGAACATGATATCCCGGAGAGGAAGATGAAGAGTGGGCTCAGAAGAGAGAAACCAGGGGTGCATTTGCACAAAATAGAATCAATTTCTGCAATAAGAGAGCACAGTGTCTCTTACCGGGCTTGTCTTCCTCACTCAGCTGCCAGAATGTCAATTTGCAGGTGATGGGCTGGGGATTATTCGAATCTCCGACAAAGAAGCTTGACTCTGGAATGGCCCTGAGACTTCTATACACAAACCCCTCCATGTAATTGCTTGCCTCAGAGCTAGGACTGAGGGAGGGAAATTGGGCTGATCTCCTGACAGGCTGAAAGGTCTGAGCTCAGGATGGAGCAAGGTTAAAGCAAACTCTCTGCTGTCTCTGCCCCAGTTAAGAGGGGATTAGCCGGAGGACAAAACTTTCCAAATTGGGGCAGGAAAAGTTAACCTAAATGGGTTTTTTCTTATCCCAAACATTCTATTGAGAGGAGAGATAAGGAGACTTAAGACAGAGAAAGGGAATAGCTAAGAGTCACTTTCCTTCTCTGGGCTTCAGTTCCTTCATCTATAAATGAGAGAATTGAACTAGATCTCCAAATTTTCTTCCAATTTTAGCATTTTTTAATTATGACCCTACACCCAAGGAGTACCCAACAGGCCCCCACTGAGGTCACCATTAAGAAGTACCATCCAGTGTTAACAAACATCTCCTAAAGTTACCAGGGAAGTAAAACATTAGTGGGAATTAAGAAGGAACTATCTATAATTTGGGGTAAGATCTTGAGGAAAATTCTGGACACTTTAGGAAAAGTAGAAACCAGGCCACACTGCCACTGGATTTTCTTGAGCCCTACAATGGAGAGAGGAAAGGGGAAACAATTGTTTAGAATGGGACAAGCAAGTGAGGAATCAGACCCTGGTTCCCGGCATTCTAAGGACAATGTGCTTCTGTGTGGGTATAGATAGACTGGATCCTACCATTATACCCATTTGAACAGCCAGGTACCTTTATAGCACTGTGGATCATGTCAGGCTGTTAAAATTACCATATCCATTTGCTCCCATTTCTCTCCCTTCTCTCCTCTTTGTTTTGATTCCATCTTCCCTGCTCTGGTCACTCACAGGAATTACTTAGGCCTCCTAGTGGTCCTCAAGGTACAAACATTGTTAACCCCTGCTATGGAAACCACAGCAAGGGTAAGAGCTTAGACAGTCATGATAGCAGCTATTAAAAGGACCCCACTTCCCCAGGATATCCTTAAATATCATAAGAGTAATGTTCTTCTAGCTCTTTCTTTATGTCTCCTGAGGCTGCCCTCAAAATTCCCAAATGAGATCAAATGCAGTAATCTGTAAAGCACTTAGCCCAGTATCTGGCACATAATAGGTGCTTAATAAACACTTTTTCTCCTCTCCTTCTCTCTTCCCTCCCTCCATCTCCTTCTACTCAAAGGACAGTCATAACTCTGGTATGGGTTCAGTTCTAGGCTTCCCACACAACCTCTGGCCCTTTCATTCCCTTACCAACAAAGGTGCCATCACAAAACAGTAACTTGGGGGAATTCTCTGTGTGTTTCTGTAAATGACTTTGGAAGTCAACAGAGAAGGAGGTGGAGGGGAGGGGAGATTGGGAGGAGGGAGCAGAAAAGTGAAATTAATTTAAATCAAGGCCTCCTGACCATGGGATTTTATAATAGCCTCAACTTTCTGTAGATATCATCATTTGGTATGTGTGTCAGGTGGTCCATATCTATGTGTTTTCTCCTTTAGAATGTAAGTCCATGGTGGCAGAGATCATGCCCATTGAACTTTCTCTTCATAGTAACCCAGCAGGGTACTTAACATCCAATGCCATGTTACTACAATACACAAGAACCTAAGCAGCAGGTTTTGCTAACCCATAGTAACAGCTAAGTCTAACTCTAGACCCCAGCTATATGAAAAGAAGGGGAGGTCACTCTTTAATCTTTTCAACCACTCCCACTGAGACAAATAGAAATCTTACTACCCTAAATGTCAATAGATTGAGCTTCAAGAATCTTGGCTCCCTATTACCTCCACAGTTCCTAAAGGCACAAGGTTCCACATAAGCAGCCTAAATTTTAGACTGAGACCAACATAAAGGTAACCAAAAAGTGATCACAGATAGGGAAACCTGCTTTGACCAGGAGTATGATGTAATCACATCCATAAAATGGAAACAATCCCTGTTCTTTTCCTCATAGGATAGGGTTAAAATAGAAATTGGACCTGTGATTTCAGATTACTCCCTTTACCAATGCAGGTTGATACCTTCTCTGTAAATTATAGCCTTGGAAAGTTACCCAGGGCACTGAGGGCTTAAGTGACTTACCCAAAGTTTCACAGTCAGTATTGTCAAAGCCTGACAACATATTTGTCAGAAGGACCTTCCTCTTTCTCTCATAGTAAGAATAAATGAGAATGCAAAATTGCATGCAGACTTCTAGAGCTGGACCAAAACTAAGAAATCATCTAATCCAATCCCATCATGTTATAGATAAAGTGAAGTGACTTGCCCACAGTCACACAGCAAGCGAGTGGCAGACGGTGCCTGTTCAGCAACTGAAGCTCCCCAGGAGACAGAGAACAATATGTGTTCTCAGTCATGTTATTCAGTGCCCTCTCAGGGTCCTTCAAAAGCTTGGAGGAGGTTGGGGAAAGGATTTATGGTTAACTGTTTCTGCTGCATATGGCTGCGCCAAGTAGCATGTCCCTGAATTATAGGCATGACCTACTTTCTACTTCGTCTGGCTTATCACTGTTTGCATTGGCTTACTGACGGCAGGATATACAGCTAAGTGAGTTGTGCTCCAAGAATATAAATTAATTTAGGGGGAAGCCATCTTCTTTCCCTCTACTTGTTCCCCATCTTCCAGAGATCTGGGCAGGCAGACTCCATCCTTCCTGTACTTGCTGAATATCAGGAGCAGCAGCAGCAGCAACATTGGCAAGTATCAGTATTCAGAGCAATACTGTTGAGATGGGGAACATGGCTGGCTGCCTTCCCCATAGCTCCCTCCCACTATCCAAAAAGAAGAAAGAAAGAAAGAAAGAAAGAAAGAAAGAAAGAAAGAAAGAAAGAAAGAAAGGAAGGAAGGAAGGAAGGAAGGAAGGAAGAAAAGGAAGAAAGGAAAGGAAGGAAGGAAGAGAGGAAGGAAGGAAGGAAGAGGAAGGAAGAAGGAAGGTGAAGGAAGGAATGAAGGAAGGAAGGAAGGAAGAAGAAGGAAGGAAGGAAGGAAGGGAAGGAAGGAAGGAAGGAAAGGAGGAAGGAAGTGAAGGAAGGAAGGGAAAAAGGAAGAAAGGAAGAAAGGAAGAAAGGAAGAAGGAAGAAAGGGAAGAAAGGAAGAAAGGAAGAAAGGAAGAAGGAAGAAAGAGAAAGGAAAAATGAAGAAAGGAAGAAAGGAAGAAAGGGGAAAAAAAGAAAGAAAGAAAGAAAGAAAGAAAGAAAGAAAGAAAGAAAGAAAGAAAGAAAGAAAGAAAGAAAGAAAGAAAGAAAGAAAGAAAGAAAGAAAGAAAGAAAGAAAGAAAGAAAGAGTGTTCCTGTCCTCCCTTTAATTCAGGAAGCCAGTGGAGCCTACACTCGGTAGCAGGTGAGGCAGCTGGCTGTTCTATTAAGCTGTAGCTCTTCCACAGGAACCCTGGCATTCAGGCTTGGGAGTTGCTAAGAGTATACCAAACAAGGAGTCATCCAGTTGGCGCAGGGAAAATCCATCCTCAGCCTCCTTGTCAAGGAAAGATTGAAAGAAGAGAAGAGACTGCATCCAGCATCTAGCTAGAAAGGAAATGCAGCAAGAAGGAAAGTATGAGAATCTCAAAGCTATAAGGCAGTACCAGGACATTAGACAGCAACCTCTCTTGCCCTTGAGGCCCCAAGAGTGAGAGTCACTTTCTTAAGATCCCAGAGCAACTCAAAAGAAGGGCCAGATTTGAAACCAGAGTTCAGATCCATGGGGACAGGAAGGGATGGTGAGCAAGCAGGCAAAGGGGGCCAGAGTAATTGGATCCTCCCAGCCCACCCTAGGAATTCACTTTCCAGCAAGGTGTGCAGCCAGAGTGAGATCACAAGTCCAGAGAGTGTTAAGTGCCCTACACCTGCCTCCATACTCCAACTTTCCCAAACAGCACAGCCAGTCAATCTCTCAAGACACACCACTACCTCCTTGTATCATATCAATCCCCAATTTCCCCATCACCTGGGTGGCCAATCTGTGCTCAAGTGCCCCCTTTCCCTCCATCCCCAGGCCTAGGACAATATTCCACACTCAGAATAAGCATTCGTTTCTCCCACCAGCCATTCCCAACTAGGAGCTACACAGACCTGTTTCAACAATCCGGCTAGCAGCTGCTGTGGGGGGTGTAAAACCAACAACAACCAGCTCACAGAACGCTGCAAGCCCAGATTCTTTGATCTGCTTTACTAAGGAGAACAACGTTAAGGAGTTAACAACTCAATTTAACCCAGCATACAAATATCATTCACTTAGTTCAGGGGAAAAAGCCAGTACCCTGAACTTCAGAGCAAATACAAACAAGTTACAAACATCAACAGACCAAATACAATTCATAGCTACCAAGAAAACCATCAACATCTGAGTTCAGTCGGAAGGCCCTTCAAGTGGCTTCCCAGAGTCCTGTGCCTCCAGGAGTGAGAGTCTTAAGCAAATAGCTCTGTTCTCCCTTTTTATACAGTTTCAGACATTATCAAACATCATCTGAGTGACCAGAACTTAGGCTCCTTCCATCGGCTCTGGTGTTAGCATCTCCCTTCATTGGCCCCACCTGGAGCACCACCTTAGTTACAAATCCACATCCACTAAGGTTTTACACCTAATAGGGGTTTGGGCCTGGGGCTTAGCACCTAGTAAGACTCAATCAAAGACACTGAATTAATCAAAGGAAACAAAGGCCAAACTCTTCAAGGGCACTTGGTTGAATTAAGTGCCAAGAGACCATTTTGATTGCCAATACAAGACCCAAGACCACACTCATAGGAGTGTGAGTTCTAGGCCTGCATCCCTGGGTTAAAGAAGGGAGAAAACAGAGCATACTTGTAATGCGAATCAGAGACATCATAAGAGTTATGACACAGACAGAGGCAGGAGAACTAAGGAGGAATATTGGCTTTGAATAAGTCCAGAGCTTCGATTATGAGATGGATGAAGTGGGAGGCCATCCCACTAACCTTTTGATAAGCCTTGCTTAAAAGGAGCAGGCCTAGGGGCAATCTCTGCCACTTAGATCATTTTTTCACTTCTGCCCGTGCATCCTGGCTAAGGTCTCTTTTTTCCTCCCAGAGAACTTATTCACCTCCTGCAAAGTCCTTGAATCCTAACACCGGAAGGTACCATAATAGTATCCTTGACCTTCCCTCTGCCCCCCGTGAAGTCTTGCCATAACCAGGCCAAATAAGATGGAACAACATCCCCCTTCTTCAAAAGCACGTCTTATTACGTTCTTTCCCTCTTTACGTTCTTTCCCCACCTCCACCCTTTCCTGAGCTCTATGCAGAACACTGAATCTTTCCCAGCTCCCCGAGGCCTCTTCCACACCTGTGTGGGTTGAGAGCCAAGTCTATCCCCACTCCCTCCCCGCATGACAGCCCCTTCTGTCCCTACTCTCATCCTGGGATCTCCCTCCTAAGCTTAGTCCCTGCACCTGTATTTGTTAATCAACCCACGGAGGACTCTATAATTGCCCAGCAGAAAACATGGGTGCAGATGTTAGGGAGCGCCAGGGCAAAAGCACTAAATGAGATTCTTGTTTTCCAAACAGAACCCGAGATTTAATTACAGCCTTTCCAAGTGCTTATTAAAAACCCTTATTTTTTTTCCTTATTGTTTTCCAGCATGGCGCATATTGAATCAGCCGCTGCTGTTGTCTTGTTTTCGGAGTGTTCATAAAAAGAACCGATGTGGAAAATTGCAAACACAGATTGTACCCAAACAATATCTTTTCCCTTTTCTTTCTCTTCTTTCTTCGTGCTGAATAACAGCATCAGAGCATGCATCCGGGCACTTTCCCAGTTGCCAAAAGAAGAGTTACTGAATACTCACAGTCTCATTTGCCCCAACGCTGGAAGAGAGAGGTAGGAGGGGGTGCGACCACACTGTGGCTAGCTACAGTTGGACAGATGGCACGCACAGATCATAGAGCTGGAAGAGACTTTAGAAGTCATCTAATCAAACCCTCTCATTTTTACTGATGAAGAAATGAAAACTTAGAGCAGTTAATTGATGTGCCCAAGGTCATACAGATAGTAAATAGCAAGCCAGTATCCTAACCCCCAGGTCCTGACTCCAAATTCTTCTGTTCTGTCCCACTACACTGTTTCTTATCTTTGGAGGAACTATTGCTATCTACTTCCTAACCCCATCCCCCACCTCCCCTAAGTCTGGACAGGGCTGGAATGGAGGTAGGAGGTGAATAGAAAACCTTATAGATAAGCTATGTGTTTTAAGTAAGGCATTTCACATCTCTGAGCCTCCCTCCCCAGCTCCAAACCCCCAATTTCCTCCTTTGCTCCAATCTCTGAAAAAGCAATGGCCCTTCATGTCATGCAATAGCCTTCTACTGGGTTTCCCTATTTCCAGTCTTCCTTTTCCTAAAAATAGGAATAATCTTCCTAAAGTGCAAGTCTGACCACATCACTGTGCCTTGCCTCTAGAAACTTCAGTGGTTCCCTATTGCCCCTAGGATAAAATACTCTTCTCTTCACCTTTCAAAGATCTTCACAATATTGTTCCAACCTACATTTCCACAATCATATCAAATTTGTATTTATTTGATATTTTTTATATCAACTCTACATTTCACCCAAACTAACCTGCCAAATTGCTCCCTGAACTTAACATTCCAGATTCCAGCTCCATCATTTTGCACAGCCTTCTTCATCTGTGCCTATTAGTATCCTTTACTTCTTTTGAGAGTCAGCCCAGGTGCCACCTCCCACAGGAAGCCTCCTCTGATACTCTAATCATCAGTGCTCTCATTCCTCATATTATCTTATATTTACTTAGCAGTTTATATTTTGTATCCTCCAGGAAAATATAAGTTCCTCAATATCAGGAACTGCTTTTCCTCTTTGTATCCCCAGTATCTCACACAGTTCTTTTTTTTCTCTTTTTGGGAGGTAGGGGGATGGGAGAGGCAATCAAGGTTAAGTGACTTGTCCAGGGTCACACAGCTATTGTCTGAAGTCAGATTGGAACTCAGGTCCTCCTGACTCCCAGGCCTGTGTTCTATATACTGTGCCACCTTAACACAGTTCTTTTTGCAGAACAGATGTTTAATAGATTCGTAGGCTCATAAATTCAGAGCTAGAAAGCATCTCAGAAATCATCTAGTCCAACCCCCTCATTTTACAAAGGAAGAAACCAAGGCCCAGAGAGGATGACACATGGCCATGGTCATACAAGTTGTAAGAGACAAAGATGGGATTTGAGCCTAAGCCCCCCTTCTTCAAAACTAATGTTCTTTCTGCTATAACTACAAAAATGTTTGTCAAATTAAATTGACTCTAGAAGATGAGAGTCTCAGTCTAGAGAGATCTCTAAATTTGCCTCTAGCTCCAACAATCTATGAATTTATATACCCAAGTATTTTAGAGTCAATAAGACTTTAGAGATCACCTAGATCAACCAACTCCCTCATTATACTGAAGCCAGGAAGTGATGTGGTCAAGTTCACAGAGCTGGTTTGCTGTTAAATCCAGATCTCCTGCCACTGAGTCTACTAGTCTTTATTCTACGTCCCCGTTTCCCACCTTCCCACTACGAGTTGAAGGTTTATAGAAAGTTGAGTGCGATCTGTTGGGAGAGATGGAGGCTGGACATCTCAATCCCCATACTCTTGTTACTTCTGGAAATGAGCTGTGCGGTTTGGAAGCAATGGTCTCCCAATCAGGAAATCTAGCCATAAAATTCTTGAGGATGTCTACCAAAAGCCTAGGTGGTCTTCTCCCATTAGCATGTAAGCTACTTGAGGGGAGGGGCTGTCTTTCTTTTTGCTTGAATTTGTACTCCCGGTACTTAGCACAGTGCTCATAGTAAGCACCTAATAAATGCCTGGCTGACTCAGGTGTTGTCTCAAGGGGTTCCTGCTGGCCATTGATTCCAAGAAACCAAGATTGGGGTGACTGACAGGGAGTAGTATATCACAGGCTAGATCAGGATTTAAACTCAACCCCCCAACTTCACTGATCCAAAAGCTTTGGAGAAAGACTCTCAGAAAGCTTCCATCCTGAGAAGGAAGGGACTGCTGACCAAATCCACGCACCACTCCTCTACCCCACCCCCCATTACTCTTCCTTTTTCCTCAGTTCTCCCTAGAAATCCTACCAGCAGCCCTACCACTGCTGCTGCCATTAATGATGCTGTCATGGCCTCTTCCTGCTACTAAGGGCTGCTGAAACTGCTCTTTCTAAGCCTCGGCTTGGATCTGGAGACCCTGTTTCTGAAGAAGAGACAGCTCTTCCCTCTCTGTGGCCTGTTCGTTTCTTACTCTTCTACCGAGGCTGCTGACGGGGGGCCCAATTAGTGCCGATTTGAAAAAGCAATGAAGGCACCAGGGGAAATCTCCTTTCAAGCGGGCATTGCTTAAAATTCAAATCCTTCTTCCTTTCACCTGCTCTTCTTCATTCACCACCAGCAGCCCACTTTCTACCTCTTTTCCTAATTATCTCAGACTTCCCTTATTCAACTAGGCAGTAAGAAATGGAGGGAGATCAGGGCTGTCTCCCTCTCTTCCTGCTCTCTGGAAGCAGGGGTGGTGCTCTGCTAAAACCTAGACACTGAACTCACACCCACCCCAGGCCTCCTCCAAGATTTAAGAGTAAGCTGCTGGAGCCACTGACCAGAGGAAGCTCTTGTTCAGACAGGAGAGGCCCAAATCCTGGCCTGTGGAATTCCAGAAGAACAGAACTCCAGCTCCTCTTCAGCCTTCACAGTTTTCTGTTACCCCCTCAAAGTTCCCCTCTGACTCTGGGGTATTGAGCTACAAGGGTTAGTGTGGGAGGCTTGGTGCCTACATCATACGATTGAAGATTTAGAGATGAAGGGGGCCTCAGTGGTCATCTAATTTAACGCCCCTCATTTTACTAATGAGAAAACTGAGGCAGGCAATAGTTTTGTGATTTACTTAGCTAATAAGTATCAAAACTAGTGATCTGAATTCTGTTCTTCCCATCTCTTTTCACAATTCCATACTGCCTTTCCCATCTTGTATTCACACTTGCATTCCCATCTTGTATTCCCCACTTGTATTCACAAAAATGTCAGAAAAACACCAAGAAAAATACTCTAAGCCCTGCTGTGACCTTTGGTCCACGTCCCCTCTAAATATCAGCACTGCACTGCACACCCCAAAGTCTGCCTACTAAGACAGGTGGCTATGTGAAATGCCAAAATACTGGCAAAAAATTTATTTCTTCTGAAATCTGTCATTATACAGAGTCACAGCATGTTAGGGATGGAATAAACATGAAATATCATCTAGGAAAACCAGATAAGAAAACTGAGTGTCAGTCATTAAGGTCTTTCCCAAGGACACGAAGCCAGCTTATGGCAAAGCCACAATAAGACCCTTGGTCTCCAGGTCCCCAGACCAGAGATCTTTCCATTACAGCCTAGCAAGTTGCCCTAAGTCACTCAGCAAGTCAGCAATTAAGAGTGTATCAATCAACTAACAAGAATTTCTTAAGCACCTACTACATGCCAGGCACTAGCACACAAATAAAAATCATGAAACAGTTCCTACTCTCAAGAGGCTTACTTTCTATCAGAGGAGACAACATGCACATAAGGAGTAAAGCAGTAATCCCACGCCGCCTCACAGACACAATGGCAACTGAACATGCTCCAAGGGAGGGGGAGCGCCCTGCTATGTAAATATGTTTATACAAGATAAACACAAGATAAATACCAAGTGGATTGAGAGGGAGGGTAGTAGCAGATCAAGAAAGACTTAATGTAGACGGTGGGATTTAAGCAGCATCTTGAAGGAAGAGAAGGAATCTGGGAGGTAGCAGTGAGGAGGGCGTACATTATACAAATGGCGGCTAACAAGTACAGATGATGTTAATAACTAATAACAGCGAACATTCATATACTGATCATTATGTGTCAGACACTGTGCTAGACACTTTACAATCATTATCTCCTTTGATCTTCACAACAACCCAAGGAGGTAGGTGCTTTTATTATCCGCATTTTATGGCTGATGAAAATGAAGCAAACAGAGGTCAAGTGACTTGTCTAGAGTCACACAACTAGTAAATGTCTAAAGTTTGGATTTGAACTCAGGTCTTCCTGACTCCAGGTTCAGAACTCTATCCACTGTATCTCCTAGCTCCCTACAGGGGCACAAAGATGGGACATGGAACAGAGAGAGCACCAGTTTGGCTGGAGCACAGAGTGTGAGAAGGGGAGTAATAAATAATGAAATTGGAAAGAAATTAGAAAATAATGAAATAATTGGAAAAATGGAATGGAAATTGAAAAGGTTGGGGCCAAGTTGGGAAGGTCTTTAAAAGTCTATATGTTATCCTAAAGGTAAAAGAGAAATATTACAGTTCATTGAGTAGGGGAGCAACATGGTCATTTTGGTGTTTAAAGAAAGTCACTTTGACAGTCATGAGGAGGATAAATTAGAGTGGGAATAAACCTGAAGCAGGAAGAGCAATTAGGAGGCTACTGCAATAGCCTAGGTGAGAGGAAACAAGAGCCTGAGCTGGTATGGTGGCTGCATGAGTCGAGGACATGTGATAGAAGTTGTGAGGGTAGAAATAGTAAGGTTTGGTCATTGGTTAGATACGTGAGCAGCGTGAGGAGGTGAGCGAAATGTTGAGGTTATGAACCTGGGAGACTGGAGAGCAGGTGATGACCTTTACAGTAAGAGGGAAGTTAGAAAGAAGAGTGAATTTGGAGGAAAAGCTAACGAATTCTGCTATTTCAGATATGCTGACGTTGATATGCCTGTGGGACATCCAGTTTGAAATGTCCAATGGTGGTTAATGATGTGGGAACTGAAACTCAGAAAAGAGACTAGGCTTGGACATATAGCTGTTGGAGTCATCTGCAGAGACGATCATTGAGCCCAGGGGAATAGATGAGGTTACCAAGTGATAAAGTATAAAGAGAAAAGAGAAAGTCAATATAGAGCTTTGGTGTACACCCCAAATTAAGGAGTCTGATATGGACGATGAATCAACAAAGAACACAGAGGAATAGTTAGACAGGTAGGAGGAGAGCCTGGAAAGAATGGTGTCATGACTTGCATGAACTCATGCTGAGTAAAGTGAGCAGAACCAGAAGAACATTGTACACAGTAACAGCAACACTGTGCGATGACTGACTTTGATAGACTTAGCTCTTCTCAGCAATGCAGTGATCTAAGATAATTCCAAAAGACTCATGATAAAAATTGCTATCCACATCTAGAGAAAGAACTACGGGGTTTGAATGCATATCAAAGCATACTATTTTCTGTTTTTGTTTTGTTTTGTTTTTTCTTTCTCATGGTTTTCCCTTTTGTTCTCTTTTTTAAGGAGGGCAGGGGAAGTGTATGTAGAGTAGTTGGCCATGAAAAGAAGGAGGACCACATCTTTATTATAGACTGGACAAAATAGGACTAGAGATAATGTCAAGGGATTTTAAGATGAAAGGAAGAAGAGTAGAGAGAGCTCACATTGAATGATTTCAATTTTCTCTGTAAAGTAAGAGGTGAGCTCTTCAGCTAAGAGGATTGAGGGAGTAGAGACATGGAAAGCTTGACTAATGTGAAAATATGTGTAATATAATTGGTATAGTCTATGTCAGACTGCATGCCATCTTGGGGAGAAAGGAGAGGGGGAAATTTAGGACTCAAAATCTTATAAAAGTGAATGCTGAAAACTAAAAACTAATTAATTAATTAATTTAAAAAAGAATGGTGTCATGAAAACCCAAAGAGAAGAGAGTATCCGGGGGAGAAGGTCAACAAGACAGTTAACACTGTCAAATGTAGCAGACAAGTGAGGAAGGCTGAGCATTGAGAAAAAGACCATCAGATTTTGCACTTGAGAGATTTCTGATAACTTTGGAGAATTTTAATTGAATGATGAAGTCAGAAGCCAAGTTTCAAGGAGCTGAGGACTGAGTAAGAAGCATGGAAGTGAAGGCAACAAGTGTTTTGAGGTTGTTTTTTGTGAAGTGAAGTAAAATGAAGGCAACAACTATCTTTTTCTAGTTTAACTGAGAAAGAGAGGGAGAGGTCTAGGACCGGAAGAGGGGGAAGATGGGAGTAATCTAGAGGTGGGATGTGGCAAGGGATAAGTGGAGACAAGACATGAAGGTAAAGGACTTGGCACAGAAGACATTGCAGGGCTGAATTGGTTAACTATAGAGTTAAGATTAGGGAGATAGGGAACTAAAATCAGAACAGGAGCAATGAGCTTTAAAAAGTACTGAAGCCTGAAGAGACTGGAGTTTGTGATGAAGGAGAAGAGTAAGTTTAGAAAGGATGAAATCCCTTTTGTAGCTAATCTCCTTTAGAAAGTTGTCTATACAGCTCCAAAGAACTCATGATGGAAAGAGCTATCTATATCCAGAGAAAGAACTATGGAGTCTGAATGCAGATTGAGGCAAACTAATTGCTCTTCTTTTCCTCTTCTTTGGTTTTGTTTCTTCTTTCTCATGGTTCATTCCATTGGTCATAATTCTTCTTTACAAATTGACTATTGTGTAAATAATTTTAATGCGAAGGTATATGTAGAACACATATCAGATTTCATGCTGTCTTGGGGAAGGAGGGGAGAGGGGAAGACAATTTGGAACTCAAAAACATGTGGAACTGAGTGTTGTAAACTAAAAATAAAAAATGTAAAAAAATGAAAGTTGTCTATACACATGCTGGAGGGAATGTGGAAAAATAGGGACACTAATACAGGATTGGCAGGGTTGTAAACTAGTCCAGCCATTCTGGAGAACAATTTGGAACTAGGCTCAAAGGATAAGACTGTGTACAACCTTTGACCCAGCAATACCACAACTGGGTCTACACAAAGAGGAAAAGAAAGAAAGAAATAAAGAAAGGAAGGAAGGAAGGAAGAAAGAAAGAAAGAAGGAGGGAGGAAAGAAAGAGAGAGAGAAAGAAAGAAATGAAGAAAGGAAGGAAGGAAGGAAGGAAGGAAGGAAGGAAGGAAGGAAGGAAGAAAGAGAAGAAGAAGAAAGAAAGAAAGAAAGAAAGAAAGAAAGAAAGAAAGAAAGAAAGAAAGAAAGAAAGAAAAAGAAAGAAAAGAAAAGAAAAGAAAGAAAGAAAAGAAAGAAAGAAAGAAAGAAAGAAAAGAAAGAAGAAAGAAAGAGAAAGAAAGAAAGAGAAAAGAAAAAGGACCTATTTGTACAAGAATATTTATAGCAGCTCTTTTTGTGGTGGCAAAGAATTGGAAGTTGAGATGCCCATCAGCTGAACAAGTTGTGGGATATGATTGCAATGGAATACTATTATGCTGTAAGAAATGATGAGGAGAATGCTCTCAGAAAAACCTGGGAAGATGTACATGAATTGATGCAGAGCGAAGTGTGCAGAAAGAGGAGAGATCATTATACACAGTGATAACATTATTGTAATGATGATCAACTGTGAAAGACTTAGCTAATCTGAACAATACAATGATCCAAGACAACTCCAAAGGCATCAAAAGGAAAAATGCTATCTATCTCCAGAGAGATGACTATTGAACTCTGAGTGCAAAATAAAATATATTTTCCCTGTATTTATTTTTCTTGCTTTTTTGCAACATGGCTAATATGGAAGTATGTTTTGCATGATTTCAACATGTATAAATGATAATAATATTACTTGCCTTCACAAAAAGTGGGAAAGGGTTAGAGGGAGGGAGAAAATTTGGAACTCGAAAAATGTTTTAAATGAATGTTTAATAATGTATTGTTTTGGTTTTTTTTAAAAGAAAATTGTTTCTAACAGGTGTCTCCACCTCCTTCCCTCTCACTCTTTTTTTTAACTCTCCCCTATCTGGCTTCTGACATCATTCAACTGAACTTTCTCTCCCAAAAAGAAAAACAGATAAAAGGAAGGAATAAGATATGAGGAATAATAGAACACTATGGTCAGATGGCAGCTATGGTCAGATAGAAAGGAAAGTCAGAATTTTTGATGAAGGAAGTGGAATGGATGTAGAATTATCTGTTCTAGATCCCAGTCTGCTCTGCCTCCTTTCCTAGTCCAGATGTATGTATGTGGACTTGCATTTGTATGTATGCGTGTGTGTCTTGTATGACTGTGTTGATGTGTTATTGCAGATGTGTACATGTGTCTATCTGCTTGTCCATATGTGAATGCTCTTCCATCTGTTTCTCAGTGTCTGGGTGTTTTCTGGTTTGGTTACAACCAGGCCTAAATACCTCTCTCAAAGCTTCTGTACTCCCACTGCTCCCATTCTATAACTGCTCTAGAGGGAACATAAACCACATTTCACGGGCAATTCAAGAATATGGTACCAAAAGAGAATTGGCCTTTTGCTAGAAAGTATCTTGTCTGAAGACTAGTCACAACTTAAGGAAAAGAGTGGATCGAGAAAATGTAAATAAATAAGCAAGCTACAGCATCCGGGAATGGGCCTAAAACTGCCCATAGCTGGGAAGTGGCCGGACAAATTACGGTATACGATTATGATGAAATCCTATTGTGCTTTAAGAAATGATGAGCAGGATGGTTTTGAGTTCCAAATTCTCTCCCTCCCTCCATCCCTCCCCCACACATTGAGAAGGCAAGGAATATTACATCCATTTTATCAATATTATCAGGGGGCTTAAGATGAAAGGAAGGAGAATAGATCAAGATCATATTGAATGACCTTAATTTCCTCAATAAAGTAAGAGGTGAGATATTCAGCTAAGGGGAAAGAGGGAGCAGAGAAATAGAGAGCTTGAAAAAAGATTTGGATTCCAAATCTATTCCACAAATGTGGAAAGTGAGATGAGGAAATTAATCAGGTAAGAATAAATAAAATTGTCTTATGAGCATGAAGGGAAGTCCCCAACGGTGTTGGAACAAGAAGCCCACCTCCTGGTAAAACTGAATACCTGGAAAGAGACACCTGGGACTATGGCTTCCATGGGCCAAAATAAATGTTCAAGACCCAGCTCAGAGATAACTGGAGTCATGGCAGCTCATTGAGGTGAATGGCTTAGTATGTTTTCCCGTGAAAATGATAATGTAAACAGACAAAGGGGCCTTCTATGTACCCTAGAGAGTAAAACTGAAATGGAAATTACGACGGTCCTTCCTCCCTGAAAAGCAGTGGCAAGGGCTGTGCTAAAGGTAGACAGTAGAAAAGTATAGGAGAGTGTTGGGGGCAAGGGGACAGAGCCAGCATTATCAACCACACCCACACCATGTCCACTGTTGCTCCTCCAAGGAATAGCCAGGGCCCTGGCCAACAGGTGAGCCTTTGGTTCCCAAACACATTTTAGAGAATCAAGTGGACCATTTCAAAGCACTGTCAAGAAAACAGAAGGATTTTCAGAAGGAAGTACAGACAAATAGGACAATTTTGATAATGACTTGTAGAATTAATTTTTTTAAAGCAAACAATATGAAATGTAGGTCCATGGTTTCATAATGAGTTTGTATGCATGGAAATTGCCCTTTTGGTGTTTAAGTTCAGAATTTTTTAAATGTTTAAAAAAGGAAACCCAATCACTCTGTCCTCTCCCTCTTTCCCTTGAGGGATGCTCTGAAAAGAGTTGGATAATTATGAAAATAATAAAACTATGATAATAAGTCTGTTGTGATTCAAGGAGCTTTTCCAAATCTGCCGATCCCTAGTGTTAAGACTCAGTCACCCTGTAACTCCTAATGGCCTTTCACCCCATTACCTGGCACTCACCTAAGCACTCTCCCTGAACCAACATCCCTAGGAGAGCTTGGCGGGGCACCACTCTGCCAACACCCTTCCCCAATGGCTCCTTCAGAACAACTTCTGAGCAAGTTGCTAAGAGCTAGCAAGACTCGAATGCCTCCAATGCTTGCCCAACCACGAAGAACCATCACTCACATCCTCTCTACCCAAGCCAACATTTTTTATTTCAGCTCATGGAAAATCATGCTCCCATCCTCTTTTACCTTTAGAATATTAAGTATGACTGCAAGCAAGTCTATAGTGTATATACAGTCATGTCTCAAACCCAAATGCCCTCTCCGAAGAACAAACCCAGTTTTTAATGATTCATGTAAACACACAGCAGACACAATGCGCAGAGCCACATTTCCATGTGCCCGAGTGCATATATTAGTCCTTTCTTGGTCTCTGTCAGATAGGAAGCAGTCGGTTTCTAAGCTCTCCTTCTGTCTGCTGGGTTTTCCCTGCTGATTCCATCTACCTCCAATCTAATACCTGCTTGTAATTACAAATGCAATCTGCAGAAGTAAGGGTCAACCCAAGAGAGATTCTGCTCCCATGACCACGTATGCTCTGGACAAGTCCAGGACATATCCTCTGCTGCTCCTTGGTCCTGTTCAAGCTATAACTCCAACCCTTCTGCAACAGTGACAATTCTATTCAATGTCATGTAAGATTTTCCATGTGCCTCAGTTTCTTCATCTACAAATGGTGAGGAATTTGGATTGGAAAAACTAAGGTCCTTTACAGCTTTCACAATTGTTATATAATCTAAGGAGCCACATTCTCTGTTTTTGTTTTTATGTTATGTGCCTTGTTACCATCTTTTTAACACAGGTTTCATCCAATGTAAGTTGGAAACCTTTCTTCTGTTGCCTCATTATAACAGAAACATGGAGATCCTTATCTAAGTCCCAAGGATGGGAAGTGACTTGCTCAAGCTCCAGTTACCTTAGACAGTAAAAACTTCCTAATGATTAGAGTCCCAAAGTTGGATAGGTAAACTCCTGAGGCAATTTGTCCCTCTATTGGGGGTCTTCAGGCAGAGGTCATATGATAATTTCCTTTTGGGGTATAGCCAATGAGGTCCCTTTCACCTATGAAATTCTGTCATTCCTGTGATTTCCTCTTCTCCCTTAAAGTAGGACATAATCCTCTCCCCATTATTATGTAAGTTGCTTGGGAGTAGTGATTTGTTTCATTTTTTGTATCTATATCCCCAGTGCTTAGCACAGTGAATGGCACACAGTAGGTGTTTAATAAATGCTTATTGACCAATTAATAGAATGGACTTTTCCTACATAGGTCAAAACTCTTCACTTCCTTCACAAATCCCAACTTAGGTGCTTCCTCATCCATGAAGCTTTCCATGATTTCCTATGACTTGAAATAAATTAATCTCTTATTCAATATATATCCCCCATTAGAAGGTAACCTCCTTGAGGGCTGAGCCTGTTTTTTCTCTTAGCTTGTTTTTGTATCATCAGTTCTCAGCATAGTGCCTGGCACAGCATAAGCAATAGATAAATGCTTGTTACCTTGCAAAATTTGAAGATTCGTATAATTAATCATATTACAATTTATGTTTTAGATATTTTCATACATACATTTCTCATTTCCACACACACATACATAGCCCAACTAGCTCATAGATTTCTTGATTGGCAGGTACTATGGGATCATGCACTTTATATCCCCAGCACCTCACATAGTGTTTGGCACATAGTAAGTGGCAATAAACATTAGTTGAATTTAACCAATTGAATCAAATTAAATTGAAATGAATTGAATTGAAAGATTTTTAAGTCACCTTCCAAGCTGACAAAATCCCAGATGTTCTTGTAGTTCAAGAGAGTTCAATGGTTCATATGGTCATTGAATAACACACCTTTTTCCCACTCTCGAATCTTGCTGAATAACTCTACCCACATTCCTGGTTTGAACTTTTCACTAACATTTGGGCACTTGGATTAATCAGGAAGCAGCAACTCAAGCTGTTTCCCTCCATGGGGGAAGGAGAGGCAGCCTGGAGCCATGAGAAGAGGGTAGAATTTGGAGTCAGGTGACCTGGGTTCAAATCTCATCTTGGCTACTTACCATACACTATGACTGTGGGCAAGTCACTTACCCTTTTCTGGGACTCAGTTCCTTTATCTGTAAAATTAATGCAGTGGACTAGATCACCTCACAGGTCCCTTCTAGTTCAAAAGCTATGACTCCATGGTCCCAAGAGAGAAGAAGATAAGTGGTGACGTTTGACGTTGGATGCTACGGCCCTGACCCTGGAACTGTTCCTTTGTCCCCCCTTTCCAGAGTCCTTCAGTAAGATTGCTTATTTAAAGCCCTACAAGGAATTAATAACATTGAGAAGGGGGTGGTAATGATGATAATGATCTTGAAACACTAGATCCTTACTACAGCACCCTTCACTACTGAGCAGAATCATCTTAGACTCCCAGGGAAGTCATTTCAATCCTGTCCAACTCTTCGTGACCCCATTTGGGGTTTTCTTGGCAGAGATACTGGAATGGTTTGCCATCTTGGACTTCCTGAGGTTAAGAAAAAGGAACTATTTACAATGATAATGGGTAAAAGGATCTGTACCTGTGATTTCATTAATGTAAGGAACTTCCAGATGAAAAACCTCCCTGTACCAATGCAGGTCAATGCAATTTATAGTCTTTGAGAGATGCCTAGATCCTAGAGCACTAAAGGACTAAGAGACTTGCCCAGGGCACATAGCAAGGATGGGTCTGCAGTAGGATTTGGTTCCAAGTCTTCCTGGCTCTTGGACTAGCTCTCTATCTCATCTATCTTATCTAATCTCTCTCTCTATCTCATCTAATTGATGCCAACATTCAGAAACAATAACATGCTTGATCTCATTTCATCTTCCCAATGGCCCTGCAAGATGGGTTCTATTTATTATCACCATTTTACAGATGCAGAAACTGAGGCTTAGAGAGGTTAAGCAATTTACCCAGTGTCATATAGCTAATACAGAATCTTCTTGATTCCAGCTCTAGCGCTTTCTACTATCCACTCCATGCCCCCAGAGGACACAAGAAAAAATGACACTTGCTTCTCATTTTGTGACCTACCCCTCCCCATACTGGTTAGGTTAAACCTGTCGATTACAGTCTACATATCCAAACCATCCCTAAGAGCACAGCTTCAATGCAACCTCCCTTCACATCTGCCCCACCCCTCATTTCCATTATCCCAGTATTAGGGCTACCAGACATTGTGTTTATTACATTCTCCCACATGCCCATGCCTTGTCCTACTCTCTGCTGTGTCTGAATGAAAAATGTCCCAGTACTGGAATCTGATCAGACCAATTCCTAATGACTGGTTATAATCACATACCCTCCTTTCCTCTTTTCCTCCCCAACCCCTGCCTGCTCAGAAGTCTTCTTGTGGGCTGCACACTAAAATCTGGTCCCCAACACTGCCACAATAGACAAATAGCAGTAAATGGAACAGTTCCTTCCCTCCTATCAACTGAAAGAGGGGAAGAGAAGAAGGGCTCTCATCCAAGAGGCCAGGAACTGCTGGAATCAGAAATTGTTTCCATCACTCTCCCCAACCCCACCCCCAAGTTCAAACCTTTTGCTTGCTTGGAGTTGTCATAGCAACGCACCTCCCAATGGCTTCGGCTTTGGCCTGAGGGCTAAAAGGTGAAGTAAGAGTGGGCTAGGGTAAAAGAGAGGGGTTATATTCATGTTCAATGCCCATGTTCAATGGCTACTGTGCTGGATTAGCTAATACAGGGACACAGTATTAGAACCAGCCATGGAAGGAGATGCTGCTATCCAGCCTTAATTAGCTTTCCAAAGCTCCATGTCTGCGATTTCTTTTAAAATACATTTTCTATATCATCTGAAGTTCTCAATTTATTCCTCCCTTGCCCCCTCAATGAGAATTATCTGTTATAACAAAAAATGAAAAAGGCGGGGGGGGGGGGAAGTTCAATAAAACTAACCAATACATTGAAAAGGTTGGCCATTACAGTATTCCACACCTATGGCCCCCAACTTCTGCAAAGTTGGCTAGGACTTCTTAGCTGTCTCTACAACAGGGCTTAATGTGAACAAACAAATAACAAAAAGGATAGAAGGTGGTGATAATAAGAGAATGAGAGATATGGTACAGGCAGGAAGATTTTTCTGAAAAATAGAGGATTGCTATTAAATCCTACTAGAAAGAAGTCACATGTAGGTACGGTATAGTGCCTAGATGTGGGACACAAGCTCTAAGGCCACAACACTCCAGACTGGGGCCAGAACCAGATTAAGATATAATTGGGAAATATTTAATAAAATAAATAAAAATATAATAGAACATTGATAATGTCAATGTGTGGTTTTCTAAATCAATGTGGCCTATGGGGATCCTTATATGGTTTATTAGACCCCTGTTTCTATTTGAATTTGACATCACTGATATAGTGGAAAGACCAACAGATCTAAAGAGGAAAAGAAGAAGGATTTATGAAGCATTTACTATGTGTCAGGCACTATGCTGTACAATGTTGCAAATATTATCTCTTTTGATCTCAAAACAGCCCTGGGTTATAGGTGCCATTATTATTCCATTTTACAGATGAGGAAACTAGGGCCAACAGAGGTTAAGTGACTTACCCAGGGTCACGCATCTAATAAGTGTCTGAAGCTGGATTTTAATTCATCTTGCTGACTCCGAGCCCAGAGCTCTGTCCCCTGAGCCACCATCTTAGCTGGTTTACTGAAGTCAGAGGACCTGAAATCTGGGTTTGAATCTCTTCTCTGCCATTTACTATCTATGTGTTCCTAGGCAAGATATTACTGCTTACTATATGTATGACTGTATTAGGAGGGCAGAGTTTATAATCTCAAAGAGGATCATAAACATGTCTGAAAGGTTCGGAACCGCCGGATATAAGAAACTCTCAAAGTAGAAGGCAGAAGAATCAAAACATATATTTAGGCTCCACAGTAACCAACCCATGAACCAGCAACCCCATTTTGATATATTGATCAAAAGCTTCCAGGCCCAATAAGTACGCCTTGAAAGAGTAACCAGGAGGCTACAGAGAAGCATGATTGCATAAAGCAAAATCATGCTTCCCCCTCTGTGGTAAAAAGATTACCCACTGGCCTGAAGTCTTTGTTCAGCTTCCTCCCGTAGGTCAGCTCTGCTACTGGCAGCTCCTGCTTCAGCTGTGGCTGTGGCTGTGGCTGTGGCTGTAGCTATGGCTATGACTGTGGCTGTAGCAGCCTCTGGCTCCAAGGGGAGCTACTTTTAACCATCCAGCTTCTGCGGGGGTGTAAGGTACGCCAGGGAAAGCACAGGTTCTTTCAATCTGCTTAAGCAAGGTGAAGGGGTTGACCGGGAAAGCACAGGTTCTTTCCATCAGCTTAAGCAAGGGAAGCAAGGTGAAGGGGCCGACAAGCTTACTCCAGTCCAACATACAAACAGCATTCAGTTCAGGGGAAAAAGCCAAACTAGTCAAGGGCACTTGTTGACAAAGTGCTAAGGAGCCCATTTTTGGTTGCCAATACAATGACCTTAGGCAATCACTTGACCTCAGTGGGTCACAGTGTCCTCCCTGTAAAATGAGAAGGGTCCTTTCCTATTCTAGAGCAATAATGCTATTATCTTAAGTTACTTCTGCTGTCTGGGTTTTACTTGCAAAAAAAATGAGGGATTGGACCAGATGGCCTGCCTCCAAAGCCTCCTCCAGCTCTAAAGGCATTCTTCTTGTTGTTCAGTCATTTCAGTCCTGTCCAACTCTTCGTGACCTCATTTGGGGTTTTCTTGGCAGAGATAATGGAATGGTTTGCCATTTCCTTCTCTAGCTCATTTTACAGATGGAGCAACTGAGGTACATGGTTAAGTGATATGCCTATGGTGATACAGCCAGTATCTAAGGCTGTCTCTTCTTTTAAAAGTGACTACACCAATCTCTCAGGACCCTTCCAGGGCTATATCCTAAGATCTCTGCTCTCCCTCCTGAACTCTCCCCCCCCCCTTACAACCATTATGAGGACTATTTCATAAGAGGTGAACATTTCAACTAACTAGACAGGTATTTCATCTACCAATCGTGAAGAATGCATTTCCTCATATCCGGATTATTCCATTGTCTTTTCCACCTTTCATTCAGATTGTTGGATACCACGTAGATGAAGCCTGTATCTTGAAAACAGGGTCCTGGCTTACCAAATACACGTAGCCCTGGGTGCCCCTATTCAGCAATAGGGAGAGAATACAAACTCACAGCTCTAGACATTTCCTCCACTCCCATTACTTGGATCATCTGACCCCCACTCCCACTGACAAAGGTTCATTAGGAGTTTGCTCTTGAGATGGTCTAGTTCGCCCTTTTTCCCCCTCCCCCTCTCCTCTGTCCTCCCTCTGGCTCCTTCATTCCAAATATTTATTGCGTCATGACTCATTAACATTCCTCCCAGGACATCTTTAATAAATATGCTGAGGGGAAAAAGCCTCTGCTTGCATATTAAATATTAAATTTATAAGACATATAATCCTCCTAATTAAGTTGAATTTTAATCTTGCACATTAAATTAAAAGAAAAGGAGGGGGATGGGAAGTGGAGAAATATCTACCCCCCAACTCACACCACCCCCCAAAAAAAGTCCTGGCACCTGGGTGCAGAACCCAGCTGTTTAAAAAAAATTGGCAGCTCCATCCTGTTCCCACATCATCCCACTGGCTAACGCATCTCTGTGGTCCAAGGGCAAGGCCAAGTGGCAGAGCCAGGCCCCCTGAGAGGATTTCTGCCCAGAAAGCTCATTATGTTACTGACATCCTAGACCTGGGACCACACACATATGGACTTGGCACACAAAGCAGCATGTGTGATGAAAGTGGAGAAGAAAACAGTGTCTGGGGGACTAACCTTGCAAATCTAAACCACTCCACATCACCATGAGTATCTCTCCCACATCCATGTACCAATCTTGCCAAGTGAAATGCCATCCATTCCATCGTTTACATACACACACAGAAACAGGCCTATTCATGTGGTCCAAGTGGCATTGCCTAGACCCATGATTTCACCAATGTGGGAACTCCTAGTGTAGAAACATCCTGCATTGATGCATATCGGCAACTCCTCTGTACCTCAGAGCCCTACAAAATTGTCTGAAGCACTGAGAGCTTAAGGACTTTGCCTTGGTTGTGTAGATATATGTGTAGGATAGCAAATAAGTTGCTAGATCTGGAGTAATAAAGACCCAGTTTCAAAAGGATATTTACTAGCTGTATGACCATGGGCAAGTCACTTAAAATCTCTGAGCCTCATCTCTAAAATGACTCAGTTGGACTAGGGAGACTCTAAGGTCCTTTGAAGAACTCAGTCTATGATTCTATGAATGAGATTTAAAACCAGATACATCTTTCTCACTCCAAAGTCCATTACACCCTGATGCTATGTAATGTACAGCCACAGAAATATTAATAATGATCACTTTCCACTGATGTGATCTGGCTGCAAATTACGGAACGTATAAATCAAAATTGCAAGTGACCCAAAGGGTAATGAAAAGACATAGAGAGGGTGTCAATTTGCCACTGCTGGATATCACTGACAATGACTTACACACAAGAGGTGACACAAGAGACATCTTTAAGAAGATGCATCCCAGGATAAAGGGGTGAGCTGGCAGTGGATCCAAAATGAGGGATAATAGATGGGAAGCCTCAGTGCTCCTCTGCCAGGCATAAAATATTAGGAGAACTAAAGGGAGACAAATCTTCAGGGTACTGGGCTGGTCTTCTATGAAGGACTGGCTCATGGGAATTTGTTGACAAAAATCTCACAATATAAGAAGAGAGAGGGATGTGAACCTGGGAAAGGCAAACCCATATCAATGAGATAACAGATCAGATCCATCAGAATCCAAGAACTGTCATAACATAGAGCTCTAAGCATTACAAAATTAACATATATAGGGTTAAATGATGTGATAAGCAATGATCATCTCTTTGATCCTCAGAGAAGAGATCATGAAACATGTTCTCAACAGAGAGGTAGGGGCTACTAGGGCAGAATGTTATATCCATTGTCAGACAAGGACATCTTGTTTTTGTTTAACTGTCCTTCTTTGTTGTGGCAGCTGTAGACAGAGTGCCAGGCTGGAAGTCAGGAAGACTTATCTTCCTGAGTCCAAATCTGGCCTGAGACATTAGCTGTGTGACCCTGGGCAAGTCACTTAACCCTCTTTGCCTCAGTTTCCTAATCTGTAAAATGAGCTGGAGAAGGAAAGGGAAAACCACTCCAGTATCTCTGCCAAGAAAACCCCAAAAGGGGTCAGAAAAAGTTGGATGCAACCGAAATGATTGAATAACAACCTTCTTTGTTAAAAATAGGGTGAAGGGAGGGAAGAGGTAGGAAGCTGATTTCTGGAAATGATTGTGTTCTAAAAACAAAAGGCAGCACCAACCCTTATTTTAAAAAAAATAGAATTAAAATAATGTAATAGTGATTATAAATTCAGTAGAAATTTGGGGTTTTTTAAGAGATTAATGGAGGTCAGAACAATCGGCAGGTCAGTCCACATGGGAGGAACAGCACAAGCAAAGACGAGAAACAACCTACCAAGGGCCCCACAGAACCCACGATGTTCAATCAAGTGATTGGCAAATATTTTCCAGTTTTCCAGAAAAACCTGGAGAAACAAGGAAAATAACTGACTCTGTGCATTTGCTAAAAAGCCTGAACTGTGATGGGCACGGAGCAGGTATTCCTTATTCAAGCAATGACCCAGGAAGGAGTAAGGGACATTTATGAACACGTGCTTCCGTAAGAGACGAAGCTTAAATTCTGGATTCTCAAGTAAAATTTTGCCAAGTTGCCCGGGTGAACTGCACTAGGAGGAGACATTCTGTCTTCTCTGTGCCCAAGTGTGATACTTATGACCTTAGATAAATCATGTTTTCCCTCTTTGAACCTTAGTTTTCTCATCTGCCAAATAAGGCAATTGGACTAATGATTTCTCTGGTCCTTCCCAGTGTCAGCGACATATATGGATCCTACAAATCTCTCTGGTTAGGCTGATGCTAGTGGTGTCTTCTACATAAAATGCTGCAGATGCCAGGATCTGTCTCTTCCTTCAAGACAACAGAGCAAACACCACCTTCTATACCAAGCTTTTTCCTGATCCCCTGATTACCTAGCGCTCTCCCTCTCAAAGTGCTTTGCATTTATTTGGACTTATTCTCTTCAACATTTATTCTGTATATACTTAGGTATATCCTTGTTGTCTCCCCTGTTAGAACATAAACTCCTTTCCAGCTGGGATTGTTTCATTCAGCTGTATCCTCAGGCACTAGCACTGTGAGCACCTGGCACACGGTAGGTCTTTAAGAAATATTTGTTGATTGATTGAATGAGCAAACAAGTTCATGTGGTATATCAAAAAAGATGACTCGACCTGGGATTGGGGGTCAAACCCTGTGTCCGCTTCATATTAACTGTATGACTGTGGCCAATTCACAATTTCTCAATGCCTCAGTTTCCTCATCCCCAAAACAGAGATTAAAAGACCTACTTCACAGGGCTCTTGTGTGTTAAATAAAAATAAGAATAATAAGATTTGGAGCTAGAAAAGACCTTAGCGATTATGTAGCACAACACTTCTCATTATACAGATAAAGAAACTGAGACCCAGAGAAGTGGCTGAATCAAGATGGAAACCAGGTCTTGAACCCAGTACTCTTTCCACTAAGGGTATGGCTAGCTATAGGACATTTTACAAATTTAGTGATCATTATCTGTAGGATGTATAGCAGATTAGCAGTCATAGGAAGAGGAAGAAAAGGAAAAGGAGGAGGAGGAGGAAGAGTTGTAGCAGCAGCATTTAAATAGGTTCTCCATGTCTTTCCCAGTAAGCCTGCCTTAGGCATAAAGGGAAGGCAAGGAAATGCAGAAGGGATCTGAATCTCAGACTGTGTAACAAAATCAAAGTGGAATCCAGGCATCTAGGAAGAAAAAGAGAGCAGAGGAAAATTATAGGAGAAAAAAGAATCAATTCATTTACTTAGCTTAATGCAGAGGTTCTTAACCTGGGGTATCTGAACTTTCTTTTTTAATCATTTTGATAACTGTCTATTAATATAATTTGTTTCCTTTGTAATCCTACATATTTTATTTCATGCATTTAAAGACATCATTCTGGGAAAGATTATTCATAGGAAAGCATTATTCAATAGGCTGCCCCAGATTACCAGTGGGATCCAAGACACAAAAAAGGTAAAGAACCTCTGGTTTATTAGAAGGAGGGATTGAGAGAGGACTTCTAGGTTAGAAAAAAAACCTGGAGAAACAGGGAAAATAACTGATTCTTTAGTGTACAAAGTTAGTTCAAGAAAAAGATTTCACTTGGAATAGAAGTAGGTTAGAGAGAGTAGTGCTCAGAGCACAGACTCATGGGGAAGTAGAAAAAAAGACAAACCCCAGGTAGAAATGGGTTAGATTCAGGTGACTTAACAGAAGCACCTGTAATTCTCTTGCAATAGTTGTTTGCTTAGAAAGCCAAATGCCTATCCTGACCATAGCTGCACTCAAAATCATACTCGACCTGTTACTATCTGTGACTTACTGTCACAGATACCTCTGTAGAGGTAGAGAAAGACAGCTACAAGGCTGGAGCAGAGCTGTGCAGGAGTATAATGTTCAATTTTCAGTGTCAGCATCTATACCTCAGAAATCAGCAAAAGCTATAGATCAGGGCTTGATTCGTTGTTTTATTGATTATTATTAATGATTTTTATCTATCTTTATTACTATCACTATCTAGTATTGATTATTATCTAGCAGATTACTAATCTTCTAGACTTAAGGAGGTGACAGAAAAAATGTTAATGATGCAGATTAAATCTAAAAGTGTGTCACGGACTATTGTGTTATAAGAAGTGGTGAGAGACTGATTTCAGAAAAACAAGGAAAGACTTATTTGATGCTTATTGAAGTGAGCAGAACCAGGAGAACCTTGTACACAGTAACAGCAACACTGTGCAACGATCAACTTTGATGGACTTAGCTCTTCTCAGCAATACAATAATCTAAGACATGTCCAAAAGGCTCATGATGGAAAATGCTATCCACATCCAGAGATCCAGAGAAAGAACTATGGAGTCTGAATGCAGATCAAAGCATTCTATTTTCTCTTTTGTGTGTGTGTGTGTGTGTGTGTGTGTGTGTTTTCTTTCTTGTAGTTTTTCCCTCTTGTTCTGATTCTTCTTTTACAACATGGCTAATGTGGAAATATGTTTAATATGACTGTACATGTATAGCTTAAATCAGATTGCTTGCTCTTGGGAAAGGGGGAGGGAGAAAAAATTTGGAACTCAGAATCTTACAAAAGTGAATGTTGAAAACTATTTTTATGTGTGATTGGAAAAAATACAATATTATTAAGTGGAAGAAAAAAGTATATCATGGTCACATTTTTTCCCTAACAGCCAGTTGTGAAATATTTTCCAGCATATATCCCTGATCTATAGGTTACAGTTTTTGAAATAGCCTTGAGCCCTTGGATAGTAGCCAGCAAAAGTAGGAAAACCAGTGTTTGGTCAAAAGTGTTAAGTGTACGAATTATTTGAATACATCAACCTGGGACTGGCCAATAATCCAATCCAATAATGAGAGGATGATAGGGACTGGACTTGGGATTTCATGGATATAGAGAACTCCCATATGAGGAAAGTTCCCCCACCAACACAGGTCAACACCTTCTCTGCAACTTACAGTCTCAGAATTCATAGAGCACTGACAGATTAGATGCTCTCTTTTTCCATTAGTCTTTTTCAAATACCAAGCATTTATTTTTACTTCCTCCCATCTTTCTCCCTCCCACTAAAGAAAAAAGAATGAAAAACAAAATTTTTTGTTGTCGTCGAACCCATCAGTTGTATCCAACTCTTCATCACCCCATAGACCAACTGTCCACGGGCTTTTCTTGGCAAAGATGCTGGAGCGGTTTGCTATTTCCTTCTCCAGCGGATTAAGGCAAACAGAGGTTAAGTGACTTGCCCAGGGACACACAGCTAGGAAGTATCTAGGGCTGCATTTGAACTGAGGTCTTCCTGACTCCAGGCCCAGTGCTCCATCCACTGAACCACCTTGTAACAAATAGTCAGGCGGAAGATCCATGATAAAGAAAGCTACCTACCTCTAGACAGAGAGGCAATGAACTGAATATGCAGAGTGAGGCACACATTTTTGGATGTGGTCAATGTGGGAATTTGTTTTATGTTCTTTTTAACTCTAGATTTACTCAGGATTGCACAGGGATTTTGTCTCTTTAAAAGGCCATATTGTGCAGTGGAGAGGGCACTCAACCAGGAATCAGAAAGACCTGAGTTCAAATGTGACCTCAGAAACTAGCTGGGCAGGTCCTACAACTCTATCTGCCCAGGATAGAGTTACCGCCCAGGAGTGTTGTGAGGATGAAATGAGAAAATATTTTCAAAGTACTTTGCAAATCTTAAAGTCCTATATAAATGCTACCTGCCATTATTATTAATAATTTTTATAATCCAGATCTTTATGGCTCTGAGGCCAACTCTTTATCTACCATGCCAAGCCACCACTCACAATCATGGGCATAGCAGAAGAAAAGGAAAAGAAAGCATCATCGATTTAAGAATCAGAGGCCTGGGTTCGAAAGTGGGCTCTGTCACTTACAACATGAGTAACTTTGACTAAATTGCTTAACTTCTGTGGTCCTCAGTGATCTCATCTGTAAAATGAGAGTCAGATTAGATGATCTTAGAAGGTCCCTTCCTGCTGGAGATCCTAGCAATCTTCACACTTTCCTATAACTGAATGAGAGGGAGCCAGGCTAACAAAGAACAAGTAAATGAGCTATTTCAGCACGCCTAGAGGACCAAGTCCCATGGTCATATTGAGGCTCATTCTAGTGTGGAAAACTCTTCTCTTTTGGGTTCCACAAGTATGCTAGGTGCTTCAGGCTAAAGAGAACTAAGACCACCAAGTTAACCATGGTGAACTCCAGTTAAGGTTTAGATTAGAGAGCTCAGGTACCACTGGGAATATGGACAATTCTTTCATAATCACTTCTAATTGTCTAACACAGGTGTATCATTGCTGAATTCATCTGTCCTCTTCTCCTTTGTAAAACAAAGGCTAGAATGCCCAGTCTTATGTTCTGGAGCAGAGAGATCAAACACAGAGCCTGCAGCAGACACACAACACTATAGAATGAGGCCAGAACCAAATTAAAATGTAATTGGGAAATATTTAACAAAATAAATAAAAATGCAATAGGACATAGGTAATGCTAGTATGTGGTTTTCTAAGTCAATATGTGGCCTGTAGGAATCCTGATGTATATTCTAGTGGTTGGAAGTGTGTAAAGACCACAAGTAGAAGGGAAAACAGGAAGCAGATACTGGAAATAAGCACATGGTGGATGCAGCAGAAGAACAGATAATTAGGGTCAGGATAGAAGCAAAATACTAATAGTTGATATTTATATAGCCCTTAAGGTCAGGTAGGTAGTGCAGTGGATACAGTGCTGGGCCTGAAGTCAGGAAGACTCTTCTTCTTAAGTTCTCCTCTGGCTTCAGAACTTACTAGCTGTGTGACCCTGGACAAGTCACTAAACCCTGTTTACCTCAGTTTCCTCATCTGTAAAATGAGCTGGAGAAGGAAATGGCAAAGCACTCCAATATCTTTGGCAAAAAAATCCCAAATGGGGTCAAGTGAAGAGTCGGACATGACTAAAAATGACTGAATAAAATATGTCTCTTTAAAGTTTGCAAAGTACTTTATATACATTGTCACGTTTGCTTCTCCTAACAGCACAGTACATGCATTATTATGCCCTCTTTGCAGCTAAGTAACCTGAGACTGATCAAGATAAAGTAAATTATCCATGGTCATGCAGCTAATTAGCATCAGAAGCCTAGTCCAGCATTCTTTCTACTAGCGAAAAGTAAAAATCCTAGGTCAGAAGGCAAAAAATCTAATGGATAGATTCTGAGCAGATAAGCTAGCAGTGTAAGAAGTTGACAAGGTGGGGTGGAGCCAAGATGGCAGCTGGAAAGCAGGGATTTGCTTAAGCTCTCCTCCAAATCCCTCCAAACACCTGTAAAAAATGACTCTGAACAAATTCTAGAGCTGCAGAACCCACGAAATAGCAGAGGGAAACAGGTCACGAGCCCAGAAGAGCCTGGATGGTCACTGGGCAGGGTCTATCCCATGGTGCTGAGAGCAGAGAGCAGCCCAGTGGTGGGCCACACCAGGACAGACCAGACTAGGAGTCAGCTGGCTGGATCAGGCCCTAGGGCGATGAATCATTGAGCTGTGGCAGTTATCAGACTTCTCAACCCACAAATGCCGAAGAGAAGGTTAGTGGGAAACTGAGGGATCCAGGTGAGAGTGGTCCGGCCCCATCCATGGGGTGGGGGAAGTGGTGCAGCAGTGGCAGTGGCAGCAGCAGGAAGTTCCTAAGCTCCAGTGTCAGCTGCTTTCCAAGTCCCTCGCTCACACGGTGGGAGGAATCTAGCAGCAGATCAGAGCTGGAATGCAAGGAGCGCTTTGTGGGCACAGAGGCAGGTTCTCTTGCTGTTCCCTGCTTAGATCTGGGTTGCAGTCTTGGTTGGTGGTTCTTGGGGGAGGAGGAACACTGCTGTGACAGAGCCTGCGGTGACGGTGGAGTAGAAGTAGCTCTGAAAACAGCAGCACTTGGACCCTTAAGCTTGGGACAAAGTACTCTCTACTCTACAAGCAGTCATACCCTGACAAAAAGCTCAAGCATCAAGTACTTGGCTGGGAACATGAACAGGCAGCAAAAATGAACTCAGACTCAAACTCAGATTCAAACTCAAACTCTAGATTAGGTGACAAAGAAGATCAAAACATACAGCCAGAAGAAGTCAACAAAGTCAAAGAGTCTACATCAAAAGCCTCCAAGAAAAATATGAATTGGTCTCAGGCCATGGAAAAGCTCAAAAGGGATTTGGAAAAGCAAGCAAGAGAAGTAGAGGAAAAACTGGGAAGAGAAATAAGAGTGACACAAGAAAACCATGAAAAACAAGTCAACGACTTGCTAAAGGAGGCCCAAAAAAATACTGAAGAAAATAACACCTTAAAGAATAGACTGACCCAAATGGCAAAAGAGCTCCAAAAAGCCAATAAGGAGAAGAATGCCTTAAAAAGCAGAATTACCCAAACAGAAAAGGAGGTCCAAAAGACTACTGAAGAAAATACCACCTTAAAATTAGATTGGAGCAAGTGGAAACTAGTGACTTTATGAGAAACAAGATGTTATAAAACAGAACCAAAGGAATGAAAAAATGGAAGACAATGTGAAATATCTCATTGGAAAAACCACTGACCTGTAGAATAGATCCATGATAACTTAAAAATTATTGGACTACCTGAAAGCAACGATCAAAAAAAGAGCCTAGACATCATCTTTCAAGAAATTATCAAGGAGAACTGCCCTGATATTTTAGAACCAGAGGGTAAAATAGAAAATGAAAGAATTCACCAGTTACTTCTTTAAAAAGATCCCAAAAAGAAAATTCCCAGGAATATTGTCACCAAATTCCAGAGTTTCCAGGTCAAGGAGAAAATACTGCAAGCAGCCAGAATGAAACAATTTGAGTATTGTGGAAACACAATCAGGATAACACAAGATCTAGCAGCTTCTACATTAAGGATCAAAGGGCTTGGAATATGATATTCCAGAGGTCAAAGGAGCTGGGATTAAAACCAAGAATCACCTACCCAGGAAAACTGAATATAATGCTCCAAGGCAAAATATGGATTTTCAATAAAATAGAGGACTTTCAACCTTTCTCAATGAAAAGACCAGAGCTGAATAGAAAAGTTGACTCTCAAATACAAGAATCAAGAGAAGCATGAAAAGGTAAACAAGAAAGAGAATTCTTAAGGGACTTACTAAAGTTGAACTGTTTTGTTTATATTCCTACATGGAAAGACGATGAGTATAATTCATGAGACCTTTTTCAGTATTAGGGCAGTTGAAGGGAATATACATATATATATAGACAGAGGGCACAGGGTGAGTTGAATATGAAGGGATGATATCTAAAAAAATAAAATTAAATTAAGGGGTGAGAGAGTAACATATTGATAGAGGGAGAAAGGGAAAGATAGAGATAGAATGGGGTGAATTATCTCACATAAAAGTGGCAAGAAAAAGCAGTTCTGTTGGAAGGGAAGAAGGGGCAGTTGAGGGAGAATGAGTGAATCTTGCTTTCACCAGATTGGACTTGAGGAGGGAATAACATACACACTCAATTGGGTATCTTACTCCACCGGAAATAAGGGGAAGGGGATAAAAAAGGGGGGATGATAGAAGGGAGAGCAGATAGGGGGAGGAGGTAATCACAAGCAAACACTTTTGAAAAGGGACAGAGTCAAGGGAGAAAATTGAATAAAGGGAGACAGGATAGGATGGAAGGAAATATAGTTAGCCTTTCACAACATGAGTATTGTGGAAGTGTTTTACATAATGATACATGGTGACCTATGTTGAATTGCTTGCCTTCTTAGGGAGGGTGGGTGGAAAGGGAAGAGGGGAGAGAATTTGGAACTCAAATTTTTAAAAGCAGATGCTCAAAAAAATGTTGTTTTTGCATGCAGCTGGGAAACAAGATATGTAGGGAATGGGGCATAGAAATCTATCCTGCCCTACAAGAAAGTAAGGGGAAAGGGGATGGGGGGTAGTGGGGTGACAGAAGGGAGGGCTGACTGGGGAACAGGGCAATCAGAATATATGCCATCTTGGAATGGGGGGAGGGTAGAAATGGGGAGAAAATTTATAACTCAACCTCTTGTGGAAATCAGTGTTGAAAACTAAAATATTGAATAAAAATGATAAAATTCAAAAAAAATTTTAAAAAGAAGTTGAAAAGTTTCATCAAGGCCAATGACCAAAGTCTAATAAGTATTACCTATTTTCCACAGACTCGAGAAATGAGGGGCCCACTGGAGCCAGAGAGATCCAAAATAGAGACACATTAAGATTTGGCTTGAAAAACTGTAGCTCCATCAAGCTAGAAATAATGTCAATAGACCTCTAGGTAGAAGAGATTAAGGGGATTTTTGGAGCAGGGGTGAGGAGAATAGACTCTGGGGCTGAGCATGGAAGGAAGAAAAGATTGTAGAAGTAGAGAGATAGGAAATGGTTAGAAGGAAAGGAGTGAGATACTGGGAGTGGAGAATCTTCAAGAAGGAAAGATTGATTTTAACCAATCAATCAACAAGCTTTATCGATTGCCTACTATGTCCTAGGCATTGTGCTTCAGGAGGGAAACAAGACAAAAAATAAAACAACCTCAAGTTTCGCAGTTTGCTGAAATAGGATAATGCCAATTGTGCCCAAACACCACCTCTGCTCTCTGGCAACCACCCCTTGGCAAACTGGCAGAGAAAACCGATGCTCTCACTGGCATTTCCTCTGACATCTGTATCTATTATGTTTGTAACTGTTCTCAGGGAATTGGATTTTTAAACTCCTGGACTGGAAAGGACAAGGGTAACAGGATTACAGCATTTCACATGCTCTCCTCAGAGAGCAAGAAAACGATAGAACAAGGGTGAGCAACCCAAAGTGAGTGCATCAGTGGCAAGCAAATGCATCTCAGGTAGCGTGCTGCTCCACACTTGATAGAGTCCACTTCCCCCCACCCCTCTGCACCCACACCAACAGAGAAAGGGAGAGAAAGCTGCCAATTGTAGAAACAGTAGCCATTCCCCTTGTGTCTAGCCAGTGGGGGTCCTGGCTTCTCTCAGTGACTCCTCTCCCTCCTACACCCCAGTGGTGACATCTGCAGGGATGGCTAAAGTGGGATACTGTGGGCAGTCTCCATATTCCCCCCAAATACTGTTACCACCATGCTTGCAAGGGTCTCAGGGGGAATAGCCCCCATGTTACATGTGGGGACCAAACCCTCATACTCAATGTCAATCAAGAGATCAACAAGTATTTATTAAGCACCTGCTATGTGCCAGGCACTGTGCTAGGCAATGAGGATACAAAGATAAAAATGCCACACTTCCTACCCTCAAGGAGCTTACAGTCTATTGGAGAGACAAGTATACATATGTGTGTGTGTGTGTTTGTAAGTATATGTATATATATATATATATATATTACATATATATACATATATTACATATATACATACATATATATATATATATATATACAGAGAGAGAGAGTTAATACATACAAATATATACAAAGTGGTTCAATACAAGGTAGTTTGGAAAAGAAGGATCAGAAAAGGCTTCATGCAGAAGACAATGCCTGAGTTACATCTTAAAAGAAAAATGGCAGAAGAGGGGGAAGAAGAAAAAAAAGAAAAGGTGGAGGTGAGGAGGGAGCATTTTAGGAGAGACAGGAAATGGAGTGTGGGAAGAATGAAGAAAAGGTCAGTTTGGCTCAACTGTGGAATATCAGAGTCATATCCAATGAGACTGAACAGATAGTTTGGAAGGAAGATGTACAGAGCTTTAAAAGGTAAACAGAGGCATCGAGATTTTATAACTGGAGTTGACTGAGTAGGGAAGTCCCATGGTCAGATCTACATTTAAGGACAATCACTTTTAGCAGCAGGATAGTCATTGGACTGGAGTCCATCTGGAGGAGACAAACTCCTGCCTGTACCAAGGTTTACAGAGTGCTCCTAAACCAAGACTGCATTGACCTTTCTATGTTCATATATTCTGAGGGAGCTCCAAACCATTCCCTCCCCTCCCAGCTTCCGAAGTCAGTGTTCTCAAGTTTGGGGGATCTGCTCTGAAAGGTATTTACCATTTCCTGGAAATATTTAGGATCTTGCCAGCCTCTGCAGCCCAGATTGCTGCCAGAAATTACCAAAGATGATATTTTAAGGGCAAGACTGGTAGGCTGCTTCTGGGTTAGTCACGCAGGAGGGGGAGGTAAAGGAGAACAAGCATTTATTGAGCACCTACTATGTGCCAGGATTGTGCTAAGCGCTTTACAAATGTCATCTCTTTTGATCCCCACAACAACCCTGAGAGGTAGGTGCCATTATAATTTCCATTTCATAGTCGAGGAAGCTGAGGCAGACAGAAGTTAAGTGACTTGCCAATGGACACACAGCTAGGAAGTATCTGAGGCTGGATTTGAACTCAGGTCTTCCTGACTCTAGGCCCAGACCTCTGACCACTGCACCACCAAGCTGTGAGGAGGGGCTTGGGGGGTGAGCTCTCCAAGGTCCAGCTTGAGTTTTACAAGTTCAGAAACTCCAATGTGTCACTTCACTCAGTCATGCGATTAGACTCTAGGGAACTTATGAACCTTTAATTCACAAAACATTGAATTATAAACAATAAAGCCCATTTATGTTTGTTTGCAATAGGGAAAATGTCTTCCATTAAGACCTAACACTTATGTCTAGTTACTAAAGTACTTTCTTTCTAGTATCCAAGTATTGGAAAAACTTTAATTAATAATCTACCAGGGTTTGGTTTGGGGTTTGGGGTGGGTTTTTTTTGTAAGCATGGATTTTTAAAATTATCAACTAACAAGCCTTTAGTAAGCACTTCTTATGTGCCAAGCACTGTGCTAGGCACTAGACATATAAACAAAAATAAAACATTCCCTGTCCTTAGGGAATTTACATTCTATAGAGAGACGACAAACATGATATGCATATAAGAACATACAAAATACAGGCAGAGTATTGGGGGAAGGGAGATGGTAGCAACTGCGAGAATCCAGAAAAATTTCACTCAGGACATAGTTTTTGATCTGAGCTTTTGTAGGAAACTAGAGATTCGGAATCATTCAGATGTGGAGAGAGTGCATTTCAGGCATAGGGGACAGCCTGTGTCAAGGCACTGAGACCGAAGATGGAATGTTGTGTGGGAGGAAGAGCAAGACCAGTTTGGCTAAAGAGCTCCCGAAGGGGAGTTATTGAGATGGAGATATAGGCTGGAGGTGACTTGTAAAGAGCTTTAAATGCCAAACAGAGGAGTTTATATTTGATTCTAGAGGCAAAAAGGAACCGCTGGGAAAGGGAGTGATGTGATCAGACCTGTGTTTCATATCGTTATAGCAGCTGTGTGGAGAATAGATTTAAAAGGAGAGAAACTGAAGGCCGGGAAGCCATTTGGGGGCTATTGCAGTAGTCCAGGTGAGAGATAATAAAGATCACACCTTTGGTGGTAGCCAAGTAAGGGGATAAATTTGAGAGATGTTTCAGCTATATTATTAGCTTATTAATTAAATCTCCAAAAATAAGCTCAAATTCAAACTATTTACAATTTGATTATGAAAGTAATAAAAATGTCAACGAAATGAAAACAATAGCAATGTATTTGTTGTTCAGTCATCTTCCAGTTGTGTCTGATACTTCATGACCCCATTTTGGGTTTTATTGGAAAAGATACTAGAGTGAGTTGCCTTTTCCTTCTCCAGCTCATTTTACAGATGAGGAAACTGAGGTAAACAGGGTTAAGTGACTTGCCAATGAACACACTGCTAGGAAGTATCTGAGGCCATAGTTGAACTCAGGAAGATGAGTCTTCCTGACTCCAAGCTTGGCATTCTAACCACTGCACCACCTAGCTGTCCAATATGTCTGTATCCCCTTCCAAATCTGGTTCACTGAAAGCCTCTCTTAGTTTTTAAAAATATAGTTAAATGTGTATACTGTTCTTTCTTACTATTATCTTCTTAGAGCTAAAATTCTATCTTCTCCAAGAAGCCTTTCCAGATCTCTATTAACACCAGTGCCTTCCCTCTGTTGATTATCCCCAGTTTATTCTGGATATATCTTGTTTGCACATACTTGTCAGCCTGCTCTCTCATTCCACTGTGAGCTCCTTGAGGTAAGGGACTGTTTTTGCCTTTTTTTGTATTTCTAGGGCTTAGCACAGTGCCTGGGATACAGCAGGTACTTAATAAATGCTTGGTGATTTATTACACTGGTCTCTGAAGCATGATCATTTTAGAGCAAGGGATCTGGTAGTCTTTAGGGCATATTTTATCACCCAGTAGTATCTGCCACACAGACTAGAATACTTATGCCTTGGACTGTGCCAAGGCAACCTCTCTCCTGGATGGTGCCGGAGACACTGACAACTTTTACTGTCTAGCTCCCTTTTTTCGTAGATTCCATCTGTCATTACCAATATTCTGTCTATATTTGTCAGGTTGTTACCATTCACAGCAAATCCCCAGTGTGTAAGAATTTTTGTATTGATTATAGATTTCATTTTAGGTTAGTTGCTTCATGATGTTAGGCTAGACAAGTTAAAGATGGAGTGTCAAAGCCACAGTTGGTTATCTTGAGAAGTAATAAGGAATTGGAGCAATGCCAGAGGATTTTGAGAAGGGTAAATGCCCTCATTTTCAAATGAAAGGAAAAGATAGCTTCCAGAAATCCTAGACTTGCAAGCCTAACACCAACCCCTGGCAAAATTCTGAAGAAATAATGGAATAGATGGTATGGAAGCATTTAGGAAAGAATGTAGTGATCTATAGGTGACAACATGGGTTCACTAAGAGGAAAAACTAATCTCATTTCCTCTTTTTTGATCATATTATTAGATCTTACTACAAAGGCTTATGATAGACACAGCATATCTTGATTTCAGCATAGAATTTGCAAAAGTCTGCCATGATATCCTTGTCAATAAGGTGGCAAAATGAAAGCTAGATACCAAAATCATGAAGTAGATTCACAGCTGGTTTAATAACAATCTAAAAACATAGCTTATGATTAAGTCATGGCATACCTAATACTATAAAATGAGGCATGCAGTCCTGTTTTATTAATAACTTGGATTAAGAAATAGAAAAACTATTACCAAGTTTTTAGATGACATCTCTAGGATCATAGGTTTATAACTAGAAAGAATCTCAAAGGCCATCTAATCCAACCTCCTCAATTTACCAATAAGGAAACTGAGGCCCAAGGAGATTAACGGTCTTGTCCAAGTTCACACAGGTAGGATCAGAGTTGAGATTTGAACCTAGGTCTTCAGACTCCAAAGCCAGTGCTTTTTTCATTATATTATCCTTCCTCTTTTAAGTGGGAGAATTATAACTGAAAATTATCCAACCTGATGGTTGAACCAATGGCCAAAGCCAGCAAAATGAAGTCCAAGAGCAATAAATATAAAGTCCTGCATTTTGATTCAAGTGTGTGGTTGCAAATACAGGATAAGATAAGCCTTGATTTGCAATAATGCAAGTGAAATTTTTTCATATGAAGCAATGATAGCTTTAAAAAAAAGCTAATGATCTTTTGAGACTGGACTAGACCTATGAGTTTATCTATACAAAGAAATCTTTCTATGATGAGCGCCAACAAATGGAGTTTATAGTCAGAGAAATGACTGAAGTACCAAAGGTTTGTGACTTGCCCTTGGTCACAACAGCTGGAATATGTCAGACCATGGTTCCAGTCTGACAAGATAATTTTGAATCTTGATTCTGCCATCTTGAACATAAGTCTTCCTGACTAGTCCGCTATACCCAGCTACCTCTTAGTCTGCACTAATGGAGGTTTAGTAGAGATCACAGAAAGTACAGTTCAGTTCCACTGTATACTGGCCAGCCCACATATAGAATATTGTGTTCAATTCTAAATAACACATTTGAAGGGAGATATTGACAAAATATGGTACAAAGGCAGCAACCAAGATGGCGAAGCATCTGGAAACCATATAATACGAGGAATAAATAAAGGAACTGAGGATGTTTAGACTGAAGAAGATAAGACTAAAGGGATATATAGGCATTATTTTCAAATATCTTAAGGGATTTCACATTGAAAAGAAAACTAACTTACTCTGAATTGCAGAACTAGGGCCAGCGGATGGAAATTATAAGCAAAGCAGATGTTGTGCCTAGTATATATTAGGAATATCTATTATATATTGAAGGTGGAAGGGGCAGTGGACAGAAAGACATGGAGTTTTTTTGCTTCCTATTGAAATGGTCTTTATTGATCTTAGAGGTCAGGCTTTTGAACATATGAGACTAACTTCATGGATACTGGCATCCTAAATATGTTTAGGTCCCACCTGGGGAATAGAGTTCCCCTTTTTTTGAGAGATAGTATGCAATTCATTAGATAGGCTACTTTGCAAAGCAATGAACTGCCTGTTACTGGAAACATTCTAGAAGAGGCTGTAAGACAATCAGTCCTTGCTATCATAAATGAGATACCTAAAGAGAATTGGATCAAAGATGATAGTCAATGGTTCCTAAATTTATTTCTCCAAATAAAATATAAGCTTGTAGTGGGTGGGGGCTATTCTTTTTCATCTCAGCATCCCTCAAGAAACCTAGCATAGTGCCTCACACATCATAAACTCCTTCAATATTTGAAAATTAGAACTGTGATATCAACGATGTGGGAGGCTCCATCCACTGAGGAAGATTATAATGTCTCCAAGTCTCAGGAGATGGTCATCAGGATTTGCAAAAGAAAAAAAAATCACTACCAAATGGCCCATACACTGGTATTGAGCCTTTCCCAACCTGGCCAGCCTGGTCATCTGATGACAACACACATAAAGTCCATTGCCAGGTTCATGTTAAAAGCTTTTGTAGGAACTTGCATTCTATGACTAATAACCTTGAGGAATACAACAATCCTTCCCTCTGCCCGCCAAAAAAAAAAAAAAACCAACATAATCTCCTAGATATAGAAGGACTCTAGAGGCCATCTAAGTGCAGATCCTTCACCCCAAATCCCTCAGATAAGGAAACTGAGGCACAGAGAAATTAAGTGACTAGCACATGGCCACAGGTAGGATTGAACCCATGCCCTTTGAACCCAGAGCCAATGTTCTTTCCACTACACCATGCTGCTTGCTTTGTGTTTAATTTGTGTGTATTTTGCATTTATTTATCTGTATATATGTTGCTTGCCTCTCAGTAGAATGTAAGCTCCTTGAAGAAAAGAATTATATCATCTTTATCTTTGCATCCCCAACATCTAGCACAATGCCCAACAAATGGTAGGTGATTAATAAATGTTTGTTGATTTTAAAAAAATGACCCAAGGGTCTTCTCCATATTATAATAAGGCAACAGATGAAGACTTCTGTGAAGGGCATAGTAAGTACTTAATAAATGTATGTTGAATGAATTATTAGTGGCTTAATGTGGTATCCTTCCTAAAGGCTTTTGCATTTTAATAACGAATAATGCCTTAGCCCGAAAGAGTGCCTCGGATGGGAGAATGTAAGTGCAACAGTTATCAACAGCACAAGATGGGGGAGATATTTGAGGCAGATCTTTTAGTTCACAGAACACATTTAGAGCAGCCTGCTTCACCTTTGCATAAGGCTGACCGTGTTTGGAGTCCCTCTTCACAAGGACTTCAGCTCTGTTTACCTCCCTCCCTACCAATACTATCTCTTTTATTTTCACAACCATTTAGCAAGATTGCTGGCAGAGTGATTGGCAATGTAACCCCCATCTTGATGATAAGGAAACGGAGGCATGGTGAGGAGTCAGATGGAGAGTCATTAGCAGAGCCGGGAATGGAGCCCCGGCTGCCTAATGCCAGCTACCTTTTTCCCTGGCGACTTTGCCATGCTCTCTCCATGCTTGCTCAGCCTGTGTTTGTCCTGCCAGCTTGTCTCATCAGAAACTGGCAGGTAGAGAATAGGTCTGTAGTATCTCAGTGTCTGGACGTCAAAGCTCTTTCTGTTTGCATTGGTTAGAAAATCCCCTCTAAAGCCCCAAATGCAAACATACACAGGGCCGCTGTGGATTCTCTCTGCCGGTCTTGACAGCCTTCAAAGCTACATATCGCCTCCACTTCCCCCAGTCCCAACCATCCCTACACCAAGCTGTGCATTTTATTACTTCTACTCTAGGCTCCGCTATGCATCACTTCCCATCCCCTCCCTGGCCCCCATCCCTTAATCCTGTATGTGGCTCTCCTCAGAATTCCCATAGCCATCAGCATGTTGAAAACACGATCTCATCCAGGAACTGCCTTGAAATCCTCCTGTCTTGTGCCTCCTGGAGAGGATGCAGGAGCAGGGGGATTGCGTCTGGCAGCTGCTTACCCTGTTTTCTCTCAAATCCCCACCATTGCTGCCTTGGAAATCTCTGATTAACTCCTACATTGGTAATTAATCTGTGAGCTCTGGCTGCGGCTCAGTGTATGAGGCTTCAGGATGCAATGCTTCTTCAGAGGGTCTGAAACCCTCCAGGGACGTGTTTCATAATGATAGGGGAGTTGCACCAGAGCCCTCTCCAAATGATTGCTTGGCCCAGCCTTGCCATGTTGGGCACCGAAGAGCTCCAAGAGACAGCTGTTGTTTTGACCCCAAATGGAACTGCATTTCCATGGTGCCCCATACTAAGCCAAGGTGCAGAGTAGAGCTTCATCATGTTGTTGGATGGTGATCATTCTGCTCTGGGTACCAGCAGGTCCACAATACTCTGGAATAAAAGAATCTTCATTTTGGTCTTCATAATGGTTACCAATAAGGAAATGAAAGCCATCAGGAGAAAAGATATAAAGAAATGCACCTCCCCTCCTTTCAGTAGAAATGTGCAGACTAACAGTGTAGGAAGGTTTCACACGCTATCAGATGGGGTCTTTGCATGGATCGGTTTTGCTTGAGTGTTTTTCTTTGTTACAAAGAAGGATGACTTTGGGTTGGAGGTGGAGTATATCCAGTAAAGGTAGAAGGAAAGAAGGAAGGAAGGAAGGAAGGAAGGAAGGAAGGAAGGAAGGAAGGAAGGAAGGAAGGAAAGAACAAAGGAAGGAAGGAAAGAGGAAGGAAGGAAGGAAGGAAGGAAGGAAGGAAGGAAGGAAGAGAGGGAGGGAGGGAGGAAGGAAGGAAGAAAGGAAGGAAGGAAGAGAGGGAGGGAGGGAGGAAGGAAAGAAGGAGGGAAGGAAGTAAGAGAGGGAGGGAGGAAGGAAGGAAGAAGGAAGGAGGGAGGGAGAGAGAGAAGAAGGAATTTTTAATATTTTATTTTTTCCAATTATATGTAAAAACAATTTTAACATTCATTTTTTAAAACTTTGAGTTCCATATTCTCTCCTTCCCTCCCTCCCCTCCACCTTCATTGAGAAGGCAAGCAATTTGATATAGATTAGACATGTGCAGTTATGCAAAGCATATTTCTATATTGGTCATGTTGTGAAAGAAAACACAGGCCCCCCAAAAAAACAAGAAAAAGAAAGTTTTTAAAAGTATGTTTTGGTTTTCATTCAAACTCCCTCAGTTCTTTTTCTGGAAATGGATAACATTTTTCACCACGAGTCCTTCGTAATTGTCTTAGATCATTGTATTGCTGAGAATAGCTAAGTCAGGAAGGAAACTGTTTAAATGGATGTGTTGCTATTCCCTCTGGCAAAATATATTTAAGAATTTCATCAAAATTTAGTGCATTTTTTATTTACTAGGCAAATATTTATTAAGCACCTACATGCTCAAGACATTACGCTAGGAACTGAGTAGAAGTCTTTGGGGAAACCAGGTTAAAAAAATACCTTCCCCAAGCCAAGAACCCAATACTCAAAAGTAGCACTAGCCAGAAGACTCAGCAACCTGAATCATGACTAGGACACAGTGTCCAACCCAGATAGGCATGGGGGCTAACTGATTCTGGGATGAGATGGGGCAAAGGGGTTCAGACCAGATATAAGAGGATAAAGATCTTGCCCTCAATTTTTTTTCAACTAACCTTGTGATTTTGGAAGTCCGCTGAGGAAACTCCCTCTACCAATGCAGACCAGCACCTAGTCTACAATTTAGTCTTAAAGCATTACCTGGGGTTTTGAGGGGCTAAGTTATCAGCCTAGGGTCCACAGTCATTATGTGTCAGAGGCATTTGAAACCAAGTCTTCCCAGTCTGAGGCAGAAAAGGCCTTATATAGAAAATGTCACTTGGGCTGAGTCTTAAATGAAGCTAAGGATTCCAATAATGATAGTAGCAGTAGTAGTGGTAGTAGTGGTAGTAGTAGTAGTAGTAGTAGTAGTAGTAGTGGTGGTGGTAGTAGTACTGGTGGTAGTAGTAGTAGTAGTGGTAATGGTAATAGTAGTAGTAGCAGTGGTAGTGGTAGTAGTGGTAGTAGTAGTAGCAGCAGTAATAGTGCTTACTATAGGCCAGGCACTGTGCTAAAAGTTTTACAATTATTATCTCATTTGACCCTCACAACAACTCTAGGAGGTAGATATTATTATCCCCATTTTACAAATGAGTAAACTAAGGCAAACAGGCTAGATGACTTGTCCAAGATCATATGGCTAGTAAGTGCCTGAGGTCATATTTGAACTCAGTGCACAACCAAGGGTGAAGAGGGAGTATTTTCCAGGCACGAGGGACAACCTGTGCAAAGACCAAGTGAAAAAATAGGCCAGTTTAGCTGGGAGTAGTATTATGAAGTAAGTCTGGAAAGATAAGTTAGAGACAGACCATAACTATGACAAGACCGCCCCCCAAACAACTGACTTATAAATGAATGTTTGGGACACCCATCCTAGAAAAGTAAATACTATTGAGTTAGTGGGTGTGATTTACAGTAACCTTAGTTAAGAGCTACAATTAGTCATAATGGTCTGTTTATTCTGACTTCTTGCAATCGCCAGTGTTTGGAAAACCCCAACTTTATTTTTTTTTGTTAAATTTATTTATTTAATGTATTTAACATATTTAGTTTTCAGCATTGATTTTCACAAGAGCTTGAATTACGAATTTTCTCCTCATTTCTACCCTCCCGCCCACTCCAAGATGGCATATATTCTGGTTGCCCCATTCCCCAGTCAGCCCACCCTTCTGTCAACCCACTCCACCCCCATCCCTTTTTCCCTTACTTTCTTGTAGGGCAAGATAAATTTCTATGCCCCACTGCCTGTGTATCTTATTTCCTAGTTGCATGCAAAAACCTTTTTTTTTTGAACATCTGTTTTTAAAACTTTGAGCTCCAAATTCTCTCCCCTCTTCCCTCCCCACCCACCCTCCCTAAGAAGGCAAGCAATTCAACATAGGTCACACATGTATCATTATGCAAAACCCTTCCACAATACTCATGTTGTGAAAGGCTAACTATATTTTGCTCCTTCCTAACCTATCCCCCTATATTCAATTTTCTCCCTTGACCCTTTTCAAAAGTGTTTGTTTTTGATGACCTCCTCCCCCTATCTGAGCTCCCTTCTATTGTCCCCCCTTTTTAATCTTCTTCCTCCTTCTTAACCCCTTAATGCTACTTTCTTTGGTAAAGCAGATCAAAAGAATCTGTGCTGGCAGCATCCTCGTTGTTGGGCTTGTGTTGGTTTTTCACCCCCACAGCAGCTGCTAGCTGAATGGTTGCAACACCCTGCTGCACACAAATATGTCTTATCCATCCTTAAAGATCCTTCACCAAACCCTTCCATTCTGCTCTTATTATTGTCCTATATCTATCTTCCCTTTTGTGGGTAAACTGCTTGAGAAAACTGTCTATAATTCATTCTTCTACCATGACTCCTCTTGCTCTCTTCTCTGTTCAACTGAAACTTTTCTCTCCACGGTTATCGATATCTCTTAAGTGCCAATCTAATGAACTTTTATCCATCCTGATCCTTCACAATCTCTTTGTAGCCTTTGACAATGTCAGTCACCCTTTTCTCCTGGATACACCCTCCTCTCTAAGTTTTCATGGCATTCCTCTCACCCCCTCCTCTCTGATCACTCCTCAGTCTATTGTGCTGGATCTTCATTCAAGTCACATTAACTATGGACATCCCCTCCTCCGAGGCCCTCTTCTCTTCTCTCTCCGTACTGTCTGACGTGATCTTGTCAGTTCCCATGGGTTTAATTATCATCTTTATGTGATTCTTGGATTTCTTTATCCAACCTTAACCTTTCTTCTGATCTCCCATCATGGACATCTAAAACCGAATATCCCATCGTTCTCTCAAACTCATCATGTCCAAAATAGAACAAATTATCTTTCACTCAAAACCCTCCCCTCTTCTCAACCACCATCATCCCAGTCACTGAGACTTACAACCTTGCAGTTGACCTCCATTCTTCATTCTCAGTCTCCTTGTATCTCCAGTCTAATGCCAAGGCTTTTCATCTCTGCCTTTACAAATATCTCTCATATATGTCTCCCTCTCTCCACTCACACAGTCACCACCCTGGTTCAGTCCTTCATCACCTCAGCCTGGACTACTGCTGTAGCCTGCTAGTTGGCCTCTTGAAGTTTCAATTCTCTCCTCACTCCAGTCCATCCTCCTCTCACTTGCCAAAGTGATCTACCTAAGGCACCTGACCATTCCACCTCTCGAGTCAATAAACTCCCTATTTCCTCCAGGATCAAATATAAACTTCTCTGTTTGGTTTTTATAACCCTTCAAAACTTAGTTTCTTCCTAACTTTCTAGTCTTTTTAAACTTTAAGCCCCTCTAGATACTCTAAGATACAACTTGCTGTTCCTTGTACATACTACTCCATCTCTGGACTCTGTTCCTTTTCACTGACTACCCCATGCCTGAAATGCTTTCCCTCTTCTTCACCTCCTGGCTTCCCTGGCTTCCTTCAAGACTCAGCTCGAATCTCGTTTTCAGAAGGACCTCTGTCCTAGTCACCCTTCCCTCTGACATTGCCTCCCATTTACCCTGGGCTTATTTTCTATGTACCTAGTTGTAGGCTTGTTATTTCCTGTATTATGATGTGAGCTCCTTGAGGGCAAAAGCTGTTTTTTCCTTTCTTTCTATCCCAGGCCCTAAGCACAGTGCCTGGACTATAGTAAATAAGGCTTAATAAATGCTTGTCAACTGACTAACTGGTCACCCTATCTTGACCTGCCTAAGTCAAGCAGATTCCATATCAGTTAAGCTCAACGAGAAACTTTTCCACACCCTGCCCAGCTCAGAGCTGCCTTTTCTTTGCCTTCTCTTCTCAGAACAGTTAGTGTCCTGCTTCCAGAGTCAAGTTGGCACACAGGTGTCCTGGTCTCCTTAGTGAACATTCATTAACATTCATTAATGTAATACAAAATGTCCTCTCCACCCCCAGATGTGTCTAGACTTCCATGAATGTCAGCATAGAGATAAGCAGATTAAAAATCATTGGCGAGTCAACAGAGAAGGCACAGAGCTAAGAGGCACCACTGCGGACAAGGAGTATAAGGGACCTGGAAAGAGTGAAGGGAAGACACGGACGGCATCTATACACATGTGAATACATCAATCTATTCACCAGTGGTTTTGGCTGAAGAGGATTGCTAGCTATTCCCTCTATTTGGCTCCCACCCTTGTGTGGGTGGAGCACTGCTTCTCAGCTCCTCTTTCCAAGCATAACTTTCACTAGGCACTACCCTCAACTCCACTCTTAGGTTTAGGACAGTTCCTTGAACTGACCAAAGAAACATCAGAAAGGGAAAGCTGCCCAGATCACTGCCTCAGAGAAGGCTGGGGAGAAAGTCTCTTCTTATAAAGCCTCCTTCCTCCCTAACCCTGTCGACTCATTTGTGCCCAGGGGAATCCATGATGATCCAGATTCACTGGCTTAATCTTTTGACTGTTTGAGGAGGAGTTACAAGAATATTTATCAATAAAATCTCTTTGGTTCATTTTGAATTTCATCACTTGTAGTTTCTGGCCAAGAAAGACAACTACAATCCTTTCTCAGGAGCTCCAGGTAGTCCTACATCTAACTAACAGGAGATTTAGTGGCAATCATCATTGAAAGGAAGCACTGCTATAAGAACAGTGACTTGCTGCCCTTCATCTTCACTAAAAGCTTTAGGTCTGGCAAGAAGGATTGATCTTGGTGATCATTGCAACCTTTTTGACTGAGAGTTGTTCCACAATAAAAGTGGCAACCAGTTAGTTAAGGAATCTTCTTCCTTAGGGATGCTCAGAGATATTCCCTTCCTCTCCAAATCCCCTCACATTCCCCAGGGCTGCTTTATTCAAATGTGGATTGGGAAATTTGAGTGAGGGGGAGTTAAGGAAAGCATGTTTATTCCCCCAAAGTCTTCTCCCCTACTGGTCCAGTTGGTCAAAATTCTTTCTTTGGGGTAAAAACATTGGGAACTCCCATTAAAATAATTACAGTATTGTTTTGAAGGAGAAATGCATTAAATTATCATTAGCCTTTAATATTTTAATTCCAATTAGTCCTTTTTATTATTTATTCTCATTATCATGCCCACTATAAGAAGACTGTGGAAACAGAAAATAAGGCAGATAAGAATGTATGGAGTCATAAAGAAAGAAAGATAGAGGAAACTACGCAACTAGGCAATCAATATGGTCCTGGCATTGCATCACACAGGTGACTAAAGGAGCGGGCAATGGAAGGCAGGTTACTAATGGGGAGCTCTGAGTGAGTAGGTGGAAGCAGGCTGGCAGGAGCAGGAAACGGATGCTGCTATTCCAGCGGCTCTTGAGCTTAAGAGATTAGAAAATCACCTTGTCACTCTGAGCCTCTCTGGCTCCCAGTGACACCATTCTAGATCATCCCTGAACACATTCAGTATAAAGCACAGTGAGTGATTCTACTACATGCTTCTCTCTTATTATTTGTATCATTTTATATCTTAATTAAGTGCTTTTCCTTTTTCTAAATTTGTGGCTCATGTGGTCTATAAATAGAGTGTTATGTGCTACTATTAGGCCTATACTCCAAAGAGATTAAAGAAAGAAGAAAAGGGTCCACATGTACAAAAATATTTATAGCAGGGTTTTTTCTTGTAGCAAGTAATTCAGAGCTAAAGAGGTGCCCACCAACTGAGGAATGGCTAAACAAATAAAAACATATGAATTAATGGAATATTAATTACTCTGTAAGAAATGACAAAAAGGAATGATTTCAGAGAAACTTAGGAAGACTTTATGAACTGATGCAGAGTGAAGTGAACAGAACCAAGATAACAATTTATACAATAACAACAACATTATAAAGACAGACAGCTTTGAAAGACTTAAGAACTCTGATACAGTGACTGACCATGACTCCAAAGAACTGAAAATGAAGTATGTTCTCCAACTCCTGATAAAGAGACATACATTTCAGACACAGACAATATAGGAATTTGTTTTGCTTGATGATGCACATTTGTTACAAAGGTTTTCTATTCCTTTTTTCCCCAAAGGGGAAGAAGGTATTTGGCAAAGAGGGAGGAGCTTAGAGGTAGAATCAGTGATATGCTCAAGCAAAAACAGTTGTTAAATTTTCAGTGTAAGCAGTCACTCCTCAGAAATCAGAAAATGTTACAAATCAGGGCTTGATTTATTGTTTTATTGATTGCCCACACTTAGGAAATGATGGGGAACATGTTAATAATGCAGACTAAACTTAAAAGTGTGTCGTGCATAATTTTTTTCAGAGAGCCAGATGTTAAATATTTCCCAATGAAATAGAGTTGCCAAAAAATAAAAAGGGAATCATTGAAGTATTTTAATGCAGAGAAGAAAACAGAAGGAAGACCAGAAGGAATCACAAATGAATAAGTCATTTTAGAAAGTTGTATGTTGAATTTATTGTATTTTTTAAAAAGCAAGTTGTACATAATAGCTATACATAAAAGCAAACTGTACAATTGAATATCATACAAGGTACGTGTATAAAGTTTCACGTACAAATCTTTTTTCTTCTTCTACAGTGTCCATTTTGTTTGATATTTAAGTTTAGACTTTTTTAATTTTAAAGAGTCCTGGATGAATGGGGACTGAAGATATTTTGCATAATTTCATTATCCAATTTGATTTTCTACACTGAACCTGGGAAAACGTGCAAAGGACAAAGGACTGGAGTCAGAGAAATTAGGTTCGAACCTTGCACCTGCTATTTATAACCCATATGACTGTGAACAAGACATTTAACCTCTATGGAACTCAGTTTCTCATCTGTAAAATGAAAAGATTGGACCGGGTGGCTTTTAAAGCCCCTCTCAGCTCTAAGTCAATGATCCTAAGTAGCGAGGGGCTCCAGTGGGATCCAGAGTTAATGGGAGGTGGAAAAACGTAATGTTGTAGAAGTCAGGGAAAACGAAGTAGTCAAGAATAAGTATGGGAAAAAGAGAAGAGCTTCTGTGTTTGGTCATCAACAAATAAGGAGAAGGTAAGCTTTCCTATGACACTTCTCTACAGCTGGAAAATTCTATCAAGCAAAACCTGAGCTAGAAATAGATGGGGCATACAAGTCCAGGAAATCAAAAGGGACAAAATGGAAGTAAATCCAGACAGAAATTCAAAGGATATCCAAAGAGTCACATTATTGTCCCATAGCATTCCTTGGCGTTTGTGATAGGGACAATGAGGAAGAGATAGGCTAGAACAAAGGGTTCTTATTGAGTAGAGAGAGCATGGGACACTTTTTGAAACATTTTTTGTTTTATTATTAACTAGATGAACATATATTTCCATTAAAAAGGAAGAACACGAAAAGAGTATTTTATTTAAAATCTAGACTTTATTACATACAGCTTGGGTTTTTTGTGTATTTTAAATTTAGCTTGGTAGTAGTATTAACATTACCATGTTTGTCTCGGTCCCCTTCTGAACTTCCTTCTGCTCTCTACTCTTATGTTTTCAAAATGTTTAATTGATGGTCTTTTTGCTTTTCTTTTTAGCATCAGTATTACTCCTCCTCATCCCACCTATTGCTGACTTACCCACAAAGGAAAAATAAAAGCCTTTCCTTGTGACTAATATTCATAGTTAAGCAAAACAAATCCAAACATTTGCTGTATCTGAAAATATACAGCTCATTCTACACATCTAGTTCATCCCTTCTCTGCCAGAAGGTGGGAAGCCTGCTTCATTATCAGCCCTCTGGAGTTGTGGTTGGTCATTGCATTATTATGAGATCTTAAGTCTTTCAAAGTTGATTTCCTTTGTAATATTGCAGTCATTGCATAAATTATCCTCCTTCTTCTGCTCACTTCATTCCCTCCCTTGCCTGCCCCTCAACTGTCTCCCAACAACCCTGAGCCACACAGGTCAGGAAGAGTGATGTGGCTGTTTATTTCACTTGAATGATCTGGGAATGGGCAAACTATAAGGCTTTCAGTGAGATGGAGCCCCACCAGACCTTACCTTCTGCCTTGCCACTGCATCCTCAGATTCTTGAGGTTTATCACGTGCCCTGCTACTCTTCTTTGCAGACTCTTAGCTAACGCCATCTGATCTGATGATGCACTCTAAGGACTTCTTGGCCTTTCCATCAGCCCTGAAGCTACAATCTTTTATATTAGAATGTGAGATCCTGGGGAGCAAGGACCATCTTGGTTTTTTTTATTTGTATCCCCAGATCTTGTCACAGTGTTTGACACATAATAAGTGCTTTATAAATGTTCTTTCATTAGTCCATTCACTTTGCATTGGTTTACATAAATCTTCCCAGAGTTCTTTGAACACATCCCTTTTCTTCATTTCTTATGACCCAGTTATATTACATTACATTCATATACCGTAATTTCTTCAACCATTACCCAGTTGATGGGTATCCACTTGTTTTCCGGTTCTTAGATACAACAAAAAAATGCCACTACAAATTTTTTACACATGAGTCCTTTCTAATCTTTTGTTCATCCTTTTGGGGTTTATCCCTAGTAATGGATATTTTAGGATGTAGTTCCAAGCTGCTTTCTAAAATTCTCAGACCAATTTACAGTTCCATCAATAGTGGATTAGATTAGCTATTCTCCTACAGTAGGGCTGGGACACTTTCAAAGCTGAAAGGTACTTTAAAAGATCAACAGCTCTTGCCAGGCCATGGCAAATTTTCATCTCTCTCTGTAAAACATTTACTCCCAAAGGGAGTATATTAGCTACTCATTACTCATCTGCAATCTCATTAATGCAGGTACTCTCCTCCACTGGTACAGATTAAAACCCCTTCCATACCTTTCCATCACATGTGGGTTCAAATCCCACTTCTGATACTAACTACTTCTGTGATCTGGGGCAATTCAGTTCCTCTCTTGGGATTTCAGTTTCTTCATCTGTTAGAAAAAGGAGTTGGATGAGATATGTTGCTTCCAGGCTCCCTTCCGTTCTAAATCTATGAACCTATGATTCTCATCCATTAATACCCTTCTGGCAATCCTCTACAGATGATTCTCCTGATCCTTTGGAGCCCTTCCTCCAGTTCTTTTAAATAATACCACCAGAGAAGCATCTCCTCATTGCCATACGCCATCACAGGCTGGCCATCCAGTATGTCTTACTTTTGCTGCTGGTCCATCTCCTCTTCTAGTCATTCATGTTCTTAATGACCGACGTCTTTCACATCCAACCTCAAGTCATACTGAGTCACATACTGCAAGCTGCTTAAACTCATTGTGTGTTTTCCTTTATTTTCAAATTTTCTTTTTTTTATTGTGAACTTACCAGTCATCAGCAAACATGAGTATTTCAATATACCAAAAACAAGAAGAGATTGTATAAGGAATTGTGAACTTCTGTTACATGTAGCTTTTTAAGATATATATAATAAATTTAACAAATTAGTAACAAAATTGCTTTGTGTTCCCTTCTGTACATCTTCTTTGTTTCTTCTGTGCATTTAAAAAACATTCTCTTATTTTTGGAGGGGGGAAGGCAGGGAAATTGGGGTTAAGTGACTTGCCCAAGGTCACACAGCTAGTAAGTATGTCAAGAGTCTGAGGTCAGATTTGAACTCAGGTCCTCCTGACTCCAGGGCCAGTGCTCTACTCACTGCGCCACCTAGCTGCCCTTAAAAAAACATTTTCTTGATATTCTTTATCTTTTTTGTACCTTTCATTAGATAACTACTAACTAACTACCACTCCCAAAAAGAAGTCCACCCCTGCAGCAAATATATATAGTCAGGTAAATACGTCAATACACTGGTTATGATGTTTTCTAGATATACAACCCAAGGCAAGTCACTTAGCCCATGTTTTCTTCAGTTTCCTCACCTATACAGTGGGACGAATAATAGCACCTAATTCACAGGGTTATTGTAGGAACAATATGGCCCAATATTTTTAAAGTGCTTTGCAAACCTTATGGCAGTGTATAAATGCTAGCTATCACTGTTAATTGCTATAACTACTGCATGCCTTGTTTGGCAATTATATTATTATTATTATCATGTCTGAGAATACATGCCTTACTTGGTATCTCACAATGCATCTCCTCTCTGCTAAGACGTGAAAGGTACGTTTCAGCATCATATATCTAATAGATACTGTTTTGATCAGAACTCTGAAGTGTCTCAGAGGCATTTTCCTTCACATTACTATTATGATCATTTCATAAATTGCCCTCTCCTGGTTCTGCTAATTTCACTTAGCACCAGTTCATACAAGTCTTTCCATGTTTCTCTGAATCCACTACATTTATTTTTTCTTATGGCACAATAATTCTCCATTACATTCACATAACAGTTTGTTCAGTCATTCCCCAATTGATGGGCACCTATTTTGTTTCTAGTTCCTTGCTTCAACAAAAAATACTGCTATAAATATTCTTGGACAGATGCATTTTCCCATCCTTTCAAGGAACCTATAAACTTAAAATACAGATTCCTTTTCTCTTTTTTAAAAATTTTTTAAATGTATTTATTTATTTTTAACTTACAACATTCAGTTCCCCAAGTTTCTGAGTTCCCAATTTTCTCCCCCTCCCCAAGACAGTTCCTTTTCTCTTGTATCCTGTTTCTCCTGATTTTTCCCTCTCTCTTTCTCCCTCGCTCCCAGATCCTACACCATGAGCTCGGGTAGATCCTTACACAAAGACTACAGTAGTTTAATCTAGGAAACAAGGATTTAATTCACCCCTTGGCCCCCAGATCACATTGTGGGTAAAGAAATTTAGGACTCGAGAGCTTAAACTTGCACTTGGTCACTCCACAAACAGAATCTTGGAAAATGGATACCTTTCTCCCCTGACAAAAACAGTTCTTTGTAAGTGATGCTATCTCTAGGTTAGATTAAAAAAAAGACTCCTTGCAGTGAAATGACACAAAATTTTTAGGAGATGGAGCATGAAAGGATCTCAGAAGTCTTCTAACCCAACCCCATGATTTTATGGAGATTATCACAGTGCTTGGCACATACGAGGTGCTTTATACATGTTTACTGACTAACACAAAGAAAGAAACTGAAGCTCAGAGAAAAAAGTGACTTGTCCAAAATTATATAAATGGTAAGTGGCATAGTTAGGATTTGAATTCAGATCTTTTAACTCCAAGTACAGTGATCTTTTCATTGTACCACACTATCTATAAATTAGATTTTTCTGAGCACCTTCTAACCATGTCCATGTCCTCTTCTTATATGTTATCTTCTGAGTTAGAGACTAAATGTTCAAAGATCAGTTCCCAGAAACTGTTTTTTGATGGCCAGCATTGGTTAGCCATAGCAGAGAATTCAGCCCCTTCCAGGGCCCCAGAGTACATCAGAACATATTTAGACTTCCTAGTGGTCACATTGGATCGGAGTCTCATCCAATCCACCATCTACTAGATGGGTCTTGAAGATATTCTCGACGTGCTAAAGTCCAGTGCAGTCATGCACCTTCAGAATAAAGCCGTCTCTGGCCATCCAGAAAGATCCCAAGGCCATAAAATCAAACACCTTGGCATTTATAAGACATGAAGCGCTGCTGCCCCCTGCTGGCAGGATTTGAAATATCCTAGGTTAAAATCAAATAGGAAAAGAATGGTGATTGAAAGCAAACATAAAATCCTAAAGGTCCACCTAGACGCATCTTTTCCAGGAGTCCTTCACTCTCCTGGTCTTGTCTCCCTATCCACACCCCAATCTAACTAAATGCCTGTGCTCTGTCTTATATCCTAGATCCTGATTTTCTCTATTAATCTGATGAAAATATGATACTAATGTGATTATGGCTGAATATGTCACTCCCTTCAACACACAGTATTTGCTACAGACAATGCCTTAACCTCCTCCATGCAGGCTTTCCTGATCTCCCCAAATGAAAATTAATTAATTCTCATTCTCAAGTCATATCTCTCTCTCTCTCTCTCTCTCTCTCTCTCTCTCTCTCCCTCCCTCCCTCCTTAAATTTTGCACAGCATTTGGTTAGGATCTTTCCTCTCATACTCCATCTTATTTATGTGAAGGAAGGGAGGAAGGAAAGAAGGAAAGAAAGAAGAAAGGAATCATTTTGCGTGGAAGGCCTTCAAGGAGCCCATGGATAAATAATAACTAACAATTATAAAGCCTCTTAAAGGTTTATAAAAGTACTTCCCATAGCCCACAGAACAACCCGGTGAGGTGGGTGCAGTGGTATGCTAGAGCCTGCTCATTCAGGTCTGGAGAGCCAGTTGTTAAATTTTCAGTGTGAGCATTTACACATCAGAAATTGGCAAACACGACAAATCAGGGCTTGATTTATTATTTTGTTGATGGTCTAGACTTAAGAAAGTGATGGAGAAAATATTAATAATGCAGATTAAACTCAAAAGTACATCTTGTATTTTTGGATATCCAGTTATTAAGCATTTGCCAGTGCACCCCTGGGTAAGTGATCTCATTATACCCTATTTTACAGACATGGAAACAAAGAAATGGTGGGGTTAAAGCCTTAGAGACCACCGAGATTAGTCATTTCCTTTTACAGATGAGGAAACTGAAGCCCAAAGACATCCAATGACTTACCCAAGGTCATACAGGCCATAAGAATCAGAAGAGAGATTTAACTTAGGTAATCTGACTCCAGAGTCTTACTACCACACCGCACTGGCCAGAGAAGTTAAATAACTTGTCCAAAATCACACACCCAGTAAGTGTCTGAGGCAGGATTTGAACTCAGGTCTTCCTGACTCTTGTTCTAGCATTCCATCTACTACTCCATGTCACTGTTCAACACACTTCAGAGGTAACTACAAATCCTGCCGCTAACTCCAAGCCAGAGAGTTGATGAAGTTTTCTCCCACAGTGCCCTTCTTGCTTGCCCCATACCAAAGCCCGTGACCCTCCAAGAAGCCACAGAGATCTTTTTAGTCCCTTCAGTTTCCTCTACTCTGCAGCTGCCCATCTTTGATTCCAGATCCTTAGCTCAGTGTGGAGCAGTGGAATGAGCTCTGACCCTGGGTTCAAATTCTACCTCTGATGCTTACTATCTGTGTGACCTTGAGCAAGTCAGAATTTCCCAGTCTGTAAATGAGGGCGATTGTTCTAGATGGACTCTGAGTTCCCTTCCAGTTCCAAGTCTATAACTTCACACACACACACACACACACACACACACACACACACACACACACACACACACACCAGTCTTGGCCTATGCTACTCTCTTGCCTGGGTCACCTAAAAAAGCCACTGTCCTCACAAAACAGGAATGATATAATTGGAGAAGAATTCACACCTTCCTCATTGGGCACCTTCCTCTCTGAGCCCAGCAAGAGTCCAGCAAGGCAGTGGAGGGGGTGGGAGGGAAACACATACCCATTAACCATACAGGAACCAGGGACAAATTGGTGCTTCATTTCTCTTCTCCCATTAAAAAACACTAAACGAAAAGTGGAAGTCCTGAGGGAATATGAATTAGTTTTGAAAAGCAGAGTTTGTCATAGCCTACCAAAGCTGCCCCTTCCCCAACCTACCTATACACACTTCTGTGCAAAGAAAGGAGAGAGACAAGTTAAGGGATCCTAGACCATTGTGGGCTATGGAACAATTGCTCTGGAAATAACATGTGCACCCAAGCAGAGGCTCCAATCAAATGCTTTTGCCAGCTAGAAAGGGGAAATTATCAAAGGAGAAAATGAAACCCAGTTATTCTCCCAACTCTCCCCCACCCTCCTCCACTGCCCCAGTCCAGCTTGCAGCTGATTCAAATTCCAAACCATACTGGGCTGATCACTGGCCACCGCTGGGGGAGGTGAGGTCATGTTCACCTTTGCAACAGGGGATCTCCATCCCCAGGAAAGCTCACATAAGGGTGACCTTATTTGCATCCCTCAAAGTCTCCTTCCTCAAACAGCCTCCGTGGTCCATAAAAAGCAAAGGGAGAATTACTCGTTTGCCACATGTGGCAAATGAGACGGGGGGGGGGGGGGGGGGGGGGGGCAAGGGTGAGGTAGTTTGAGTCAATAACTCTGATTTGAAGGGCTCCAGCAAGACCAGGAGAGGCTTGTTGTCTCTTTCCTAAAAGATACTGAGCATTTGTAAAAATCCAACACAGTCAGGACCAACCCTGTGGCTAGCGCCGCCTCCACCCAGCTGTGCTTAATTTGCAAGTCTCTCCTGCCCCCTGCTGGTAAGTATATGGCAGCACAGTCATCTTGATATGTAGCTGGAATCCATTACATTTTTTTTCCCACAGGCCTTTTCAAAAATTGTTAACTCTTTTCCCAAACCTAGGAACCATGCCCTGGCTGTCAGAAACTGAGCTACTCTCCATTCCCTCACTCTCTACTCCGAAAAGGTTTCTCCTGACCTCTACCTGTAGGCTCATACCTACTCACAGTTTGAAACTCAACTCACACCATGGAGAACATGGGCCTAAATCCTGGTTCCACCATTATTACCTGAATAATGTTAGGCAGTTCACTTAACCTCTCAATACCTCAGTCTCTTCAAACTTAAAAACGAAAGAGGGTGGAAAGAACGTACTCTATGATACTGAAAGAACCTTCAATCTCTCAATCTAGACCTCTAATCCTAGCATTGGCAAGACATATGGTCTGAGAGACTGGCTTAGATTCAAGGCCTTCTCTTCCTGCATGTCCTTTGTCCCAGCTTCTTCAACTGGGTCTGACCCTTTGTTCCTCGGTCTACAGGGCTCTTCATCCCAGATGCTAAATTACCTCTACTTTTTGACCCACAACTTGACTCAGATTCCCATGACCTAACCTCATCCTTTCTGAACTCCTGACCCTCTCTCTGACATTCCATATTGATATGCCCCCCTACTTTAAACTGTCTCTTGATCTTAGAGCCCACTGTTTTACTGGGATGACCATCTTCTAAGACCAGGGCTTTTGGTTTTGCTCCTTTTCCCACCTGTGCTCTCTACTTTCATCATGAGAAGAACAAAAAACTGTTCTTTACACTGGAAATCTGCTCTTTATCCACTCCCTACCCAATTCTACTCATTAAGATATTAAGGAAACAAAGGGATAAGATATTCAGGCCAGGGCTGCCTAAGTCCTATTTCTCCCTCACTTTACATCTGGACTTCTTTTTTCGCCAGCCTAGATCTTTAAGGACTTCTTTTCTTGGCCTTTCTGCTATTAACCTTTCTTTCTACCCTCTCTAGAAAACCCTCTTCTGGCTCCTCATTACAAGTCAAAATGTTCCAACTTCTGAACTCATAGTCAAAATGGCACAGTCATTTTGGTATGACTGGCACATAGTCAAATAAATGCAAAAGGAAGTCGGGGCCAGGAGAGACCTTTCACAAGAATGCCTGGATGCTCCTCATTGCTCTTTTCCCCATTCTATTGCTCAGAATTGCCATTCTCAAAAGGTGAAATTTTTTTGCAATTTCACTCTCCATTTAGGCAGGGAAAATGCAGAGAGGGATTGCTCAGAGATTTTGAACTTGAGACATTCTGTGCCTTAAAAATATTCAGAGGGAGTTTGCTACCTCAGAAATGAATCACCTGCAGGAGAAAGGAGACAAATGCAGCTGCTTTAGAAAGAAGAAGTTATGGAGCACGGTCCATGTAAAATCTTCATGTGCCCTTTTTCCCCTAATAGGGGAAAATGATACCTTTATTGCTATTCTGTAGAACGCTTACCAAGTCAGTAATGGAAGGTAAGATTTCAACAGAAAAAGCTTGATGATTCCTGCACTCTCTTTTTGCCACCACCATTCTAAAACGTGAAAGTTTTCCTTGATTGTGATTCCCATCATTACCCCATACATACTGGATGTCTGCTGAAGAGATTCATAGATTTATCGAATGTTAGTGCTATAAAAGGACTTTAGAGGTCTTCTAGTTGAAATAGGTCATATTCTAGATGAGGAAACTGGTGGTGTCAGGGAAAAGACACTTAAAGTCACTGACACAGAGATCACAGAGCCAGAAGGAACCTTAGGAGGTTATCTAGTCCAATCCTCTATTTAACAGAAGCCCAATGAGGTCCAATGGTTGCCCAAGGCCATATGGGAGTGAGTAGAAGAGCCAAAATTTGAACCCAGGTCCTTTGATTCCAAATCCAGCTCTTCTTCCACTGAACCACATTGTCTTTTAGATGCCATGCCAACTTAGATGCCATGATAAGAAGACCAGTCCTCTTTCTATGGCACCATTCCAAGTGCTGGAATGGACAGTAGAGAGAGAGGGAGGGATCTCTCAAAGATTTGAATTCAAGATGGTCTCTATTTCAAAAATGGGTTCTCTGCCTATGAAATAAGTCACATTCAGAAGAAGCTAAATGTAATGGTATTAGAGAAAATACAAGTTGCTATGCACACATTTTCTCCTAACAGAAGAAAAGTGTGCCATTATGATTATTCAATCACATATTCCCCAAATCAACATACAGGAATTAGACAATTAGGAGTGAGTTCCAAATGTGTCCTACAATCACTCTGTGATTCAGCATTGTATTTTGTTTGGGTTGTTTTTGGACAGGTTTTGGTCCATATCTGAGTCTTCATCAATGTAGTGAACTCCTGGTAGGAAAACCCATTCCACTAAGGCAGATCAAAACCTAATCAGTAACTTGTAGTCTTAGATAGTTCCTGGGGGCACTAAGGGGTCCGACGCTTTGCTCATGATCACATACCTGGTAAGCATCAGGGACAAGATTTAAATCTAGGTCTTTCCAACTCCAAGGCCATTCCCTGCATCAACTAAACACTACCTCCTTTCAGTATCAATCAGTATCACCTGCATCACCAGCATGAAAAAAAATGTAAATATTTTCCCCAGGTTTTCTTCCCTTTTATGTGGGTAAATTTAAAGATGAAAATTTCTCAAAATAAAGATTCTGAGGTCAAGGTTCATACCTTAGAAATGGATTCTCTGACTCCAGAATGAGTCATTGGAAAAAGGAAGACAGACACAAACAGTTTCAGAAAGTAAACAGGATAAAGTCACTCTCCATGTCTCTTTTAAAACTTAATGTGGAAAAAATGATACTGTCTTTGCAATTCAACCAAACATTAACCAGTCAGTGCAGGAAGATGAGACCTTTAGCAGTAATGTCTGAGCTTCCCCCCGCCATCCTACAGCTTAGCATTGCCATTATCAAAAGGTGAAATGTTACTACAATTTAATCCCCATTTGGTCAGGAAAGCTTGAAGACACAAATTTCTCAAAGCTTTTGAAGTTGAAAAGGCCTGTCCCTTAGAAATAGGTTCTCTGCTTGCTAAATAATTCTGCTGCAGTGATCTTGCCCTCCTCACACTACTCTCTACCCCCTTCTTTAAAACTTCCAGCTCCTCATTACCATTCCCCATCACAGGTAGAAAGAGGAAATCACAGGTCTCTTAGATTGAAGGAAAAAGAAAAATGCAACGGTTTTTATAAAGAGAACAGTATGGAACTCCACAAGCATCAAATTTTCACATGCACTTTCACTGAGCACAGAAAAATGATAGAATTATCACTATTCAGGTGAATGCTAGCCAAGTCAGTGTAGAAAAAAGAAAAAAAATCTTTATCAGTAATCTCTGAAAGTTCCTGGAAGGACTTTTCCCCACCATTCTAACTCAACCCGGTCATTATCAAGACATGAAATGTTTCCATGATTTTATTATCATTTGATGCAAGTATACCAGAAGAGGAATTGCTGAAATATTTTGAGCCTGAAATATGGGTTTGCAGCCTAAGGAACAAGTCACAGGTAAATGAAAGAAGACAAACAGCTTAGTTTTATAAAGAAAAAGGAATGGAGTCATGGACTAATCAGATCTCCAGGTGCTTTTTTTCTAGATACAGAAAAAAAGGATCTTTGTCATTAAGAAACCAAATGGTCATTGAGTCAACATTGGAAATTGAGACTAGATTATCTGTAAATGCTTTCTGCAGCCCTTCATAAGAGTGTATCATTCAAAGTTGTTGTTATTGACATAGGAAGATATTTCTGCCATATAATTCCTCATTTTGAGCAGATCTGCTCCAACCTAAAATCAGGTATGACTTTCTAACTTAGAAGTAGAGACGTCCTATGTCTTAGCAATTGGTACATTGTCCCCGGAATGAGGTACAGGTAGGGTGAAGATGATGAATGCAGACATGTTCTAAGGGAAAGGGAATAGAATATTTTGCACTCTTGATCACATACTTTTTTTTTCTCTGCTGCAAACTAGACTACTTATTACTTGTGGTATACGACATTCCGTCTCCCACCCCTGCACAATTTGTCACCTAGGTTGGAATGCACTCCCTCCACACATTCTTTTCTTTCAAAATACATCTCAAGTACCACCTCCGACACAAGACCTTTCCTAATCTCCCATCCTGTTAGCTCCCTCTCCCTCTATGAATTACATTGCATGCAGTTAGTTTTTACTTCTCTGAGTGTGTACTATAATCCACCTGTAGCTCCTCGAGGATTGTGTCTCTTTTGTCTTTGTATTCTAGCACCCAAGAGACAGTCTGGTACGCTGAAAAGATCAGGCTCAAATTGGAGCAGCTAGGTTCAGACTATCCCCTAACGACTGTGCCCAGTTACGTATGCTGGGCCTCCATTTCCTCATCTGGAATGACGGAGTTGGACTGGATGACTCCTAAGGTTCCTAAATCTCTGATCCTATGAACAATACCTTGCAGATACCAGGTGTTTAATAATATTTGTTGAATTGAGTTGAATCCATGTAGAAAGTGACAGTGTTAGCACTATTCCAATGAAAGCTAGCCAAGTCATAGCTAAAAGATGAGTGCTTTAACAGTACCAGGGGGTGTTTTCTGCAGCTACTTTCTCCGATCTATTCCTTAGCAGTGCCAATATAAAAGCATGAAGCATTTTAGCAATTTCATACCCCATCCCACACCATAACCAATCTGGGCAGGAAAACCTAGAAGGAGATATTTTCTTAAAGATTGCAAAGTTGAGAATAATCTGTGTTCAATATGGGTTTTCAGCTTTTAAAATGAGCATAGAAGAAATGAAACAGATACAATGGTTTTCCGAAGAGCAAGGAATGATACTTGGGAATAGAGCTCTGCATTGCTCATCTGTCAGATGCATTAATTGATGCCTACCAATGAATACAATATGTGGCTTCATGCTCCCTAGTTTAGGACAGAAAGATGAGACCTTTAGAAGCTATATGTAGATTTTGGGATACCCCTTTCACCATGCCATCAGAAACTTTTTAATTAAAAAGGATCTGCATCTTTGAGATGGGGTTCTCTATCTCCAAAATGATTAATGTTTCAAATCAGGAAGACAAACACAATAGTTTTATGAAGAGAAGCATATGGAACCATGCACGTACCTGTTTTTACCTGTTGAAATGGATTCAACAAAAATTTTTAATCAGATACTTTGTTTGAAGCACTTCCCTTGAGGATTGATACAAAGTTTAGATGAGAAAATTCCCAGTCCCAGTGGAGTTTACACTTCAAACACAAATGTGGATAATTATATTACACAGTAATACTTCATAATTGTAATACAGAGGAGCAGCATAAAGTACTACTCAAAGACCTGGTAGGTGTAGCACCTGTTTTACGTAGGTTTGGTTGGTCTTTTAAGAGAGCAGGGATCCTAGTAGTACCACTACTAGGTCTGTATCCTAAAGAGATTAAAGAAAAACAAAAGGACCTACATGTACAAAAATATTTATAGCAGTTCTTTTGAAGGTGACAAAGAATAAGAAATTGAGGGGATGCCCATTAATTGGGGAATGGCTAAACAAGTTATGGTATAAGATTGTGATGAAATACTACTGTGCTATAAGAAATGCCAAGCAGATGGTTTCAGAAAAGTGTGGGAAGACTCAGACTGATGCAGAGTGAAATGAGCAGAACCAGGGCAACATTGTACACAGAAACAGCAATATTGTTAGGATGGTCAACTGTGAAAGACTTAACTACTTTAATCAATATACTGATACAAGATTATTTCAAAGGACTCATGATAAAAGATGCTATCCACCTCCAGAGAACGAGATGATGAAATCTTAATGCAAAAGTATACTTTTTCACTTTCTTTATTTTTCTTGTTTTTTTTTTCAACATGGCCAATATGGAAATATTTTCTACATGATTTCACATGTATAATTAGTATCACATTGTCTGCCTTTTCAATAGGCAAGGGAGGGCCTGGAGAGAGGGAAAGAAGTTGGAACTCAAAATTTTTTAAATGAATGCTAAAATAATAAAGTATAATTTTTAAATTTTAAAAAAAATTTAAAAAATAAAAGAAAGCAAAGAGGGCATTTCATTTCCTTGCTGCTTGAGGTATAAAAGGCCTAGCCAGGGAGATATGATATTCAAAGTTTCTCCTTTTCTCCTCCTGTCCTCTGGTGAACGCTTTGTCGACTGCACTAATTCTGCAGGAAGAGCTGAGTACTATTTTAAACTTATATCCTTTTTATTTCATTCCCTTAATCTCTTATTTAGTTTTTAAAAAGGTTTTTAATTGCAGTTTTATGTTCTGTGACTGTTTATTTGTGCTTTTAAACCTTAAATATGCTTTAGGCTTGTCCTACGAAAGAAGAAGTTATTACTGACAGATTGAGGAAGGCTTCCTGGAGGAGGTGGCATCTGAGGAGGGGTTTAAAGAATGGATATTTGAAGAAGAAGAATGAGGCTATTTTAAACAAAAGACAGTGAGTAGTCTAGTTGGTTGCTGCTTGTAACATATAGAAGCGTATTGCATAAAATGAGGCTAAAAAGGTAAGGCTCCATCAGCTTACACCAAATTCTGAATGCCAAGCTTAGAAGTTTGAGTATTACGTAGTAGATGAGAGGGAAGCAGTGAGGATTTGGGAGTATATGAGTCACACGACTAGGTCTAGGCATAAGAAAGATTCATCAGGAAGTGATAATGATAATTACTATTATTAGGAATGGATTATAAGGGCAAGACATTAATTTTTTCCTAATGCCAGAAAAGGCATCCTTTTTTCCTTTTGAACTGAATGCTAACAATAGCAATGCAGGACAGTTAGAAATAATCTTTGTATTATTGAGGTACATTGCAGATAGAAAGACTATCTTTTAGTCAGAAAGACCTAGGTTCAAGTCCCACCTCTCACACATAGTGTCTGTGTGACCCTGGACATTTAACCATTTACAACATTCTAAGTAATTGTCTAAAACTCTAAATTGAAGAGATGGAATTCATCTGAGTCTCCTCCTCTAGGAGTGCCCTATACCAATGACATCACAGGACCAGTCACTGCTCTTTGGATATTTGCTGCCCTTTACATAGCCATCATTTTAAAAAGTGAAATTTTTGAAAAATTATTCCTCATTTTAAACAGAAAATTCATTCCCTCTTAAAGACATACTCTCTTCTCCAATCTCTCTTCCTAAGATTATAATTTACAGAACAGTTGCTGTCTTCGTTGGTAGATAGCATTTTCTTACAAGTTCCCTAAGCTAATGAAAACAAAGTTCTTCTTCCAGTTCTGTAATTCTATAGCTCCAAAGACCTAAGTTCTAAGATAAGTTTTAAAAAAGTGTTAAATATTTTGTAGCCAAGAAGGCATATATACCTTAAAAATGAGTTCTATACCTTAGGAATGATCATAGGATCAGAGGCTTAGATCTGGAAGAGACCTTAGAAGTCCAACCTCTCCATTTTACAGATGAAGAAACTGAGGCACAGGAAGGTTAAGTGATTTGCTCAGGTTCACCCAACTAGTGAGTGTCTGAGGCAGGATTTGAACACAGGTCTTACTGACTCCAAGACCAGTGTTCTATTCACTACACCATTTCACTTCTTGTGGATAATACAAAGAGTAGAAAAATAACAATGATGATGTTAATTTATAACAAAATAGCTCTTTGAGGCTTACAAAGCCTTTCCTCACAACCCTGTGAAGTAGAAATCAAGAGAGAAGGATTTGGATTGAAAAGCCATTAGATTTGGCAGTTCAAAGACCATTGGTAACTTTGGAAAGATATAGGATGATAGGACCAAATGAGAGGTCTTTTAAGAATGGGCGAGATATGGGTGTGTCTGTAGGCAACAGAGAAGGAGCCAGTGGATAGGAATGTGATATGAATGATTGTGAGGCAATTAGATGGCTCACTGGATAGAACACTGAGCCTGGAGTCAGGAGGACCTGAATTCAAATCCGGCCTCAGACACTTACTAGCTGTGTGACCCTGGGCTAGTCACTTAACATTTAACACTGTTTGCCTCAGTTTCCTCATCTGTAAAATGATCTGGAGAAGGAAATGGCAAACCACTCCAGTACCTTTGCCAAGAAAACCCCAAATAGGGTCAGGAAGAGTCTGACATGACTGAACAGTTACTAACTCACAGAAATGTTGTGAACAAAGTGCTTTGTGAAGGGGGCAAGACAACTCCGACTGAAGAAATGTCTCTACCTGCCCTCCCTCTCCCCTCACCCTATGTCCACTACCCAGATAACCAGGCCTTTGTAGGCGTCCTCACCAAGAAGTTTCCAGGCCAGGATCATTTCTCTCTAAAGTGAGAGGAGAAAAATGGCATCTGAAAGAGATAGCAAATAGCCTTGGTATTTTTTTCTTCTGAACTTAACAAATAGTATATAAAGTGAGCATTTCCAGAGAGAAAGTATAATAGAAAAAAGATTATACATGAAACTCTGAATCTCTATTACATACGGCTTGATTTTCCTTTTAAGAATGTAATAAATTTCGCATGCAACTTTCAAAGCTGTCCTACCTGCCTGTAATTCCTCCTTACCTTCTCTGTTCTGTGCATTTTCTTAAAATGCTCTAATGACCCTTTTTCTTTCTTTTTTTTCTGGCAACCCTCCCTCATGCCATCTCACCCTCCGCGACCTGAAAAAAAAAAAGGAAGGACGGAAGGGGGAAAGAATGGGGGGGGGAGGAAGAGAAGAAGGAAAGAAAGAGAAAGTCCTATAACAAACATGCATAGACAAGCAAAGCAAATTCCTGCATCAACCATGCTCAAAAACGTATGTCTCATTCTGTGTCTTGAGCCCATCACTTCCCTGTCAAGATGTCAGTAGCATGCTTCATTATCCATCCTCTGAAATCATGGTTAGTCACTGCATTGGTCAGAGGCTTTCCAAGTTCAAAGAGCCTCAGAATTAAGGTCCTTCCTGCTTCCTAATATCACATACACATTCTGTTCCCTTAGCCCCTGCTCCTCTAGTCCCTAGGCATCTCTTCATTGCTAACCGTCTAAGCTCAAAAGTTCCCCAGACTTCTAGGGATCACTGGATTTCCTCCTTAGTGAGTCTTCTGTCCCTCCTTCCAGTTGAGAAAAACTACACTTCCCATAAGCCTATTAGCTATTAAGTGCCTATGTGATTATATACCCAGCCATTTGACCCGCCTCCTCGTTCTGCTCCCTTAAAGTCCTATAGATCACCTGGACATTTACTATTTGCATGGACACTGGACCCCATCCTGCTCTGTCCTTTAACACTTGTTTATGAACTCTTCATTTCTGTCAGTTTGGCTTACCCCTTTTCCTAGTCCAGCTGTCACACCTGGTGCCCTTGGCCCACAAACCATGAAGCCCGGCATGACAACCATGACAGTGAGCTTATAAAATGAAAGATAGAAAAGGCAGAGCCAATGACTGGAGGGGTTTTGTTTTTATTTCGGGGGTTTGGGTTTTTTTCCCTAATATGAGATGATTCCCTCATTGCAACTCAATGGTAATGCCCTGGAAGATAGGACCTTTAGCAGCAAGCTCCAGATATTTCTTGTATCTCCTCTTGCCCTTCTAATTTTCAGCTTCACCATTAGCATCAGGTGAATTATTTCTGTGGTTTTGTTACTTATTTGGTCACACAAACTTGCAGAGATCTCTCAGATTTTAAAGTTGAGAAAGTCTGTGCCTTAGAAATAGGTTCTCTGCCTCAGAAATCAGTTGTACGTAAAAGACATACTGTGTAGCATGATGAAAAAAGCCCTCTACTCAGAGTCAGGAGACCTGGATCCTAGCACTGGTTCTGCTACTAGCTAGCTACGTGAGGCATGTGCTGTAGCCAGCTGAACCAGCTCCCAGAGACAATTGTTAAATTTTCGCTGTTAGCATTTACGTCTTGGAAATCAGCAAGTGCTACAAATCCAGGCTTAACTTACTGTTTTGTTGATTGTCTATACTGAAGAAAGGGATGGAGAACCCTTTGACCCTGTAATACCACTTCTAGAGCTATATCCCAAAGAGATCATAAAAATGGGAAAAGGACCCACATGTACAAAAATATTTATAATGGCTTTTTATGTGGTGGCCAAGAACTGGAAATTGAGGGGATGCCCATCAGTCGGAGAATGGCTGAACCATCTGTAGTATATGAATGTAACAGAATACTATTGTTCTATAAGAAATAATGAGCAGGCGGACTTCAGAAAAACCTGAAAGTCTTATATGAACTGATGCTGAGTGAGGGGAGCAGAATCAGGAGAACATTGTGCACAGTAACAGCCACATTGTGCGATGACTGACTTTGGTAGACTTAGCTCTTCTCAGCAATGCAAGGACCTAAAGCAGCTCCAAAAGACTCATGATGGAAAATTCCATCCATATCCAGAGAAAGAATTACAGAGTTTGAATGCAGATCAAGCCATACTGTTTGCTCTCTTTTTTGTTTTGTTTTGTTTTTTCTTTCTCATGGTTCTTCCCATTTGTTCTAATTCTTCTATACAACGTCACTAATGTGAAAATATGTTTAATAAGAATGTATACGTAGAGCCTATATCAGATTGCATGCTATCTTGAGGAGGGGAGGGAGGCAGAGAAAATTTAAAAATTATGGAACTAAATGTTGAAAACTAAAAATAAATAAATTAACTTAAAAAAAGAAAAAAACTTATGGAAGTGAATATCAAAAACTAAAAATTAATTAATTGATTTTAAAAAAAGAAAGGCATAGAGAAAATGTTAATAAATACTACAGGTTAAACCTAAAAGTGTGTCATGCACTTTTTTTTTAAGAGCTGGTTCCTAAACATTAACCAGCTCATTCCTGAGTTTAACTAATCTTGGTCAAATTACCTAACATCTCTGGGCTTCATTTTCCTTATCTAAAACAGGAGGGCTACGTCTCAGCAGAAAAGTGGTAGAGCACAGGCAAAATAAGGCATTCACTTTTGGCTGTCAGTGGATCGATTTGTTTTACTCAGATGTACTTATAGTCAGTGCGGCTCAATGGATACAGCGCTGGCCCTGGAACCAGGAAGAACTTGGATCAAGTTCCACCCCTGACATAGATATGTATGGCCCTGGGCAAATCATTGAGCTTCTCAGCACTCTGGGGCAACTCTCTAAGATTATAAATGGCAAAGGGGGTGCTCTCCTACTCTCCTTGAGGAAGGTCACTTCTCCAGGGAGGACTCCATACCAATGGAACCATGAGTCTAGTCCCTCTCCTGTTCCCTAAATATAGTTATTACAAGAGAGGGGTCTATTGGTGGCAGGGGTGTTACAATGAAGCGGAAGTCATTGGGAAATGATAAGAGTATACAAATAAAAGAACAGCAAATTTTTCATTAAAAAAAAAAAACAAAATACAGATTTGAACTGGCTCATCTCTAAGGTCCCTGACCTCTCCAATTTTTTTTTTACAAAATGACAAATGAAAGAAAATGTAAATAGAGAGAGAAAAAAGTGGCAAATGGTATCCATCATGTCCATGAGTTTTTATTGCCTAATATAGGAAAATAAGACTTTTATTCCTGTTCACAGAATCTTAGGACTTTCATATATATGCTCAGGGTAAACCAATAGTAGGATGAATGAAGGATGGAGCAAGGCAAGCATATCATCACCATCACCATAGAAGAATCCCGGAAAGGTAGCTTAGAAATCAAGTACACGCACTGAAAGGCTGTGGCTTGTTCCAAGCCTCATAGCTACTTAGTGATAGAACTGAAACTAGACCCACAGTCTCCTGATTTTCAAGCCAATTTAACATGGCACACTGAACTTGGATTCATAGAACCTGGGCATCTTAGTCTGAGCTGCTGGGATCAAAGGATTCCCATCTTCTGACACAAGAAGCATATTCACACTTTGTCTGCCTATGAAGACTTCACTGAAGGATAAATAGAGGAGTTAGCAGTGTCCAGAAGGCCCTAACATAGTCATAGCTTCTCTGCTTGGTTTCTCTTGGCCCAGGGTCCCTCCCAGATCTCAGGGAGGCACTAATTGGCACCAGGAGTTTTATCTAAACAGGTGTGGATTTCTGTAAGAACTGAGCAACCTCTCTTTGGGGACTTTGAGGCTAAATAGATTCCATGAATAAGATCCATTTGCAAAGAGATTTGACTCAAATCCAACCAAGTCCATATAGAATCTACCCTGGGTTCAAGTAGCAGGTATGTTCCAAAGCCTGGTTGATACCTAACTCTGTACCTGGAATGCCACCATATAATGACCTGGAATGCACTACGTCCTCCTTTCTGCCTTTTAGAATCCCTAGTATCAGTCAAAGCTTAACTCCTATGTCAATTACTTATTATAGGAAGCTTTTCTTGAATTCCGGTAGATCAAGGATTCTAAACCTTTTTTGTATCGTGGACTTCTTTGGCAGTCTAGAGAAGCTCATGGACCCATTTTCAGAATAATTTTTAATGCATAAAAATGCACAGAATTACAAAGGAAATCAATTCTATTGAAATACAGTTTTCAAAATATTCTTAAAAACAAGTTCACAGACCTTAGGTTAATAATAATTGTCCTACTTGTTTTCTCTCTCCTAAAATTATCTTCCATTTATTTATCTATGTACTTGTGGTAACCTCCAGTAAAAAGTAAACTCCTTGAAGATAGGATGCAAAGTTATTATTGACATTGTAATCCCAGGTCTAGCACAGTACATTAAACCCTAAAAGGCTTCTGATCAAACTAGATGGCCTCTGAAGTCCCTTTCAGCTCTGAGCTGTCTTCAAGCAAAGTCAAACTGAAAAACTGCAAAGGAAATAAAGCAGCAAAAAGGAAGACCCTCTTAGGCCCCTCCTCATCTAGACCTAATATACCTTCAAACACAAGACAAAGGTAAAAACAAACACAGAAATAACCTGGGGGAATCTGACAATTCAGAAGTTCTTGTCTCTAAGGAAGTAAACTCCAAAAGACAAACTCCCACCCTGTCTGAGTAATATGAAATGGTTTGATCCCCCATTCTCCTGAGGTATACTTGGGATCCCTTTGAGACCCCTATGAAACATCTCTTCCTCCACAGCCAAGGGCTCTAATGGAAGTCTGGCAAAGGAGATTGTAAACCTGTCTCTGGGCAGGACATCCAAGCTGAAAGTGTTCCAGGGTACACAGAAGTGTACACCCCCTAGGTATAGCTCTGCCCCTCTATAACTCTGAGTAAAATCTAGTCTTTTCATTAGCGCACCTTTCCCCTCTACCTTTCCAAAGTCACCTCAGCTGGTTGCTGAGTTAGTAAGTCAGTGGCCTTTCTGTGTTTATTTTTTTTAAAAGATGAATAATAGAGCACGGATTAGTTTTTAGCAGACAGAGGAAACTGCAATGCTGAGACAGCAAAGAGAAAGAATTCATAAACACTTTTCTGCAATGCAGAGACTGCAGAGGAGAATCCCAGAATCTCCTAGAAAGTTAGCCTCAGGAGTCTTTTAGGACACCCTCTTCATTTCGCCCTCTAGGAAACCTAAATTCAGAGAAGTTAAGCCATTTACCATCAAGTCTCACAGGTAGTGGGAGAGGCTGGGGAAAAGGGAGATGGAGAGGAAGCATAAGTGTATAAAGTAAAATGCATAGGTTATAAAAAAAATTATATTGGAATATAAGGATCAAAATATTTTTTTCAAAACAAGTTTACAAATTTTAAGAGTATTTGCTGAAAAAAGTGTTCAGTGCACAGAATTTAAAGCAGCCACCACCTGTATTTTTAAATCATTGTAATGCTAAGATATATATGCTGTGTCATTTTTTTAAAAAATATTTTTTAAAAGTTCATAGACTCCAGGTTAAGAATTCTTATCTTGGGGTATGAGTTGAATGTTCTAAGAAAAATGACAGAAGGAATCTTGCTTGTTTAATTGAAATCATAGAACTTACAGCTGGAAGAATCCTTGTTGTTCAATCATGTCTGATATTCCATGATGCCATTTGGAAGGTTTTTCCTGGCAAAGATACTGGAGTGGTTTGCCATTTCTTTCTCCAGCTCATTTTACAGATAAGGAAACTGAGGCAAACAAGGTTAAGTGACTTGCCCAAGGTCACACAGCTAATAAGTGAGTGAAGCTGGTTTTGAACTCAAGTCCTCCTGACTCCAGAGCTTCTCTGGAAGAGACCTTAGAAGTCACCCAATCCAACTTCCTCACTGTACAAAGGAGGAAACTAAGGCCCAGAAAGAAGTTAAGAGTATAATTAGTCCTGTAATTCCAAATCTAAAGTACGTACGCCATGATCCCTCTTACTTCAGAAGCCCTAGACTGAGAATCAATTACTCAGTGGGTTTACCCACTCTTACTACACAGGGTATCTTAACAGGGAACAAAGGAATTCATTTGTAAGTGAGGAAAAACTCAAGCATTAGCAAAAGGAGATCATCCATTTGGCGTGGTGGTCCACTACTATAATCCAAGCTAAAGGGAATGCTGAGGCCAGTAGATCTCCTCTAGAGCAAAGATTCTTTTCTTGTTCATATTCTTTTATTTGGTTTTTCTGTTTTCAACTTCCATTTTTTATAAGATTTTAAGTTCCAAATTGTTCTCCCTCCCTCCCTCTCCCCTCCCCAAGATGGCAAGCAATCATGTGAAATATATTTCCACATTAGTCCTGTTATGAAAGAAGAATCAAAACAAAAGGGGAAACCATAAGAAAGAAAAAACAAAAAAAAGTGAAAATAGTATGCTTCAATCTGCATTCAGACTCCATTGTTCTTTCTCCGGATGTGGATAGCATTTTCCATCATGAGTCTTTAGGAAAAGTCTTGGAACATTGTATTGCTGAGAAGGGCTAAGTCTATCAGAGCTGATCATCACACAATGTTGCTGTTACTTTAAACAGTGCTCTCCTGGTTCTGCTCACTTCACTCAGCATCAGTCCATGTAAGTCTTTCCAGGTCTTCCTGAAAGCACCCTGCCCATCATTTCTTATAGCACAATAATATTCCATTACATTCATGTACCACAACTTGTTCAGCCATTCCTCAATTGATGGGCACCCCCAAAATTTCCAATTCCTTACCATCTCAAAAAGAGATGCTATAAATATCTTTGTACATGTGGATCCTTTTCCCTTTTTATGATCTCTTTGGGATACCAAGTAGTGGGACCAAGCAGCAGCACTACTGGATGAAAGGGTATGCACAACTTGATTGCCCTTTGGGCATAGTCCCAAATTTAGAGCAAAGATTCTTAACCTTTCTTGAGTCTTGGACCCTTTTGGCCAATTGGTGAAATCTAGAGCAGTGCCTGCCATGTAGTAGGTGCTGAATACATATTTATGGACTGACCCCTTCTCAGAATAATGTTTTTAAATGCATAAATTTAAATACATAGGATAATAAAGGAAACCAAATATAATGAAATAGAATTATGATTTTTTTTATTTTTAACATTCTTTTTTATTTTGAATTCCAAATTCTCTCTCTATCTATAGAGACATAACTAGGAATTCAGTACATAAGGAAAATTGAGTTTGGTTGGTCCTAAGTTATGAAGACTCCTATGTGTGGTTGAAAAAAGGTCGTGAGAGTTGAGGAAAATGAGGGTGAGGAATCCAAATGGGGCAAAGGCTGGGGTAAAAGCATGAATGAATTATTGAATGAAGCATTTATTAAGTGCTTACTATGTACAAAGTACTATGCTAAGTTCTGGGGATACAGATAGAAAAGTAAGACAGTCTGCTCTCAAGGAGCTCACACCCTAATAAGGGAGACAACACATGTGGAAAGTTTCAGTTGGGTGTCACATGAAAAATTCCCATGATCCTTAGGGTGAGGCAGTACGAAGATGACAATGCTCGTAGACAATTATAAGGCAAGTACTGAAATTATTAGGAAAGAGGGAGAGTGACCTGGAGGCCCCTAGATGACAGTAGTAAGAATCAGAACAGAATCATAAAATTCAAGAATTGGAAGCAACCCAACTAATCCAACCAATACCCAAAAGTAATCGCCACCCTGATACATGCCTGAGAAGTCATCATCCAGCCTTTGCTTGAAAACCTCCAAGAAGGGGGGCATTATCACATCTCCAAGTATCCCACTCTGCTTCTGAACAGCTGAGAACAGGCTTAGAGGATGGAATCCCTTTTGAAGGACAAGGGGCGGTTGCCGAGTGACCGGTGACCGTAGAGATAAAGTCTGAAGGAGGTACTGGCAGGGGCAGTGACTGTGCTCAAGGCAGAGAGTACGCGGACTCCTCCTCTTGGGGGATGGGAGGGTAAGTAAGAAAAGAAGCATGGCTCTCTGAGAAGAGGAAGGGGAATTATAATGAGGTAAATATGGCGATGTCAAAAAAAGACATTAATAATAACTTATTTTTAAAAAAAGAAAGAAAGCAGCCAGTCTGGAAAAAAGTACCAAGGTCTGCAGTATCTTACAGGAAAAGCTAGGCTTCAGTGAGCACCGGAAAATGGAAGGAATGTGAGAGGAAGCAATCCAAGATAGAGGGGAGTCTGTTAACAAAAGAAGAGATCCAAACGGTGCCGGGGGAAGAGAAGGCAACACAGGATGGTGACTGAAGAGGGTTACTCCTGAGATGGATAGGGATGGGAACAAGGGGAGAAGTAACAAGGGAGAGGGCTTTTCTAAGCAGAAGTCAAGTTCTAAATTATAGGGACAGGAAAAGCAAAAGGGAGGGCTTTGCCAGCCCTAGGGTTATCAAGAAGCAAAATCAGGTACAAGGTTTTTAGAGAAGGGTGTGTGTGACTCTGCAGGTCCAGACTCGGAGGTGGAGGCCCCTCAACTGAAGGGGAGGGATATGACTTCTTCCCATTGTTTAAGAAAATATGTCCTCTTCCCTGGCTGTGGGTGGGATGGAAGAGTTGAGATCTGCCACAGGTACAAATAGACAGGAGACAGGGAAACCCCAAAAGATGCTAACAAATCTCCCTAAATACACACTCACATCCACATCCTCAACCATCACCACCAAGACAAAGAAGGTAGGATTTCCTCCCTACCCTTCAAATCCCCCTAAGCTGCCATTTTAGGGACACCTTTTTCCTTTTGAGACTGCCTCGGATGTTTCTTTTACCTGCCCACATGGTATACAGAAGCAATGGTTGTGTACTGTGAAGTTCTTCTTCTCCTCGGGCCTTTTTAAGTACATGGGATGCTCACTCTGACAGCGATGCCTTGATCACACATAAATAGATATAAACTTAGAAATAATTTAGTCCAGTCATGGTACTAGGGGAAAGGACATTGGCTCCAGAGCCTATCTCTGATGCTCACTACCTATGTGACATTGGACAAGTTATTTAAACTGGGCCTCAGTTCCCCTATCTGTAAAATGAGGGGGCTGGACCAGATAATCTGTAAGGTCCCTTATGATCCTAAAAATTATTTATGTATAGTTAGGGGTCAGGGTAAGGCACCCAAACTGTGTCATTTGCCCCCACTATGCTACTGCTTTATTTCTCCCTCCCACAACCTATGTTGATGGTTCCCAGTTTGAAAGCCCTCAATTCCTTCAATTTCATGAACTGGATCATTTGAGTTCCTCCTTCCGTTTTGGAGATTGAGTCTGCCCTTTAATCAGTGAAGTCTCTAGCCCCAGCTTGACAGACAATAACAGGACTCACTGTGAAGGCTGCCCGTGTGATTCCTTCCCTGGGGGTATTTCTATAATTAAGGTAACATTGGCTGCTCTAAAGGTTCTGGCTGCCCCCAGCCCTGGCCTTGGCCTTCTTTGTCATTCTGATGGCATTTCCCATTTGGGCTCAGAATTTTCTGCTTCCTGGTTGCCTCCCAGACTATTTTTAGGGGTCCATGGAAAATTTCCTGCCCTGCCCTGCCGTGCCTGGCCTGGCCCTTCCCACCTCCTTGCCTCTGCCCGTAGGGAGGGAGCTGAGGTTGCTCCTAAGCAGTGAAAGGGGCCAGGGAGCAGCTACACCCAGCTGAGCTCAGAGACAGTGACTCGGGATGGATTGAAGAATAAGCCAAGACCCATAAAAGCCATATAGACAGTGGACAAACGGTACTGCAGTGCTTCCAGCAGGTGGCGCTGCACTCCCTCCTTAGTAGAGTGAATAGCGAGCTTGTAAGAGCTCCTTTTCCCTTTAGTGATATAATTTTCTTATTTCCTCCTTACTTTTTCCCTTGCTGCATATTGCACTGTATTGTCATGCCTTTCTATACAGAATTAAATGACTTGATCCTCAGTGACTAACTAACCGGTTAACTCTTCTAAAACAGCAGATCTCACCACTGGAAATTCTTTTGGTGTTCAAAGATTTCACAACTAGGGACTTTGTCTCTTTTGCCCAATTCCCCCCAAAAAGACACCTAATACTGGAAGGCCATAGGAACATTGGGCTAGACATGAAAGGGATCTTAGGGCCATCAAGTCCAATTCTTTCATTTTACAAATGAGGAAACTGAGGCCAACAGACATTAAATGACTAGCCCAGGGTCAAACAGTCAGTAAGTGTCTGAGGCAGGATTTGAACCCAAGCCCCCCTGGCTATAAGGAGTGTTTATAGGTTGTTTAGAGGGGGGAAAGCTCTTAAACCCTACTACTCAATCTTCCTTATTATTAGTAAATGGCTTTTATGTAGTTAAACAATTTGCCTATTGTCACATGGGTGGGATTTGAACTCAGGTCTTCACAACTTCCCATTCAGGACATTGTCTACTGTGCCATATTGCTTCTTCTCTGGACAAATGAAATCCACATCAAATGATGTAAGAGCACCAACGAAGCAAGTATAGATAGTATGGACAAATACTCTGAATTTATAAGTCCTAAGGGAATGTGGAGTTAGGGAATTACCCAAGGTAGGTCTAACAACTGATTAAAAATCATTGGGAGAGGAAGGGAGGAAGGGGAAGAAGAATCTAAAAAGGGCCTGGGTTTTAGCCCAGACTTGATTCCGTGCCCAAGGTCAGATCCCTTGTTTGCTCAGCCCCAGCCACTTGTTCCTCACCGTTCCTCTTGCCCTGTACCTCCTACAAGATCCCTCCGTGACATCGGCTGTTCCCTTCCCAGAAATCAAAGCTAGGAAACCGCAGCATTTCCAGAGAACTCTCTTCGTAAAGGGGCCTGTCCAAGAAGCTTGGGGAGTTCTCCGGGCAGCCAGGGAGGATTCAACAGCACCACGGTTATTTTTCAATATTTCAAAAAGATCAGTGATTTTACCAGGATGGGAATTTCCCTCCAGAGACCCTTAGAATGGACCTCCACACCTTAGAAGACAGAGTCTCCACAAATTTCTGTGGTCAAAAGAGTCTTCGCTTGGTGAAAGGTACATGGAGGACAACATGGAGAGATGGAAGGGTGAAGGAACTTTGCCTTGGTGATGGTTGGGAGAGTTGCACCATATGTATATGTGAGCCTAAGGTCTCACTACAGAGAAGGAAACCACTCCAGTGTCTTTGCCAAGAAAACCCCGAAACAGGGTCACAGAGCCAGACGCGACTGAACCAAAGGTCTCACTAACTTTCTTTCCCAGAAACTTTTGCATCGTTGCCCAGAAACTTCTGTGACCTGACTGGTCCCCTTAGAGCCCATTAAGCGCCCACAATATAGAAGCTAAGCACTGGGGACCCAAAGATAGATCTGGCACAGACCCTGGTCTTGTGGGGCTTGTGTGAATTCAGCTAGTCTAGTCCTCAGAAAACAGAGTTAGAATGCAGAGGAACCTTAGAGGTCTACTAGCCCAACACCTTCATTTTGCAGAGGAGGAAACAAAGGCCAGAAGATTAAGTGACTTGGGGCATCAAGGTGGTAGAATGGATGACTGATGGAACTCAGGAAGACCTGAGTTCAAATGCCACCTCAAACATTTACTAACTTTGTGACCCAGGGCAAATCCCTTAATCTCTGTCTTCCTCAGTTTCAAACAGCACCTACCTCAGAGGATTATTGTGAGGATCAAATAGAAAGAATTTGTAAAGCATTTTACAAACCTTAAAGCACTATCTAAAGGCTAGCTTTCATTATTATTATAGCTATCAATGTCCAGAGCAGACACAGGCAGTCCTGGATTTGAACCTGTAGTCGTAGGATCGTGGCATCATGGATTTAGAGCTGGAAGGGAGCTTAGCGATGATGGAATCCAAAGCTCATTTTCCAGATGCGCTGACTCCACATTCAAAGCCCTTCCCACTGAGCCACACTGCCTCCTACGACAGGTCAGCTTAGACTGGCAGCTTTCTCAGCTGGCTAGAACTTGTGCTCCCCTAGTTCAAGGCACATCTGTGCTTCTGCCTTTGTGGATTTGGGCGAATCATTTGCCTCATCTATATAATAAGGAGGCTGGACTTGATGAGTCCTAAAGTCCATTCAAGTTCCAAATTCACCATCCTATGAACACAGACTTTCAGAAATCATACGAGAGAAATGATTATTAATATCCAATGATTTGGGGAGATCTGGAGTTCTCCCTCTTTTTCTAAAGCCGCAGCCTCTAAAAGACAGGACTGATGATGATGGATAGGATCAACATTCTCCTCAATCTAGGTATTGCTACCCCACCCAACCTTATAAGGAATTTCATCTAAGGTGAAACTCTGGGCACCTGGTGTTCTACTCAGCATGGGGTGGGGGATATAGATCCTTTGTCTAGATTTCCCCTAGACTAGGAGTGATTTGGAAGTAAACGCACACCCCCCAGCCCCTCATTCTAATAGGTATACCTCTCATTATAATATTCATTCTCCCATTAATTGTTAACCAATCAGAGTTGGTTGCCCCCCTCAGGAACACACACTCTTCCAAGGGCATATAAACTGTGAGCCCATCACCAGGATTCGTCTGTGCTCCAAGAGAGATGGTCAAATCCTTTTATTAGCAGAATGCTAGCATGATTAATAAAATTATTGATTATCCGGAAATTATCACTTGAAATTTTTAAACATTATATATGCCACAATGAGTCTTTAGGGTTTTAGTGGACAATTATTATCACTGCTAAAACCATCTACTAATGTGTTATTGATGTTATTAGTATTAATTTTTTAAACATCCTATAGCACTAATGTGCTTTCATATCCATTCTGTCTTTTGATCCTCACAACAACCCTGTGAGGGGGATGGGAGGGCAGGGATTATTATCCCCATGTTTCAGATGTGGACCTCCACCTCTCCCATCCACCCAACCTTCTGTTAGTTTCTCCCTTCCTAGGCCACAGAGGGCATCTTGGGGGATTCCTCTGCCTATGAAGCTCTGAAGGGAGATGCTTTGTACCTGCTCTTCCTGGCCACAGGGTGCCAGGAGAAGGCTAAGCAATCACCCCTCAGCCATTCCTCAACTTCTACCCCAAAGGGGAACTCTCAGGCAGAGACCAGAGACAATCCATTACAGATGAGGCAAATGTGATATCATCACAAACTCCTTTCAAGTGGCTGATCCTCGATTTGATCCATACCAGGAACCCTCCCATCCCTTTTCAAACTTTGCCCATCAACTTCCCCTCCCCTCTTGTCAAACAGTCAAGAATTCTTCCTTTTCTCAATATTTCTAGATCCCAACCATTTCTCCTACCTCCCCTTCACAAATAGCCCACAGCTTTTGCCCTGCCCCTAAGCACATTATTTGATTCATAAATAACTCCAGCCACCAAGTGGCAGTACTGAAATAAGTCAAGAAAATCAGAATTCAAATCGTGCCTCTGGCGCTTAATAGCTGGGCCACCCTGGTTTACCTCTCTGGCCCTCAGTCTCCTCATGTATAAAATGAGTCAGTTGGACTCTGTGGCTCCCAAGGTCCCTTCCAACTGTAATTCTATGATCCTCTGCCTCTTTTAAACACCTACACACACACTTTCCCCTCAAACACATGCACATTTATTTAACCAGTCCTGAGAAACTCATTCAATCCTCAAGGTTCCTAGACCAGAGATTAGTTTATTTCATCTCTGTTTCCTCCAAGGAGACAGGATAAAAGGAGGCAAATTTGGGGTTACAATCCCTTGCTTTGATCTGTTCTCTTAAAAAGCAGCCAAAATATCCACTTTTCCATATGTATGGCAACAGAATTCACATGTAATGTGGGACCGTGATGTCCCAGAAAGAGCATTGGCCCAATAAATTAATGCCCCCCCCAATTAAATGCCAAAATAGAAATCTTTTAAATTAAAAAAGAGATTAACAAAATAAAAAGCGCATGCACACACACACACACACACACACACACACACACACACACACACTGAAAGAACATTAGACTAGGAATCAGAAGACCTCAGTCCAAGTCCAAACTCTGCCTCAAAATAATTATATATGATCATGGACAAGTCATTTAAGTTAGAGGCAGCTAGGCAGTACAGTAGATAAACACTAGGCTTGGAGTCAGGAAGACTAGCCCCAGATGCTTATTATCAGTGTGACCCTGGGCAAATCAGTTAACTAACCTCTGTTTGCCTCAGTTTCCTCATTTGTAAAATGGGGATACCGATAGCACCTACCTCCCAGGGCGGTTGCAGAGATCAATTAGCCCAGGGCCTCACATATAACGAGTGCTACGTAAATGCTAGCTATCATTGTTATTATACCCCTGTGTTTTCTGTGGTCATAGGCTTAGAACTGGACAGGCCTTCAGAAATAATCTATAAAACAGCAGCATTAAACTAATGCCCCGAGGCCTCTGCCAAACCGAGAGTGCTGTTTCTATGACAGGTTTCATTCACACAGCCGAGGGCTATGGGTCCCCAGGCGGAGCTTTGAGAGACAAAAATGAAAACTGATTTCATAAGGCGAGGGACCATCTCCACCCCCTACAGATGCCAGCTGAAGATTACAGGGCCCCAAAGACAGTTCTGATTAGCTGCATGCAGAGCTTGGAAATAGCTTCCATGAGTCCAGACGTGTCCCCCCTCCTCCGCCAGGCCAGCTTTCCAAGCCTCAGAGATCAAGAGCCTTCATAGGCGATGAGGTCACAAATTTAAAGCTCAGAGGGGTTTTGGAGTCCACTTAGTCCAACCCCCTCATTTTACAGATGAAGAAACTGAGACCCAAAAAAGAGTAAGTGACTTGCCCAAGGTCATACAGGTAGGAAGTGACAAGGCAGAGATTTAAACCCCAAAGCTTTGACTGAAAACATAGGGTCCTTTCCACTATAGCACGATGCTTCCTTTGTCCCTGCTTGCCTCCTTCCACCTCCTACTTCTATACCTTCTTCTGCCCAAGCCAGCTTCAGACGAAGTCTGAGAAGTCTCTGCTGTATCCCAACATTAGGGCTCAGAGGCTACTTTGGAGTCATGAACTAAGGCTTGTCCTCCCAGGGAGCACTGTTGCATCTCCCCTTCACTTTCTCCCCAGAGTCCTGTTACTGCTTTGGAGCTTTGGGTCTTGTCAAGGTTTGCTTTCCTTTTTCCTCTTGGGATTGTTGTTCAGTTGTTTCAGTCACGTTCAACGCTTCATGACCCCATTTGGTGTTTTCTCAGCAAAGATACTGATGTGGTTTACCATTTCCTTCTCCAGATTATTTTACAGAGGAAGAGACGGAGGCAAACAGGGTTAAGTGGCTTGCCCAGGGTCACACAGCTAGTAAGTGTCTGAGGCCAGATTTGAACTTGGGTCTTCCTGACTCCTGCGCACCATCTAGCTACCCTTGCTTTCTATCTTCTCACTGGGATTAAATTATTTTTTATGTTGAAAATAATAGCCTAAGTGGCAGATAGATTGCAAATGCCTTGAAGGAAAGGCTGTATCTTATACTCACTGTACCTTCAGGTACAATGAGCCTTTCCTGATTCTCTCCCCTTCCGTCTTCCTCCCAACAAAAAGTGCCTTATTTTGTATGTATTTAACTGTGCACATGTTGTCTTCCTCAAAATAAGGCAAGCTTCTTGATGGCATGAAATATTTCATTTTTGTTTTTGTCTCCCTAATACCTAGCAGTGCCTGGCATAAAATAGCTGCTGAATAAACCCTTGTAGATTGATTGAATGCATTTGGAGGTATCCTTAGTGGAATGTAAGCAACAGTCAATCACTTTATGTCCTGTCTCTCCCCCACAACCCAGAGCTGAACATCTGTCAGCAGGTGAGAGCTAGTTAAAAATGGGCAAAACTTAAGGGGCAAAAGGGAAACATGGAGAGATGGATGAATAAGGAGCTTTGCCTTGGTGATGGTGGGGATGTTGGCATGGATGGATGTATGACCCTAAGTTCTCATTGACCAGTCCTCTTTCTTTTGCCTTTTGCATCATTTCCCAGAACGTCCTGTTGTCTCTGCCTGGCCAGATCCTTAGGGATTATTCTTTCCAGGTTTTCCTAAGAACATCCTGCTTGTCATCCCTTAATAAGATAGTGTTACATCACAATCATATGCCACAACTCATTCAACAGTCCCCAACTGATGGACATCCCCTCAATTTCCAATTCTTTGCCATCACAGAAAGAGCTGCTATAAATATTTTTGTACATATTTTTGTTTTTTATCACTTTCAGATATAAACCTAGTATTGGTATTGCTTAGTCAAAGGGTGTGCATGTTTTTATAGTTCTTTGGGCAAAGTTCCAAATTGCCCTACAGAATGGTTGAATCAGCACACAACTTCAACAAAAGTGCATTAGTATTTCAGTTTTTCCACTTCCCTTTCAACATTTGTCATTTTCCTTTTCTGTCATGTTAGCCAATCTGATAGGTGTGAGGTGGCAGCTCAGAGTTGTTTCAATTTACATTTCTCTAATCAATAGTGATTTAGAGCATTTTCTCCTTTAACTACAGACAGTTTTGATTACTCCATCTGAAATCTTCCTGTTCATATCCTTTGATCATTTATCAATTGAGGAATGGCTCTTATTTCTATAAATTTGACTCATTTCTCTATATATTTGAGAAATGATGTTTTTATCAGAGAAACTTGCTATAATGTTTTTTAACAGTTATGTTCACCACATATTTCCCTCCATCCTATTTTCTCCCTCTTTATCCCACTCTCTCTCACTGTCCATTCTGAAAAATATTTTGCTTCTGACTTTTACCTCCCCCAATTTGCCTTCCCTTCTATCAGTCCCTCTCCTTCTCTTATCCTCTTCCCCTCCTACTTTCCTGTAGAGTGAGATAGATTTCTATACCCAAATGAGTATGTATGTTATTCCCTCTTTGAGCCAATTACTATGAGAGTAAGGTTCACATGCTCCCTCCCCCACCTCCTCTACATTCTCCTCTACAGGAAAAGCTCTTTCAGGCCCTTTTATGTCATATAATTTACCCCATCCTACCTCTCCCTTTCCCCTTCTCCCAGTGCATTCCTTTCTCACTCCTTGATTTAATTTTTAGAAAATCATCCCATCATATTCAAGTCACACCCATGCCCTCTGTCTATATATGATCCTTAGGGATTACTAAGGGTCTACAATATTCAAGGCCCTGTACTAAAACTAAGCATTGAGAACCTAGAAATAGATCTGGCACAGATGCTGGTCACACGGAACTTATATTCTAATGGTGGACAGGAGGAGAAGTATCAGGACCTCGCTAATGCTAAAGGGCTTAGATCCTCTCAGATGGGGGGTATATAGAGGTCAGGGCAATTTAGAGCTAGGATTGAGGCAAGGGGAATGCCAAGATCTATGATGATGATACAACAAAAAAAATAAGTTCGAGGAGCTAGTGTTCCAAAACCAACTTCAAAACCCAAATGCCTAGAGCAGCAAACCTGATCCTGTGGAGGTCAGTAAGCTCCTCAATGACACATTATTAAAAGATTGCTTGGTATGACCTGGTTTTCTACCCTGACAAGGCCAAGAGGAAATGACTAAGACTACCTTGCCTCTATCATTTCTTCCTTATCATCAGTCCCAATGCCTGGATTCCCCTTCATGGAAAATTCAATACTCAGAATATTCCCCAGTATGATTTTTATAGATCTCCCATAGGTAGCACAACCCCATCCTCTGATGTATTATTATAGAGACCATATTTCCCTGGCCCCCAAATAAGAGTACATACCCTGACGAAGGATATCACCTTTGAAAAGGTCCAGCGATATGTATAGTTAGGCTACACATTATACATACAATCTATATAAGGCCCTGATAATAACTAATACTTGCATACAGTGCCTTAAATTGTGCAAAATGCTTGACATGCTTTATCTCACTTGGGACTTAAAATGGGACATAGGTATAACAGGTATCCTTATCCCCATTTTAGGGATGAAGAAAATGAGACACAGACTCACCCACCCAGCTCCACATGACTTCGGTATACTTGTAAACATTAGGAGTAAATATAGCTAATAAATATTAGAAGTAACTATAGCTAATAAATATTAGAGGTAAATATAGCTAGTAAATATTAAAGGTAGAATTTAAATCCAGGTCTTCTTAACTTCAGGTTCAGCATGCCATGCTGGCTTTTTGGTGCTGCCAGAAGGGAGCACAGACATATCAATCACTTTCCACCTTGTCTACATCATACTTGTGTCTAATCATGGATCATCACAGCTCTCCTTACAAGAGTTCAGCAATAGGTTGGAGACTCAGGAAGGCAAATTGCCCTGCTGGTGACCCTGAGTGAGTCACCATAAAGTGGAAAGAGCGTGGAATTTGTCATCAAAAGGGCACCTGGCATGTCATAGGCATTTTAAAATGTTTTTTGATTGATTGATTGGAGTCTAATGGAGGCTCTGCTACTTACCTACTGGTTGACCTTGGATGAATCACTCTGGGCACCAGTTTCCTAATGTCAAATGAGGGGGTGGGTCTAGAGTATTTGTAAAGTCCCTTTCAATTCTAAGGATCCTCTAAATTCTATAGCATCCCAGAGCCTCAGGCTCACAAAATAGGATGCTGCTTCTGCTTCCAAGAAATACAAATTTACATCCAAGCCCTTGATTAATAGAAAGTCTTAAAATAAGGAATACTCTTGTTGAGCTCTTGGACACCTGTTCTCCAGTTTCCAGAGATTCCAAGCCATTGGGGATTTCCAAACCATTGCTGACCCTTCACTCTATCCTCTAGTGAAATGGGCCTTTTCCTTCCTGCCTCTCCCACTGGAGATTCACTAGGGCGTTAGAAAATCTCCACCTGATGACTACTGATTCTCCTAATCCAATCCTTCCCAACCCCCAGTCCTCCTCCTCTTCCCAAGTGGGGGTGTTGGGCCAGATTGTGTTTTTAATCTTGCTCTAATTATTCCTTTTGGGAACTCGTTTCTTTCTCCCTCAGGACTGATTGTCCTAGGAAACATCTCCATCTTTGTACTGAAAGCACCCAGGCTGCCTCATGAGAGTTGGTCAGCATCACTACCAGAGAATCCAGTTCAATCAGATTTTTCTTAGTTGGGAGGGGGTCAGGGATAAGAAATTCCTGGATCCAGGGTCAGAGGGCTAAGGGTTATCTTGGACTGATTGCACTTAAAAGTAGTTAGTTCACTTCAAAGGAGCTTTTAAGACAAGTTTGGAGGCAAGAGTAAAGAGGGGAGGTGTGTGATAAACAGGGCAGTTCCCTGGCTGGCCCTAAAGCTATTAGAAGCAACAGGAACAGAGCAGTCCACCTCCCAGCCCCCACCCTTACTGGGCTTTTACAGGCTCCTTCTTGAGTCCCAAAACAGTATCTTTATAACATTATCCTCAATGAGATAGCAACCATTTTCAAAGCAATTTATTGATAGACCTTATGGAGGAGGGAGCAAGCTGTTTCCCCCTGCCCCCCAAGAAAGTGATTTCTTTTATCACAAGGAGAGAAACTAAGGCAAGTCAAAACGAAAGCATTTCCCAAATGATAGCCTGAGGAGAGCTCTAGCCCTCAGCCCTACTATGTTTCTGTAATAGAATTTCATTCCACATTATTGATCAACTCTGGCCTATGGGGGGGGTGAAGTTATCTTTCTTATCCTTTTTTGCTGCCAGTATATGGGATCTAACTGATGGTAGATGAGCAAGTTCTCTCCTGGAGAATGTAGTAGATAAACCAAGCATGATGCCAGTTCCTCATGGTTGTAGTCCTGCCACTTCTGGTGAGGGGAAGCTTCATGATGTGGAACTGGACAAGTGCCAGTGGTACGAAAATTCTGTCTCCAAATGAGATAGCATTCACCCTCAGGAAGACAGTACTTAGAACTCTTTCTGCAGACCTTGGATGGTTTGAGTTAAATCCTCCCCTCTCTCTCACCCAAGTCCCTTTTGTGACCATCAGCCTTAGCCTACATACACTCACCTATCTCCCCTAACTCAATTCATAGAAACAAACTAGAAGGAATTCTTCCTCTCCTAAGTCTAGCATCCAGTGACTCAACATTTAGCTCACAGAATTTAGAACTAGAAGGGACCTCTGAGATCATCTGGCTCAAATCAGAGGCTCAAAGATTTAGAGCTGGAAGCGACCTCTGACACCATAGAGGAAGGAGGTTAAGTGCTTTGTCCAGGGTTATGTGGGAAGTAAGTACCAAAACTTGGATCCAAATCCAACTCTTCAGACTCTAAATTCAATTTTATTTCCATTACACAAGTGGGTCATAACTTTACCCCTTTTTAACTTCAAAAAAAAATTCTCAGACCTGTACAATTAGACCTGTACTATTGGTATTTGTTGACTGGGAAAATTAATAATGGCAAAAAGCTGCTATGAATTCAGCAGTGTTTGTAAATGAGCTTGCCTTTCATTAATCAAAACAGCATCTACACACATTTGAAAAATGGTAACACATTTTTGAGAGACAATTGATCTGCCCACACTGGAGAAGACCTGTTAAGATAACTCCAAAGACCCCCTAGGCTCTACCCACAGTTTGGTACCCACTGCACCATATCAAGTTCACAGGATCATAGATCTAAGGGACCTCAGAGGTTATCTAGTCTAGTCAGACCCCCTGATTTTACATGAAGAGGTTGAAGTTCAGAAATGTTAAGCTTCTTGCCATGAGGTCTTTCCTGCTCCCTCTGGCTGCTACTGCCTTTCCCTCCAAGATTACCTTGTACTTGCTTTATATGTATTTTAAGTGTATTTTATATGTATTATAAGTGTATTTTAATTGCATAAATAAATTTTTAATGAAGATACCCCTATTCTCTGTTTCCTCTACCCCCTCTTTGAGAAAGAAAGAAAAGTAAAATCCTCTGCTACAAACATGTATAGTTGAGAAAAACAAATTCACATGCTGGGCACATCCTATATAAATATATATAAATATGTGTGTATGTGTATATATGTATACATACCTATGTGTTCATACACATATATGCATCTATACCTGTATGTATGTATACATGCATATGTATCTCAATCTGCATTCCATCACTTCTCTATCAAGAGATGAATAGCATGTTTCATCATGAATCCTCTGGAGTCACACTTGGTTGTATTGAGCAGGGTTCCTAAGACTTTCAAAGTTGATTGTCTTTATAATACAGTTTATACTTATACGTACATGTTGTTTCCATTGTTAGAATGAAAACTCCAAGAAGGCGAGAAACTGTTTCACTTTTGTCTTTGTATTTCCAGCACCTAGCACAATCCTTGACACATAGTAGGTGCTTAAAAAATGCTTGCTTGATGGCCCAAGATTACACTGGGAGCAACAAAAATTAGATGCCTCCTCTTGGGTTCAGGGGTAGGTTGCATGTTAGGAGAATAATGAGAGTTTATATTGTTAAAGTGCTCCTTAGAAATTGGATCTCCATGTATTTACAAGTGAATTCTACCAAATATTTCAAGAACAATTAATCCCAATACTATATAAACTTTTTGGAAATCAGAGTCTTACTTAATTCCTCTTATGACACAAATGTGGTTTTAATACCTAAACCAAAGAGAGCAAAAACATAGAAAGGAAACTATAGACCAATTTCCCTAATGAGTATTGATGCAAAAAATTTAAATAAAATACTAGCAAGGAGATTACAGCAGTATATCACAAAGAACACGCACTATGAGCAAGTGAGATTTATACCAGGAATATAGGGTTGGTTCAATATTAGGAAAACCGTAAGCATAATTGACCACATCAGTCACAAAAACAACAAAAATCATATAATTATATCAATAAATGCAGAAAAAGCTTTTGACAAAATACAACACCCATTCCTATTTTAAAAAAACACTAGAAAGCAGAGGAATAAATGGATCCTTTCTTAAAATAAAAAGAAGCATTTATCTAAAACACAGAGCAAGCTTTATCTATAATGGAGATAAGCAAGAAGCCTTCCCAACAAGATCAGGGGTGAAGTAAAGATGTCCATTATCACTATTATTATTCAATATGGTATTAGAAATGTTAGCTATTGCAATAAGACAAGAAAAAGAAATTGGAAGAATAAAAATTGCAATGAGGAAACAAAACTATCACTCTTTGCAGGTGATATAATGGTGTACTCAGAGAATTCTAGAAAATCAACTAAAAAACTAGTTGAAACATTTAAAAACTTTAACAAAATTGCAGGATATAAAATAAGCCCACATAAATCATCAACATTTCTATATGTTATCAACAAAACCCAGCAGGAAGAGCTACAAAGAGAAATTTCATTTAAAATAGCTGCAGACAATTTAAATATTTGCAAGTCTACCTGCCAAGACAAACCCAGGGACTATATGAACACAATTAAAAAACACTTTTCACAAAATAAAGACATATATAAACAACTGAAGAAATATTAATTGCTCATAGGTAGGCCAACCCAATATAATAAAAATGACAATTCTATCTAAATTAATTTACTTATTCAGTGCCATACCAATCAAACTACCAAATAGTTATTTTTATAGAGCTAGAAAAAACAGTAAAATTTAACTGGAAGAAGAAAAGGTCAAAAATATCAAAGGAATCAAAAAAAGATGTGAAGGAAGGTGACCTAGCTGTACCAGGTCTCAAACTATATTATAAAGTAGTAATCACCAAAACAATCTGGCATTGGCTAAGAAAGAGTGGTGGATCAGTGGGATAGATTAGGTACATAATAGATGGTAATAAATGACCATAATAATCTAGTGTTTGGTAAACCCAAAGATCCAAGCTTTTGGGACAAGAACTATCTATTCGACAAAAATTGCTGGGAAAACCAGAGAGCAGCTTGGCAGAGACTAAACAGAGATCAAGATCTCCCACTGTGTACCAAGATAAGGCCAAAATGCATACATGATTTGAACATGAATGGTGATATCACAAGCAAATTAAGGGGGCATGGAAAATTTTTGCTGTCAAATCTATGGATAAGGGAAGAGTTTATTACCAAACAAGAGATAGAGAGGATCATGGGAAGTAAAATGGATAATTTTGAATATATGAGATGAAAAAAGGGTTTGCACCAAAAAAATGCAGCCAAAATTAGAAGGAAAGCAGGAAATTGAGGGGAGAGGGGTAGGCAGGAAATTACAGCAAGTTTCTCTAATAAAGGCCTCATTTCTCAAATATATAGAGAAGTGAAACAAATTTATAAAAAAAAATAAGTCATTACCCAATTGATAAATTATCAAAGGATATGAACGTGTAATTTTCAGAAGAAGAAATTAGAGTATCAATAGTCACATGAAAATATGCTGTAAATCATTATTGATCAAAGAAATACAAATTAAAACAACTCTGAACTACCACCTCACACTTATGAAATTGGCTAACATGTAAATTGAAAAGTTTTTGTATAAGCAAATCCAATGCAACAAAGATTAGGTGGTTAGCAGAAAATTGGGAGAAAATCTTTACAATCAGTGTCTCTGATAAAGGCCTCACATCTAAAAAGTACAGGGAAATGAGCCAAATTTACAAGAAAACAAGTCATTCTCCAATTGAGAAATGGTCAAAGGATACAAACAGGCAGTTTTCAGAGGAAGAAATTAAAGATATCTATAGGCATATGAAAAAAATGCTCTAAATCACTATTGATTAGAGAAATGCAAATCAAAACAACTCTTGGGTACCACATCTCTCCTGTCAGATTGGCTAACATGACAAAACAGGAAAATAATAACTGCTGGAGAGGATGCGGGAAAATTGGAACATTGTTACATTGTTGGTGGAATTGTGAACAGATCCAGCCATTCTGGAGAGCAATTTGGAACTATGCCGAAAGGGCTATAAAAACGTGCATATCCTTTAACCCAGCAATACAACTTCTAGGGCTGTATCCCAAAGAGATCACACAAGGAGGAAAGGGACCCATATGTACAAAAATATTTATAACAGCTCTTCTTGTGGTAGCAAAGAATTGGAAATCAAGGGGATGCCCATCAATTGTGGAATGGCTAAACAAGTTGTGATATATGAACGTAATGGAATTCTATTGTGCTATAAGAAATGGAGAAGATATGGACTTCATAATAACATGGAAAGACCAACATGATACGACGCTGAGTGAGATGAGCAGAACCAGGAGAATATTGTACACAACCACAGACATATTGATTCTGCGATGACTAACTTTGATAGACTTGGGTCTTCTCAGCAATACAAGGTTCAAAGACAGCTCCAAAGGACTCATGAAGGAAAGAGCTATCTATCTACATCCAGAGGAAGAACTATAGAGTCTAAATGTGGATTGAGGCAAACTATCTGCTCTCTTTTTTTCTCGTTTTTTCTTTCTTTTTTTTTCTTCTGTCTTGTCTTTTTTTGTTTTGTTTCTTCTTTCTCATGATTCACTCCATTGATCATGGTTCTTCTTTACAACATGACTATTGTGTAAATATGTTTAATGCGAAGGTATACGTAGAACATACATTGGATTCCAGGCCATCTTGGGGGGATGGGGAGGGGAGAGAGGGGAAGAAAATTCGGAACTCAAAAACTTGTGGAACTGAGTGTTGTAAACTGAAAATTTAAAAATCTAAAAAAATATTTAAAAAAGAGATTGGCTAACATGACAGAAAGGAAAATAACAAAAACTGGACGGGATATGGAAAAACTGGTACACTAAAGTGCTATTAGTGGAGTTGTGAACTGGTCCAACCTTTCTAGAGAACAATTTTAAACTATGCCCAAAGGACAATAAAACTGTGTATACCCTATGACCCAGCAATATTACTAATAGGTGTGTATCCCAAAAAGATCAAAGAAAATGGAAAAAGGACCTATCTGTACAAAAAATTTATAGCGGTTCTTTTGTGGTGTCAAAGAATTGGAAATCAAGGGGATGTCCATCAATTGGATAATGGCTGAACAAGCTGTGGCATATGATTATGATGGGATATTATTGTGCATAAGAAATGATGAGAAGGATGCTTTCAGAAAAGGCTAGAAAGACATACACAAACTGATGCAAAATGAAATGAGCCGAACTAGGAGAACATTGTACACAATAAAAGCAATATAGTAAGGATGATCATCTGTGAAAGACTTATCTACTCTGATGAAGACAATGATTCAAGACAATTCTGAAGGACTCATAATGAAAAATGTTATCCTCCACCAGATACAGAACTGATGAACTCTACGTGCAGATTGAAGTACACTTTTTCACTTACTTTTTTTCTTGCTTTTTTTTTGCAACATTGCTAATATGAGAATATGTTTTGCATGATTTCACATATATAATTTATATAATATTGCTTGCCTTTTCAATAGGTAGGGGAGGGACTGGAGGGAGAGAATTAGGAACTCATTTTTAAATGAATGTTAAAAATCAATAAATAATAAATTTGTTTTTAGGGAAATAAATATTTAAAAAACACAAAAGGGTTGACCAAAAAAAGGAAGCAATTGGATTTTTTGAAAGGATCCCAAGAGGTTAATAGCTCAACTGTTATTATCCCCATTATTCTGGTAAGGAAATTGAGGCTGAGGGTAAGTGACTTGCCCACGGTCACACAATAAGATACTGGAACACTGATCTGCTGTCCCCAAATGCCATGATTTTGCTAGTCTACCACACTTGCCTTCAGGTAAAGGAAAGGGACATAATCCCTGTATAAGGGAGGTTGGGGAGGAGTGAAGGGGGTGGAGAGCAGTAGCATGACCAGAGGTGAGAAAGGAGAGCAGAGACGAGCATCCTCTTCCCATGCTGTGCTTAGATCTGGCCAGTTACAGTGCTGCCTTTCATTGACATCCAAAATATTTATGACCTAGTTTGAATTCTCTCCAAAAATCCAATTTGCTAACATCTGCACTGAAAGGAAGCTGTCCTCCAACACTAAGTATTGGCCTGGGTTGTATGTCCTGGGTAATACGACTAGCCCTCATGGGGCTGCCTGAAACATATGGCACTGGTCACTTCTTGGCTATGCTGCCTGAAGCAGGCTGTGGTCCAGCCTCACCTTCTAGCCTCATTTCACTCAATTACCTTTCAGGCACTTGTCTTTCTAGCCAGAGTGAACTATGAGCCATTTGTTATTTCTTCCTCTATTCTCCCACCTCTGGGCATTTGTGTAGGCTACCTGTCCCCAAGTCTGGAAGAGATTTTTCCCACATCTCTACCTGTTGAAAAACTTCTCTTCCTTCAAGATCCAGCCTCTCCCTAAAGTCTTCCCTGGTCCCCACTAGAAATGGTCCCACCCACTCCAATCCCTCAGCCTTGTAGGTTTTACTTCTACGTACCTGTGATTTCTAACAATGAATGAATTTATGAATGGATCCATTTTCCTTTCTCCATGGAAATTTGGAAGCACTGGGTTCAAGTCCTGACGGACACATAACTTGTCATATGACACTCGGCAAACCATCAACTCCCTAAGACTATTAAGATGCACTTGCTGTTCAGTCATTTCAGTCCTGTCTGACTCTTCATGATCCCATTTGGGGTTTTCTTGGCAAAGATACTAGAGTGGCTTGCCATTTCCTTCTCCAGGCCACTTTACAGATGAGGAACCTGAAGTAAATGGGGTGAAGTGACTTGCCCAGGATCACACAGCTAGTAAGTGTCTGAGGCCAAACTTGAACCCAGGTCCCCCTGACTCTAGGGCTGGTGCTCCATCCACTTTGCCACCTCGCTGCTTATTGAGATGTGGAGCAGGTGTGCCTCTGTTCTGGGAGAGGGAGTTTCCTCACTGAAAGTTCCCCACACCAATGAAGTGATAATAGCTAACAATGTACATAGCACTTTAATGTTGTAAAGACCTTTACACATGTTATCTCATATGATCTTCACAACAGCCCTGTGAGGCAAGTGTCATGATCATCCTCACTTGACAGATGACGAAACTGAGGCTGAGAAGTAAGTGATTTGCCCAGACACTAAATGCCTGAGGAAGGATTGGAACTCAGGTCTTCCAGAATCAAAGTCCAGTTTTTAACTTGTTTCCAGTTATTTGTATCCCTTTCTAATCCCACTATTACATTGGAGGGTAGGGAAGGTGTTGTTTTTCAACAACCAAGAATTATTTTAAGTGCCCACCATGTGCCATGCACTGTGTTCCAGGAGACACAAATACAAAAGTGAATGTCCCTACCTTCAAAGAGCTAACATTTCACTAAATCTTATTAGTATCCCTGCCTCCTAACACCGTATGTAACAGATAAAGATCCTTAAGTGTTCCTCAAGTGGAACTGCATTGAATTTCTGGCTGGAGTGGTACTTTAGGGTTCATCCTAGTTACTGCTTAGGTTGGGAGGCAGGGGCACAAGGCTAAAAAATTCCTTCCTTCCCACAATTAGTAGAGCAGAGGAGGAGTCAGGAGACTGTCTGTGTCTCTTACTAGATGCAGGTCCTTGTGCAAGTCTCTGAGCCTCAGTTTCTTCATCTAGCCGTGCTTCACACTGCATCCAGCCATGTACCCTGACCATCTTGCCACCTGCCTTGCCTGGCAGCCAGTCAGTCAATTAATATTTATCAAGTACCATGTATTAGGTACCACGTACTGTGTACTATGCCAAGCTCTGGCTTACAAAGCAAAGCAAGGACCAATCTCTGCTATAAAGGAGCCACAGTCTAAAGGGGAGACGGCAGGCAAACAGCTATGCATAAACAAGACATAAGCAAGAAAAACTGGGAGACTGCAGGTAACCTCAGGGAGGGCATTAAGATTAAGGAGGACCAGGAAAGGTTTCTTGCAGAAATTAGGAATTTAGATGAGACTTGAAGGAAGCTGAGAGGAAGAAATGGACTCAGAGGTTGTGTTACCTCCCAATCCCCTACATTCTTCCTACCTCTAATCAAATCAATACTACCATTGTCCTGTTAAAGGGAGATAAAGTGATTGCCCTACCAGCAACCCTGGGACTCCACAGACACTCATTTCTCAGACTATTCTTCCTATATACAATATCAGAGATTCCCAAACTTATTTGACCTACTACCCCCTTTTAAAAAAAATTACTTAGTGCCCCTCCCTGGAAAATCTACTTTCTTTAATCCTTTAATAGTTTTTTTTTAATTTGCATCATTTCAAAAAAATTAAAATATTTTTAAATGACATCTTAAATTTAATAATTTATTGTATATCTGTGGGGTTTTTCCTGTGTTGAAATTTTGACGATGCAATATTGTGTCAAGTAACCATTAGTATCATGTTGTAAACAAGTCACTACATGCACATTTTCCCGCCAATGCATGCTAGACTTCCGATAATGCACAACATGCTCACCTGCCAACACTTGCTTGTTAAGACCTGACAGCAGACTTGACCACTGATTGGTTATAACTTTCATTTTGTGTGTCTATTTGGAAAATAATGTAATCACTACAACTTTAGCTCTGTTACACAACAGATGAAAAATGTACAAATGGTTTTCAAAATGTTCTTCCTTTTCTTCTTTCCTTATGTTTCCACCACCCTCTTATTTTTATTCAATGCCCCCCAATTGCGCTGGAAGGTACTACTGCCCTGCCCTGAAAGTTCCAGTGACCCCCAAGGGTGCTATCACCAACCTTGGAACCTATGTATAATATGTTCTAAAAGTCTCAGTGCCATTTTAAGCTATTAAAGTTAAGACCTCTGGGACATCCTTTATGTACCATCTCTCCCAGTTGGAATATAAGCTTCTTATTGGCAGGTACTATCCCAATTTTGATTCATGACTCCAGTGCTTAGCAATTTTTGGTACAGAATAAATATTTAATAAAAAAATTTTCATTCATTCATTCACTCATTCATTTATCCATCCATCTATAAAACACATAGCATAATAGTTGCTCTGACTACATCCCAAGGTTATTGTAAGGAAAATCCTTTGTAAACCTGAAAGCAATACTGGGGCAAGAGCTGTGATCATCAATAATACTTAGCCACAGCACTTGCTGCCTGTGCCTACACACAGAGTAAAGTGGATGTTAGGCCAGCGGCCAAGGAGGCCACCAACAAAAAGTAAGGCGCCATATACACTAAAATATTTATATAGCAGCACTTTTTGCGGTAGCAAGGAATGGGAAGCAAAGGATGTACCCAGAGATTAGGGGAAAACTGAACAAAGCATGATAAGTAAATATAATGGAAAAGCACTGTGCTGTAAGAAACAATGAATACAATGACTTCTGAGAAACATGAAAGACTCAAATGAACTGATGCAAAGTGAAATTAAGTATAGCCAGGAAAATAATAAGATAATGACCCAGCATTGTAAATTGAAAGACCAACCATCACAAAAGAGTCAAAAATGAAGGGTAGGAAATTCTAAGGAGCAAGCTTGGCCCCCAAAAAGAGATATGAAAAGACATCTCACTCTAGCCTTTGTAGAGATTAGGAGACAGCATTCCACAGGTTCAGAATGCAGCATATAAAATCAAGTTTTTTCCACATATAGATTAGCATGCCTAAATTTTTTTTATTCTTTTCATCCTTTCTTACAAATAAAACATTGTTATAACGGATAGCTCTCTGGGATGAGAAAGTGGGAAAAGATAGCAATAAAAATATACTTTAAAATAAAACAAAGTAAAAAAGAGATTACCTCAATCCTTTGGAGGCAGTGAGGGAGAATACTTTACTGAAATAACAATGGGTATTATGAGGGCAGAAGCAATTTTTTTCCTCTTAAATTAAGAAAACTTTATGATTACATAACACCAGCCAACTGGTTTAGAATTTTTTGTTCTTGCCATTTTTCATCTGTATTATTATGGTGTAGAGAATAGTGAGTGGATCTCAAAGCAGGAAAGACCTGAGTTCAAGTCCCACCTTTGACACATGCTGGTTGTATGGGCAAGTGACTTACCTCTCAGTTCTCTAGAATAGGGCTGTCCAACCTTAGGTTATTTTAGGGCCGCATTAAAATAAAATAATTATTTGATGGCCACGCCCAGAATAAAAAATACAGTACACTAATAGAAAGTGGGGGAACGCACATCATCAGTACGATAGGTGAAGGTGCAAAGCGTGAAAGCAAACACAAAATAACAAAGCAGCAACACAACAGTGTAAAAACAGGTGCATACTGACTAGTCTGCATCACACAGACAGACTGCATCCCACAGATCGATTGAAAATTCCGTGTGATATATTCCGTCCGTAATACTGCTTAAAAACACCAAAGAAAATTAACATCAACGAGATTATTTATTAGTGATAGAATTAAAAAATCTAATATGCATTCCATGCAAATTATTATTTTATTTTTCACTCATGAAAATTAAAACCTACAGGTGGGCCACATAAAATCGTACTGCGGGCCAGCACGTGGCCCAAAGCCCATATTTTGGACAGCCCTGCTCTAGACAACTGTCCAAGACTACAAGTTGCAGGTAAGGCACTGACCCGCATCACAGAGGGAGTGTCTTCACCTGGAAGAAATCTACACTAATGAAATTGCAGGTCCCAACTCCTATCTCTGTCCTATTCCCAATACCTACCACTGTGCGTTGCACATGAGAAGTGTTTTACAAATGTTCATTTAATTGAATTTAATTTCACCTTTCCTAGAACAGATCCCCTCCTGAGGATTGCTTATTTATTCTCTCATTTAACAAACATTTACTGAGCACCTACTATACTATACTAAGATAAGCTCTGTGGGGTGGATGACTCAATCCTTACACACTTAAGCAGAGCACTTATATAAAGTAATCAATTAATACTTGAATGGCTCTGTGATCTCTTTGAAGTGGGATCTATAGGATCATAGATATAGAACAAGAAGGAACTTGAGAGGTCAGCTCTTTCAACACACTTCTTTTACAGGTGAAGAAACTGAGGAAAATACAAGTTAAGTGATTTACCCGATGCAAGCAGTAAGAGGCATAGTCAAGATCTGACCCAATGTCTTAAGACTCTATTCTTTCCACTATCCTACTTTTTCGGTAAATATTTTAACCCATCCATACCTTCTCTTCCATGTGAGAGCATTTAGACTTGTTCTGCTTGGTCCCTGAGGGCAGAATGAAGAGCAATGGATAGAAGTCAAAAAGTGGAAAATTTAGGTTTGATGTCAGGTAAAACTTCCTAACAATTAGAACTGCACAAAAGGAGAGTGTGCTACCTTGTCAAGGTAGTGAGTTCCCCACTAGTGGAATTCTTCAAGCATAAGTTTCATAACCACTTGTTGAATTCTTTTCATGTATAGCGTCAACCACATAACCTTCCATCTCTAAATTTATGTGATTCCTATCCTTGCCAACATTCTGGTGTAGAAGGAGAGCTATCCAAGGTATTAGAAGCCTTCTTTTAGGTCTTTTTTTTTGTTTAATTTTGAGCATACCTAGGCAACACTGAGTCTATCCCATCTGTTATCCCTCCCTCTTATTAAACAACCCAACCCTATTTTCCAAGTCAAGTCAAGTAGCACTTGCTATGTGCCAGGCTCTTTGCTAGGTTCTGGTGATATAAAGAAAGGCAAAAAATAATCCTTGCCCATGAGGATTTTACATTCTAAAGGAGGAGATTATGTGTTAAAAAAAAACAAATTAGGTACATACAAGATATGTACAGAGTAGATGGAAGGTAACTTCACAGGGGAAGGCACTGACAATAAATTTAACAAGTACTCATTGGTAGTTTGACTGATCTGAATTGACCAAAATGGTCTTGGTGCCCCATACATACTGTGTGCAATGATGTGAAGAGCTCACTTCATTTGAACCTCACAACAACCCTGTGAGGGGTGGGTATTATAGTTATAATCAGCCCCATTTTACAGATAAATCTCAGAAAAGTTAAGTGACTTGTCCAGGGTCAAACAACTAGGAGCTTCAGCAGTAGGTTTCAAACTCCAGGCTCTCCTAGCCACATGCAGTAAGTACTCTTTCCACACTGACTCTGTATAGGAACAGTATCAGTACCTATGAAATTCTTTTCTTCCTTTTACACAAGGATACCCCACCCCACCACCAAAGCCCTTGATGGGGCCATCCCTAAAAATGGGCAGCTTACACCAACACTTCCCCGCTCAAACTCAAACTCCTCCCCAAAGAAATGCACACATACATACATGCATTTCCCCTAATGGCTATGATCTCTCAAATCCCTTGTTAAGCTTTTCCTGAAGGGGTCCATGAATTGGGGGAGGGCAGAAGTGTTGGGAAGAAAAGGTCTTTGTGGAATACCAAGATGGTTTAAACAGAAAGTTGTCTTTTGTGTACCTAAGCTGAATGACTTTGCTTGTCCAGTTAATTGCTAATTACTTTAGGGCCCTGGACCTGGGGAAGCCACCTAACTTCAGCTGAACAATAGATGAAAGCACTCAGGCCTCCCACCTGGAGGCAAATAGTGAAGGAGAAAGGAGGTAATTGGGGAACTGAGTTAGGCACTAAAGGAGAGATTAGTTAGCAGAAACTTAAGGAGAATTTAGGCCTGGGATGCCATTCTAGGGTTTTGTGAGATGGAATTCCCTGCCCCCCACCTAAGTCTAATGCTCAGTATTTGAGGAAGGAAGAAGAAAGGAAGGATGGAATTCACTGCTGAGAACTGGGATATTAGGAAAGTGTCACTAAGATGGGAGAGGCTGGGACTCTTGGGAAGGTTCAACCAGCATGAAGTGGAGAAGCAGGCTGAATCAAGGAGAATACATATTTCTAAAAGAGCTATGCACAGAAGTCTGGTTGCCTTCAAAACTCAGTTTAAGCGCCACCTTCCATAGAAAGCTTCCCCCTACATGAGGGCCTTCCCTCCAAAATTACCTTGCATTTGTTTTGCATATAATTTGTGTGTATATACACACAGAGACACATGTGTACATGAATATATAAACACATGTATGTATGTGTGCATAGATAAATGCAGTATATAGGCATATACTGTCTAGCGGATCTGCTGATATACACATATACTCGTATGCATAAATTTATAAATGTGTAGGTGTGTGTATATACATACGTGTTTATATGAGTCATATACGACTCTCGGGTAGACTGTAAGCTGCCTGAGGGCAGAAGCCGTTTCATCGTTTTGCTCCAGATCTGAGCTCAGTGCCTGTGAGGACAAAATGAGATCATCTACGTAAAATTCTTTGAAAACCTTAAATCTCTAAATAAATACTAATTGTCATTACTGTTGCTGTTGCTGTTGTCAACAAATGCATGTTGATTGGTCAATACAGACGTCAGACTTTTCGAAGGAAAAAAACCAGGCTGCTGTGGGGAGCGGGGGTGGGGAGTTACTTCGGATCTTTTTTCTAATTTTTTTCTCCTGAAAAAATTGTGTACTCTAAAATATTTTTATACTGATGGATCCGGTGGTTATAGTAAAATGCTCTTATTTTGATGTACAACCTTTATTTGCCCAGAAAATGTTTGAGAGGTAGTGTGGTATTATGGTAGAAAATGTATAGGACTTGGAGTCAGGAGACACCTAGGTTAGAACTCTGATTCTCTGATTCTGACACAAATAGTTTAAGTAAGCCTCAGTTTCCCTAACTGTAGAATGGAATTGATAATATTTGTGGTACCTGCCTTACAAAGTTGTCCTGAGGAGTTAATATATGTAAAGCAATATGTAAATGTCAGGCATTATTATGAGTTCTCAAAACTATGCAGTAGGGACACCACATACAAAGATAAACTCCAAATGAATACATGATCTAGATATGAAGGGTCGTCACATTATAAACAAATTAGAGGAGCAAGGACGAAACTGCTTTTTGCACCCACAGATGGAGGAAAAGTTCATGATTAAACAAATGATAGGGAAGATCACAAAAGAAAAAAAATAGACAATTTTGATTATGTAAAATTTAAAAAAATTTTGTACAAATCTAACATAGTAAAAATTAAAAGGGTAGCAGATAACTGGGGGTAAAAAAAACTATGTAACAAATGTCTCTGAATAAGGTCTCATTTCAAGAATATATAAGGAACTGATTCAAATTTATAAGACTAAGAGCCATTCCCCAATACATAAATGGTCCTAGGATATTAACAGTTTTCCAAGAAAGAAATCCATGCTATCAATCATATGAAAAAGTGTTCTAAATCACTAATAATTAAAGAAATGCAAATTAAAGCAACTTTGAGGTTCTACCTCACATCCATCAGGCTAGCAAAGGTGATAAAGCAGGAAACTGACAAATGTTGGTGGAATTGTGGGAAAACAGGTATCCATCTACTAGTGTATTCTTGGCGAAGCTGTGAATTTGTCCAGCCATCATGCAAAGCAATTTGGAGCTATGTCCAGAAAGTTACTAAACTATATATACCTTTTGACCCAGCTATACCACTACTTGGCCGATACTCCCAAGGAAATCAAAGAAAGAGGAAAGGGACATAAATATACATAAGTATTTATAGCTGTTCTTTTCATGGTAGCCAAAACATGGAAACTAAGGTGATGTAGCCCTATTGGGGAATGGCTAAACAAACTGTGGTAAATGAATATGATGGAATGGACAATGTTGAAGGCATGTAAGAAAACCTCTGTGAATCGATACAGAGGGAAGTGAGTCTAGAAGAATGATTTAGACAAGGATAACAACATTAGAAAGGAAAATAATTTTAAAAGACTTCAGAACTCTGAACAACTTGATAAACTAGGAGTCCACAAGAATGAAGATGAGCAGGATGCTTTCACAAAAACCTGTAAAGACTTACTAGAACTGATGCAAAGCAAAGTGAGCAGAACCAAGATAACAGTGTACTCAGTAACAGCAATGTCATCTGTGAATGACTTAGCCTGTTCTCAGCAATACAATAACCCAAGACAATTCCAAAAGACTTATAATGAAAAATACTTTCCACCTCCTGAGAAAGAAGTGATGGAGTCTGAATGTAGATCAAAGTATACTGTTGTTTTACTTTATTTTTCTTGAGTTTTTTTTTGGGGGGGGTGTGTCTGTGTTTTCTAATGGCTAATATAGAAATATGTTTTGCATGAATGCACAAGTATAATCTACATCTAATTGCTTACTATCTTAGGAAGGGAGGAGGGAAGGGAGAAAAAGGGAAAATGTGAAACTCAAAAAAAAATTAATGAAATTTAAAAATTGTTTTTATGTATAATTTGAAAAAGTATAAAAATTTTCATATTTTAGAAAATGAAGATGAAACACTCCACTCACCTCCTGACAGAAAGGTGATGAACATAAAATGCAGACAGAGACATACATTTTTGGATGTAACTTATCTGGGAATTTGTTTTGGCTATGTAGCTAAGTATTGAAGTCTTTTATTTTTCAAGTTTTTTTTTTAATTTGCTCAATGGGAGGGCAAAGAGTAGCAGGAAGGACAGATTAATTTTTATGCTTATTTATTGAAAAGGTAAAAATTATAAACTATTTTAATTAGAAAAAGGCATTATCAATATTCATTGAAGTCAAGTGGTACAGCATAACTCACTAATATCAGCATAAAGCACTGATTTTTTGCATAAATAGAAGTGAAGGATTCAGTCTCTTCTTTGCTTATAGGCTCTCTTTCTTACTGACTTTTAGTCCAAGTGTGGGTTAGTAAGGTTTCCCAGTGGATAGAGCACTGGACCCAGAGTCAGAAGACCTGAATTCAAATCCAGCCTAAGATATGTACTAGCTGTGAGACCCTGGGCAAATCACTTAACCTCTGTTTGCCTCAGTTTCCTCATCTGTAAAATTGAGACAATATTAGCACTTACCTTACAGGGCTGTGCTGAGGATCAAATGAAATAATATTTGTAGAGTGCTTTGCCAATCTTAAAGTACTAGTGCGATTGCTGCTGTTGTTATATTGCTTTCCTCTAAAATATGTCTCAAAAGATTGAAAATGCAAAGAGCCCTGGAAGTAGTCACTCGTTGTTCCTCTAAATTTTGGAAACAAGCAGTTTATTACTCTGCTGGCCCAAAAAGCTCCAGAGGAAGAGGATTAAGAACAAGGCCAGGGGGGCGGAGCCAAGATGGCAACGGGAAAGCAGGGACTTGCCTAAAGCTCTCCCCCAGGACCCTCTAAACACTGATAAAAATGGCTCTGAACAAATTCTAGAACTGCAGAAACCACAAAATAGCAGAGGGAAGCAGGGCTCCAGCCCAGGACAGCCTGGATGGTCTCTGGGTAAGGTCTATCGCACAGACCTGGGAGCTGAGTGAACCAGATCCCAGCGTGGGCCACACCTGGACCAACCAGACCCAGGAGCTGGGCAGAACAGGCCCCAGGGCCCTGAATCAGTGAGCTGTGGCAGTTACCAGACTTCTCAGCCCATAAACACCAAAGACAACAGAGAAGGTTAGTGGGAAAAAACTGCGGAGACAGAGTGAAAGGATTTTGCGGTCAGCCACCTCACCAGGGGTGGCAGAGGCAGTGCAGCTCTGAGGCTGCTTACAGAACTACAGCTGCAGTTGCTTCCAGCCCCAGGCCCACCTGGAAGGAGGAATTAAGTGACGGATCAGAGCAGGAGTGCAGAGCCTGCTTAGATCTGAGTCCGGTCCGGGTTGGCAGTTCTTGGGGGAGAAGGAGCACTGCTGTGGCATAGCTTGCTGTATAGAAATAGCTCTGAAAACAACAATGCAACCCCTCAAGTTTGGGACAAAGTACTCTCTACTCTACAAGCAGTCATACCATGACGAAAAACTCAAGGGTCGAGTAGTTGGCTGGGAACATGGCCAGGCAACAAAAATGGACTCAGATTCAGACTCAGACTTTGGAATCTTTCTTTGGTGACAAAGAAGACCAAAACATACAGCCAGACGAAGACAAAGTCAAAGAGCCTACATCAAAAGCCTCCAAGAAAAACATGAACTGGTTTCAGGCCATGGAAGAGCTCAAAAAAGATTTGGAAAAGCAAGTTAGGGAAGTAGAGAAAAAACTGCGAAGAGAAATGACACTGATGTGAGAAAACCATGAAAAACAAGTCAATGACTTGCTAAAGGAGACCCCCCAAAAATGGAAAAAAATACTGAAAAAACAACACCTTAAAAAATAGACTAAGTCAAATGGCAAAAGAGCTCCAAAAAGGCAATGAGGAGAAGAATGCCTTGAAACGCAGAATTACCCAAATGGAAAAGGAGGTCCAAAAGACCACTGAAGAAAATACTACATTAAAAATGAGATTGGAGCAAGTGGAAGCTAGTGACTTTGTGAGAAATCAAGATATTATAAAACAGAACCAAAGGAATGAAAAAATGGAAGACAATGTCAAATATCTCATTGGAAAAACCACTGACCAGGAAAGTAGATCCAGGAGAGATAATTTAAAAGTTATTGGAGTACCTGAAAGCCATGATCAAAAAAAGAGCCTAGATATCATCTTTCAAGAAATTATCAAGGAGAACTGCCCTGATATTCTAGAGCCAGAGGGTAAAATAGAAATTGAAAGAATACACACATTGCCTCCTGAAAAAGATCCCCCCAAAAAGAACTCCTAGGAATATTGTCGCCAAATTCCAGAGCTTGCAGATCAAGGAGAAAATACTGCAAGCAGCCAGAAAGAAACAATTTGAGTATTGTGGAAACACAATCAGAATAACCCCAGATCTGGCAGCTTCTACATTAAGGGATCGAAGGGCTTGGAATATGATATTCCAGAGGTCAATGGAGCTAGGATTAAAACCAAGAATCACCTACCCAGCAAAACTGAGTATCATGCTCCAAGGCAAAATATGGATTTTCAATAAAATAGAGGACTTTCAAGCTTTCTCAGTGAAAGACCAAAGCTGAATAGAAAATGTGACTTTCAAACACAAGAATCAAGAGAAGCATGAAAAGGTAAACAAGAAAGAGAAATCATAAGGGACTTACTAAAGTTGAACGGTTTTGTTTGCATTCCTCCGTGGAAAGATGATGTGTATAATTCATGAGACCTCAGTACTAGGGTAGCTGAAGGGAATATACATATATACATACACACACACACATATACATATACATATATATATATATATATATATATATATATATATAGAGAGAGAGAGAGAGAGAGAGAGAGAGAGAGAGAGAAAGAGAGAGAGAGAGAGAGAGAGGACACAGGGTGAGTTGAATATGAAGGGATACTATCTAAAAAAATAAAATCAAATTAAGGGATGAGAGAGGAATATATTGCGAAAGGGAGAGATAGAATGGGGTAAATTATCTTGCATAAAAGTGGCAAGAAAAGGCAATTCTGTAGGAGGGGAAGAGGGGGCAGGTGAGGGGGAATGAGTGAATCTTGCCCTTATTGGATTTGACCTGAGGAGGGAATAACATACTCAATTGGGTATCTTACCCTACAGGAAAGAAGGAGGAAGGAGACAAAAAGGGGGGATGATAGAAGGGAGGGCAGATAGGAGGAGGAGGTAATCAAAAGCAAACACTTTCGAAAAGGGACAGGGTCAAGGGAGAAAATTGGATAAAGGGGGATAGGATAGGAAGGAGCAAAATATAGTTAGTCTTTTACAACATGAGTATTGTGGAAGGGTTTTGCATAATGATACACATGTGGCCTATGCTGAATTGCTTGCCTTCTTAGGGAGGGTGGATGGGGAGGGAAAAGGGGAAAGAATTTGGAACTCAAAGTTTTAAACGCACATGTTAAAAAAAAGTTTTTACATGCAACTAGGAAATAAGATATACAGGCAATGGGGCATAGAAATCTATTTTGCCCTGCAAGAAAGTAAGGGCAAAGGGGATGGGGGGGGGCGGAGTGGGGTGACAGAAGGGAGGGCTGACTGGGAAATGGGGCAATCAGAATATATGCCATCTTGGAGTGGGGGGGAGGGTAGGAATGGGGAGAAAATTTGTAATTCAAACTCTTGTGGAAATCAATGCTGAAAACTAAAAATATTAAATAAATAAATAACAAAAAAGGCCAAATATTTTTCTAAATTTCATAGTTTAGAGAAAGTTTCTTGTGGCCTACATATGCCATTAATGTGGGCATTCCTCCTTTTAATTCTCAACTTTATCCCATAATGAGCACTTTATCTGTTTGATACTGAGGCGTGCACTAAACACAGAAAATACAATCAGATCATAGATCTTAAGGTTGTAGGGGGCTTCAAGGCATCACCTGGGTCAGCCCCCTACCAGCAGCCAGGTGGGATTTCACTATCCCCATGTGACACCTGAGCAGTAAATGAAGGTAATCCCTGGTGCAGCTGTGTGACTGCTAGCAACTTTCTGACTTTTGTGTTTTATGATAACAGCTGTGGTTTTCTGGGTTTTTTTTTTCATTTCAAGTTGTTTTTATGGGGAGATGGAAGGTGTTTTTCTCCTGCTCACAAACCATCCCAAACGAAGAGTTGCCAGAATTCCCTAAAGGTCAACAGCTTGAAGTTCCAATTGCAGCAAAAAATGAAAAAACATGGAAATGAAATTCAATTACTCCGTTTGTAATTATTGCCTAAATCAAATATAATTTAAAGTGTGCCTACCCAACACAATCCTTTTATGAGCAAGGAGATACAGAACACATTTTCCTGTCTCTAAGCTAACAAAGTGAATTTAGAAGAAGCATGAACTAAAAGCAATTCACGTTTATGAAGCCCAGAGCATACCAATATTATTATCCTCATTTTGCTGATGAGGAAGCTGAGGCTTGGAAAGTGTGAGTGATTTGCCTATGATCATAGGTAATTTTCCTCATACATCACATTCCATTCTTTCTCTCCATGTTCTTGTACTGGCTGTCATGTAGCCTGGAATGCACTCACTCCTCACCTTTGATTCTTGGGACTTCTGGTTTTCTTCAAGATTAAGCTTAAGGGACAACTTCTACATGAAGCCAAAACTTCCTCATAACTCCTCCCCTTCCCTCCAATGCTCTCCCTCCCAAAATTACTTTATATTCATTTTCAATGTATTATGTATATATTTATTTATGTATATATTGTCATTATGACTTCCTTGAGATGAGGGACTAACCAGTCCCTCTTTTGTCTTTGTATCCAGAGTTTGTAGCAGACATCTGGCACATAGTAGGTGCTTAATAAATGCTTGTTGGTTAGTTGATTAAAAAGGTCAGATCCAGGATCTGAATCAAGGAGCCCTAACCTCAAGGTCATACCTCTACTCTGCCTCAGATGCCTGTTTTAAAAAAAAACTAGGAAAAAAAATATTTTATGCACTTTAATTTTCTCCCAAATTTCCAGATTTGACATCTTCTTTCCAATTAAAAAGAAAAAAAACCGCCCTTCTACCCACGGCTGTAAGGACTACACTAGCCCTTCCTCTTCTCTCTTGTACCATTCTTCAGGTAGTGACAGAAAAGTACCCTCAGGCCTATTGTCTTGAAGGCATCAAAAACTACTTTATGACAAATACTGTGATAGACAAGAATAAAAGCTATTTACTCCCCTGTCCCCATTGCTTCAAAATTTACAGTAAGTTACCATTTCGCAGTGGAATGCAGGTTACTTACTGATCAGAGAATTCCAGAACCAAGCCATCTTAGGCTATCATTTCAAGAAACACCTTGGGGTCTATGTAAGGGAAGTAACAGACCAGTCCTGCTTTATTTCGCTCTGGTCAGAACATATTTAGAGAGTTGTCTTCAGATCTGTGTACAACATTGTAAGGAAAGCCACTGTAGAGAAGGTGAATGGTGAGAACAGAGGAGCCCTGCCATAAATAAGCAGGAATGGTGGAAGTTTAGCTTAGAGAAAAGAAATCTTAGTCAGGGGGAGAAGGTACCTGTCTTTAAATATTTAAAGGTTTGCCATGTAGAAGGATTGGACTTTTTCTTCTTGAACATACAATACAAGACTAAAAAACATGGGTGCAAGCCATAAAGAGGCAGATTTTAGCTGGCTGTAAGTAAAATTTTCCCAATAATTATAACTGTCCCAAAATAGAATGGATGGTCTCAAGAAAGAATGAGGTCCCCATTATTGGAATTCTTCAACCAGAGGCTTTGAATTGGAGAGAGGGTTCCTGTTTAGGTCCAGATTCAAATAGATGAATTGGAGGTCCTTTCTAACTCTAAGATTCTGTAATTCTTTGAATCTATTCTGTGTACTGTGATCATCAGGTAATGGCTTTCACTTCCAGTAAATCCGAATAAAGAGCTTTAAAAAAAAGAAATTGGTCATGCCAGGCATGGTGACAATTGTAATCCCTATTGCCAGTAGTCGGATCCCTTGAGCTGGAATCTGAGCTGCTCTGGGTTAAGCCGATCGAGTGTTTGCACTGTTTAGCATTAATATGGTAAGCCCCTTGGAGTGGAGGGTGGGCAAGACTAAAGAAGACTGCCCAAGTTGGGGTGAACTGTTGCAGGTCAGAAATGGACGGGTCGCACCGCTACCCCATGAATGCTCTGTGTCATTGCTCCCTCCTCATTGGAGAAAAGAATTTTTAAGAGAGGGGTTGGGAGTGGAGTGGGGCTTGTAGTTTTGAATGTCCCAACTTAAGTGCTATCCTCTTTCTATGTGACTGTTTTGCCTTGGGAAGTTGTACTTGACTGTAAATGACCTTTCTTTCTGATTGTACCCTCCCTATACCCACTGCTTTAACCCTGTCCTTTACTCTGTCCTCTGGGGAGGCAGGGCAGCTGGTTCAGACTTTTGGAGTTTGTTCTTTTGATTTATGTGGGCTCCAGTTTTCTTTCCAGTGAAGGTTGTTTTAGCCACAAACCACTTTACTCCACTGTTTCCAATTTAAAATAAAAAGAAACTTATACTGACAAAAAAGAAATGGAGTGGTCAAAGTTTCCATACTGATCAGTCAGGCCTTTAAGTGGCCCCTGGACTACTTTACATTTGTCTGTGAAAAATATGGAGACCTAGTCTTCAAAAAAGAAATTGGTCCCCTTTTTAAGGCTCATCTTCTAAAAGTCCTGGAACGATCAGTCTCTAAAGAACTGTTGTTGGTGGAGTAAGCAGGCTGCAGTCTATTGCCAACAAGAAGGGAGAGAACAGAAGTTAAGGAGTCATCAAAGAAATGTGTGAGCAATACGAGCTGGTCTAGTCTCAAGAGTGAGGGATAACTGAAAGACAGTGTGGCATAGGGTCAGAGTACTGTACTTAGAGTATGGAATACCCGAGTTTGAATCCTGCATCAGAAACTTTTTATCTAGGTGTCCCTGGGCAAGTCACTTAAGTTTTCTAGTCTCAGTTTCTTTAGTTATAAAATGGGGATAATAATAGTCAACAAGTATTTATTAAATGCCTATTGTATGTCAGGCACTGCATTAAGCACTGGGAGTACAGAGAAAAGCAAAAACAACCCCTGCCCTCAAGGGTTATACATTCTAATGGGGAGAGAGGGGAAGGGGATATAACATATAAATAATCTATCTACTTCAGAAACCTTAAAGCCCTATGTCAATATTACAGGCGACCTGTGTGCTCCATTAGTATTCTCTCAAAAATCAAAAGAGACCAAGGAAGGCCCCCATGGTAAATTTATGAAATTTTAACAAGAGCTCCACAGGGTGAGCAGAGCCATATCAGTGAGATCACAAATCCTTTCAAGGATTTGAACAAACAGCTCTTATTCTTGCCTATCATTGTAGCCTTATAGTAAAGGAGTTTGGAATGCCCTCAAGACAACAGGCTGGAGAGTGCTTTGCTATCTCCTTGAAAGATGGCATAGGAGAGAAGGGGAATGACCAGCTGGAAATTTACCATCCCAGGAGAAGTTGCATGTCTCAGCATAAACGAGAACTCAGTTTGGGTTGACTGTTTATAATCTGATTAAATCCCTTTTATACCCACTATGACCTAGCACTTATCAAGGCTCTGAAGAGAATGGGGGAATGAGATTTTGGACAGATCCATTTTGATATCAGGAAGAAAGTGAGGAAAGGCTTGGAACATGGGGTACCATAGTCAGGTACTGTACAGTCAGGGAATAATTTGAGGGCCCTGACCCCCGGGAGGACAACCATGAAAATGGGGTAGAGAGGTTCAAAAAAGAAGGACATGAGAGTTTGACAAAAAGTAAACCTCACTTATTTCCAGTTTGGCCTAGGGCTGGCCCTGGTACTGCTGAGTAATAAGGAGAAAGAGGGTGGATGTTAAAGGAAAGTGAGTGATGGCAGGCAGTGTTGAAAAGCGATATAGTACAGTGGAAAGGAACCCTGGGCTAGGGCTCTAGCACCAGCTAATTTACCATGTGCATTGGGCAATTTTACTTTATTTCTACAGGCCGTCTGTAAAATGAAAGGGTTAGACTAGCTGTTCTCTGAAATTCTAGATCTAAAAAACAATTCTGTCATTCTAGGGAAGGATCTCAATTCACCCCTTTGCATTCCAGTCAAATCAATAAGCATTTATTATGCATCTACTATGTGCCAGGCACTGTCCTAAGTGCTGAAGATACAAAGAAAAGGGGGTGGTAGGAAGCCAGTCTCTTCTCACAGTCTAATAGGGAACAAAACATACAACCAACTACGTACAAATGATACATACAGGATAAACTGGAGATAATCTCAAAGGGGAGGCACTAAGATCAAGGAGGATCCAGGTAAGGATTCTTTGCAAAGTTACAGCTTTAGCTGAGACTTGAAGAAAGCCAGGGAAGTCAAGAGGCCAAGATGGAGAGGGACAGCATTCCAGGCATGGAGGACAGCCAGTGAAAATGCCTAAAGTTGAGAACATTATATGCAGTATCAGCAACATTGTGTGATGATCAACCATGAATGACTTAACTCTTCTCAGCAATACAATGATCCAAGACAATTCCAAAGGACTCACGATGGAAAATATATCCAGAGAAAGAACTGATGGAGTCCAAATGCAGATTGAAGCACACAATTTTCACTTTATGTTTTGTACTTTTTCTTTTGGTCTGTTTCTTCTTTCATAATATGACTAATATGGAAATGTTTCACATATATAACCTACATCAAATTGCTTACCACCTTAGGGAAGAAGGAGAGGAGGAAGGGAGAAAATTTAGAAGTCGAAATTTTTTTAAATGAATGTTGAATAAATGCTTGTGAAACTTTTTTTTCTCTATATTGTACTACTTTTATTCTTTGATATAAAGACACATAGAGACTTTACACATAAATTCAGAAATGATTCTCATATCAATAGTGCTGATAGCCTGTGTGTTAAAATGTTTTTTAATTTATTCTTTATTTTTAGTTTGCAACACTCAGTTCCACAAGTCTATGAGTTCCAAATTTTCTCTCCCTGTCTCTCCCCCCCTCCTCCCCCCCCAAGACAGCATGTAAATCCAATATAGGTTCTACATATACCTTCACATTGAACTTATTTACATAATAGTCCAGTTGTAAAGAATAACATTTTCTTTAAACTTGAAATAAACTGTTAAGGGGCAGCTAGATGGCACAGTGGATAGACCACTGGCCCTGGAGTCAGGAGAACCTGAGTTTAACTCCAGCCTCAGATACTTACTAGTTATGTGATCCTGGGCAAGTCACTTAACCCCAATTGCCTCCAAAAAAAGAATGTTAAAAAATTGTCTTTACATGTAATTGAAAAAATTAAATGCTATTAAATTTTTTTAAAAAAGAAAATGTCTGAAGTCAGGAGATGGATTATGCTAACAGAATAAGATAGAGGAACTGTACTAGTGGGGTGCAGGTGTAGAGGTCAGAGAAAGGATGAGAGAGAGGAAGCCACAGCCAAAATACATTAATTTAACAGTATTGACTGAGGGGCTAATATGTGCCAGGCCTTGAGGGCAATACAAAGTTGCATAAGACACAGTTGATACCTGAGATCCAGGGGGTGGAAATACTTGGCCAAAGTCACAAAGCTAGTAAGTGGCTGAGATCCAAGTCTCCTGACTTCCCACTAAACCACCTGGCTTCCTCTGTCTCATTGCCCTGAAGCCTTCCTTCATAAGGTTCTTACAAGCTAGGAGAGGAGTGATGGTATCTTGACATTTTGGCAATATTTTTCCTTTTCATCATATCCTATATCATAAAATTAAATGGGAAGAATCTGTAGGTATCTTATTTTGTTGGTCAGTCAACATGCATTTATTAAGTGTTTACTGTGTGCCAGTCCCTGTACTAAGGGCTAAGATACCAAGAAGGCAAACACATGGTACCAGATCTCAAAGAGTTCACATTTTAACGGAGGAAGTAACATGTCTCTATGGCTGCCCCCATTCCCCTTTCTCGCTCCTCTGTTCTGACTACCGACCTCCCCGTCTTCCTTCTAGTCCCAACTAAAATCTCACCTTCTACAAGAAGCTTTTTCTAACACCTCTTAATTCCAGTGCCTTCTCACTGTTAATTTATTTCCTACTTACCCTGTATATAACTTATTTTGTATATATTTGGTTGTATTTTGTTATTGAATGCTCTTTGAGGGCAGGGACTGTCTTTTGCCTCTTTTTATATCACCAATGCTTAGCATAGGTCCTGGCACATAATAGGTACTTAAGAAACGTTGATTAATTGATGTAAACAACTGTATATACGTACAAGATCTATACTGGTAAGTGGGAGCTAATCTCTGGAGAAAGGCATGAGTTGGGCTGTGGAGGAGGAACCAAGAAAAAAGCTTCTTGCAGAAGGTAAGATTTGAGCTGAGTCTTGAAAAAAGCCAGTGAGGCCAGAAGGCTGACGTGAGTGGGAAGAGCATTCCAGGCATGAGGGACAAGCCAGAGCAAAAACATAAGAGTCTGGAGATGGACTATCACGTACAAGGAACAGCAAGGATCCCAGTGTTACTGGATCATAGAGTATGTCTGTTGTTCAGTCATTTCAATCATAGCTGACTCTTTGTGACCCCATTTGGGGTTTTCTTTGTAGAGGAGAGTAAAGTATAAGAAGACCGGAAAGGTAGGAAGGGGTCAGGTTGTGAAAGTCTTTAAAATCCAAACAGAGGTTTATAGTTAATCGTGGAGGTAATAGGGAGCCACTGGAGTTTATTCAGTTGAGATGTGACATGGCTTAGGAAAATCACTTTGGCAACTTTGAGCAGGATGGACTGGAGTGGGGAGAGACTTGAGGCATGGAAACCAACTGGCAGGCTATCACAACGATACAGGTATCTTAGAAGAGAGAAGAGGGCATATATGGGAAAGATGTGGTGAAGTTTCCCTCAATGCTGTTGTGGGCACTGGCCAAGGTACTGACGGAGGAGTGAGGCCACCCAGATCTCTGTGACCAAATGCTGTCACTCATATATTTTAATTTCAGTAGGATAGATAGTTCTGCAAAAGTGGAACTGGTGGGAGTGATAAAGCTTTAATGCTTTAAGGCTTGCAAGGTATTCTGCATACAATATCTCATCTAATCCTCATAACAGTCCTGGGAGGTAGGTGATATTATTTATCCCCATTTTACAGATGAGGGAACTTCCCGAGGGTCCCACAGCTAATAATTGTCTGAGGCAAGATTTGAACATGGGCCTTCCTGACTCCAAGGTCAATGCTCGATCGAGAGCTGGAGAGACTTCAGGGGTCATCTATAGACAAGGAAACAAACAGTCCTAGAGAAGTAAAATGACTTGTCCAACATCATACAAGTAATAAGGAGAAAAGCTGGAATTTGGACCCAGATCTTCTGACCCCAAATATAACACTTTATACTTCACCCCCCTACCTCTCTAAGAAATCACATAAGGAATGAAGAAGTACTAGGGGATAGCTAGGCGGTGCAGAGGTTAGAGTACTAGGGCTGGAGTCAGGAAGACCTGAGTTAAAAACCAGCCTCAGATCCCTACTGTGTGACTTTGGGCAAGGCACTTAACTGCTATCTGCCTCAGTTTCCTCGACTGTAAAATGAGAATAATAATAGCCCTTACCTCTCAGGGATATCGTGAGGATCAAATGAGATAATATTTGTAAAACACTTAACAGTGCCCAGTACATGGTAGGTGTCTAATAAATGCTTGTTACCTTCCTTCCTACTGACATTTTCCCCTTACACACAACACACACACACACACACACACACACACACATACACACACACACACACACACACACACACACACACACACACACACACACCATCAACAACACCGCCACCACCACCCCATCCCTGGCCCAGTTAGACAGAACCTTCTAGTCAGAATTTGGTTCCCAGTATTGCCCCCAAAGAATGTTAGAGGCCAGACCCTTCTTTCTGGACTTCAGTTTGTGATTCCTATCTTACAGATGTCAAGAGAGCCAGAGCAGCTTAAATGAAAGAGGTCTTACAAATTCCTAGGCTCCTCACAAATTGTAAAATCTGACACGGCCCCAGAGCCGTACCAGGAGCTGGGGAGAGTTCGTTATTCCACTTGAAGTTTCTCTAAACAGCAAGAGTCCCTCACACAAGGCAGCCCCCAGGCCCTGGCCCAGAAGCCTGAGAGTGGTGCCTGCTCCCTTTATCATCCTGTCAGCCAGAGGCTTGTAGCCTAAGCCAAGGGCCATAAACACTGAGAAGGAGGAGGAGGAGCTGCAGCTGATGAGTCTGTTTCTCCTAGGGCAGAGAACAGAATCAATTAATAAGAAACCTGAAAGGGCTATTGTGTTATTTCACTTATGTAAGGAATGTAAGCGAGGGGCTATGGTTCCAGGTACGTGGCCAGCAGCTCTCTCCTGCCTTTCCTCCCCTGGACGATAAGGACAGCTGGGGAGGGTGGGAGTGGGATGGGGGGGATTATCCTGACCCCCAGTCTTTGCAAGGGCTGGCCCGGGCAAAGGCTCTGGTACTGCTGGCCCTGGGGAAAAAAATTCTAAAACAGGAATGTTTGGGGGGAAAATTTGTATCAAGTAATGAAGGGCGAAATAAACAGAATTTTTTAAATAGTATATGCAATTGTTGCAAGGACAACGTAAATGAAAAGATCACTAAAAAGCAGCTGAAATTTGAGTGATTGAAAAAGCCATCGATGGTCCCATAATGAATGAAGCATACCTCTCTCCTTTTGGCAGAGAAGTTTGGGGGTAAGGGGTGGGGGGGTGGCCTTCCTAGGACAGAATGTGGTAAATGCTGTTGGTTGTAGACATTGTATCCAGTGGGTTTTTTTTTTCTTGGATGTTTTTTATCTGTTATTAAAAAAGGATTCAATGGGGGTACAGGAAGGGGTGAGTGGAGGGCAGGCGAAACACATAGGCATTCCAGAAATTCCAGATATAATATCAAAAAGCATCAATAAAACTTATTTTAAAAAAAGTGTTGGGCAAATCAGAGTCTCCATGCTGCTTCCAAGCTACCCAAGCCTCCTAACTACAAGGTCTTACTCAACCTAGCGAACTAACCACCAAATGCTCAGGACTTGGAGCTGGAAATGTTGGACTTGCACTCAGGAAGTCTGGGTTTGAATTCCATTTCAATCACTTTTGATTCATGTCCTTTGTGACAGTGTTATTTAATTTCCCAGAGCCTCAGTTTACTCATCTGTGATACAGGGATAATAATACTTGTCACCTATCTCCAGGGGATACCTTCCCACTCTGCATCCCAAGGGTCTCTACCTCCCCCTACCAAATAGATGTCTTTAAAATTGTTGGAGTGGGGGGGACATAGTGTTGTTGATACAAAATGAAAATAAATGAAAGAAAAAGTGTCATATAAAATAAATAGAGAGAGCAGAAGGAAGGTCAGAAGGGGACACAGATGTTTTTGAAATCAAGCAATATATAATAGAGTCACAGTTTCATCCTCAATCCCTCTACTATTCAGGCTCTCTGTGTATTTAGAAATGTCCGCTTTTGTTGATGATTTTCTAGTTCATCATAATATTTTAATTTTTAAATTTTAATTTTTAAAAGTTGTTGTGAGGGTGTATTTCGCACCACTTGTTCTGGTAAGATTTTCTAAAGCTTGGCCTGGGTACTTTCGTGAAGCCTAACCCAGGCAGGAAATGGGTTGGAGTCTATCTTTCAGTCCAAAGGCTGGGGGTGAGTTGTGGCCAAGATGATAGTGATAACTAACATTGATGTATAGCACATTAAGGTTTGCAAGGTGCTTTATACGTATCATCTCATTTGCTCCCTGCAGCATCCCTAGGAGGTAGGCTCTTTTACTGAGAGCGGTTACGTGACTTATCCATAGTCATGCAGCTCCCAAGAATCTGGGGCAGAATTAAAGTTCTGGTCTTTCTAACTCCAAGTTCAGAGCTCTATCCACTCCACCACCTAGTTGTCATCCTCGCCCTCATCACTGGGGAAGCACTGTCTTTTCTAGCTGGATGCCAGGAGATCTATTTCCTTTTGAGTATAGGTTGAAGCGGCTGCATGGAAGTCACCACACCTGGCCACTCTCCTTTGGTCTCTGTCCCTGGCTCTCTCTGTTCACTGGCCTTCACTCAGACTCTTAGCTAAATATTTCTTAATTGTCAACATCTTGGGGCCATTTCTCTCCAGCTCAGTTGTCTTCGATGTCTTCTCTATTTTCTTTTTCCAGTTCTGGCTCTTAAAACTTTTCTAGTACAATGAATAACATAAACCATTCTCATGAGATTAGCTCATCCTGCATTCTTGCCAACTCTTTTCTTCTCACGTGGCCTCATTAAAAATCTCTTTAAGCTTCTCAGAAATGCACCTGATTCAACATAGAAACCCAATGCCCCTTTAGATAGATTGCCTTCTCCCTTTCTCAGGTAGCCCTGGCTAGTTGAATAAATATTATCAAAGAACCACAGAATTGGAAGAGACTTCAAAAGTCATTTAGTCAGGAATACCCCAAGTTCAAATCCCACCTCAGGTACTAACTAGTGGGGTGACCTTGGGCAAGTCACTTAATTCCTCTGGGCCTCAGCTTCCTTATATATAAAACAAGGAGGTTAGACTGGCTAGCCTATTAAGTTCTAAATCTATGATCCCAGGATTTCTTTATAATACCCCAAGTAAGAGGTCATCTTGTTGTTGTTTGTTTGTTTATGTCCTTCATTCTCAAAAAGGACCATGACATCAAGGAGGTGGTGCCATGAAATGCAAGTAAATTGGACTTAAGTGAAGGAGGGCTGTGCAAAGTCACTAGCCTCACTTTCTCATCAGGAGTCATCTGGGGCCAGTGGTGAGTTATAAATCAGGACAACTAGAGATGGCCCTGGATGCAGTGGGATACCTTGGCCTTTTTAAGCTAAGGTTTTTACAGTCTCAGTTTGACTGAGGCAACACTCAATCTGTGATTAAGGCTAGGTAAGAAATGAGGCAGAGAATGGTCTTTTTTGCCTAGTCAAAAAAAAAGAAAGAAAAAATCCATCTGAGAGGGAAAGACCCTCAGGGTTACTGGCCAAAAGAGAAACAATTGCTATTTACATTTGCTCAGAGTCAATCAGGGCCCAAATAATGACCAAGTGGGGCTTGGCCTGGGACCTACTGTTGGCCAATCGATGAGAGCCAGAATGATTTGGGTTTAAGGCATGGTCCTTAAGAAAGAAATGTAGTCCATAAATCCCAAAGTATCTTGTGATGTTTCAACAATCAATTTACATTTCTTTGGGCAGAGCACCCAGATGTAAGAGTGTGATACCCTATGTAGACAGAAGGAAGGGAAGGGAAAGAAAAGAGAAGGAGAGACAGGGAGAGAGAGACAGGGGAGAGAGAGAAGGGAGGAAGGAGAGACAGAGAGAGAGAAAGAGAGAGAGAGAGAGAGAGAGAGAGAGAAGGAAAGAAAGAAAGAGGATGTAAGGAAGGGAGGGAGGGATGGGAAGAAAGGAAAGAAGGAAGGAAGGAAGGAAGGAAGGAAGGAAGGAAGGAAGGAAGGAAGGAAGGAAGGAAGGAAGGAAGGGAAGGAAGGGAGGGAGGGAAGGGAAGAAAGAAAGAGGAAGGAAGGAAGGAAGGAAGGAAGGAAGGAAGGAAGGAAGGAAGGAAGGAAGGAAGGAAGGAAGGAAGGAAGGGAAGGAAGGGAGGAAAGAAGCTATTCTGCCCAGTGGGGCAGTTCCTACTACTACTCACAGAGGTTTTTGTTTGTCTTTCATTCTCAAAGAGGACCATGACATCAGGGAGGTGATGCCATGACATGCAAGTGAATTGAATTTAAATGAGAAAAGTGGTCATCTGACCTCTGCACGAAAACCTGAAGTGAAAAGCCTGTTCCTTCCTGAAGGAGCCTGTCCCACTCAGGGACTATGCTAATTGCTAACAGGGTTTGCTCTGCATTGAGCCAGCATTCCCCCCTCTGCAATTTCTAATGCTCATTGAGCCAGTCACTTGGCCTAACACACAGTTTCCTCCTTTGTAAAATGAGATAATGACAGCACCTACCTCCCAGGGCTGTCATGAGCACCTGATGATAAAACACATGTAACAAGCTTTGCAGACCCTAAAGCACTATCTAAATGCTAGCTACGGTTTTGTTGTTGTTAAGGTTTCCTATGGTATCAAGCTACAGAACACATATTACAGACAGCTGCCATTTTGCTCTGAGGAGGTCCCCATGTTGACTTTGCCTGTGGAGGCTAAAATACTTAATGCTCCACATTTATCCCGTCTTTTTAAAAAACATCATTTATTTTAACATTCTTTTTATTTTAATTTTGAGTTCCAAATTCTGTTTCTCCTTCCCACCCCTCCCCGACTCATTGAGAAGGCATGAAATGTGACATCAGTTGTACATCCACATTTACCTTTGATCATTGCCACTTCCTCCTCCATCAACTTGGTAGGGAAGGACTCTATCTGCCACAAAGACTTCCATGGGTCCATTTTCCCTCAACTGTCACTTTCTTCTTTCCTTTTTGATTATTTTTATCTACATAGATGGAAAGAGGGAAGGGGAGATGCCATGATAGCTGATGGAAAGAGGAGACAGGGTAACTGATCTGTGTAGAAGAGTTAGCAAGTATGGGTATGTGTCATCACAGCGTAGTTCAGCAAACATTCCCCTCTCACCCCCTGTGAAAAGATAAATTCTGAATTCAGTTATCTAGCCTCCCAGTGGAATGGAAACAGACTGAAAATGTTAGATCTTTCTCCAAACAAAAAAAGAGAGGTGATACAATCAATATATTTTGTATAAGATAAATACAGATGTGTTCTCCAGTAAATATACCAATTACTTTGTGATCTCATTAATGTGGGTATTCCCTCTAATGAGACAACTGGAAGATTATGGATTTTGAACTAGAAGGGACCTCGGAAACCATGTAGTTCAACCCTTCTATTTTTTTGTATTTCTTGTTTTGTTTTATACTTTTTTCAACTAACGAGCATTTAATTTTCTCTCCATCATATCTCCCCCCAACTAGAAAAACAAAAACTTTGTAACAAATATGCACAATCAAACAAAACAAATTCCCACTTTAGCCATGTCCAAAAGATATGTCCCATTCCACACCCTGAATCCATTACTTTTGGTCAGGAGGTGGGTAGTAGCATGTCTTACCATTAGTCCTCTAGAACCATGGCTGGTCATTACAACAATCAGAATTCTTAAGTTTTTCAAAGTTGTTTGTTTCTGTAATTCATCCTCTCTCATTTTACAGAGGAGGAAACTAAAGCACAGGAAAGGAGGCCAAGTGATTTATCTAAGGGCACAGAGGTAGCCAGTGTCAGAGACAGGATTTGAACTCAGGTTCTTTGACACTGGAGCCATTGGTCTTTCCATTGCCCCATGCTGCCTCCAACAAATCACACTCCATCCATACCTTCCCATCCACATTCATGTTTCCCCATAACTCCAGCACAAGCAGTCCACCCAACCTGCTTGGAGTCTTCCTCCCATTTTCTTGATACCTTGTAGATACCAATGAATCACTAGGACTGTCCATCCATTATCCCTTGATCCATCCATGTGACTAGCTCATCTTTCTTTTTTTCCCGGTCATATAGTTTTCTGATGATGGTCTTTAGGTTGCTTCTTCTGAGAAGCTTGTTCATCTAATCCCAGAATATTATAACTAGGGAACCCTCCCCTCCACCCCTATGTCTTGAAGCCTGAGAAAACATTTTAGGACCAAAAAAAAAGAAGTACCACTTGACACAGTGAATGGTAGTAATAATAATACTTAGCTAGCATTTTAAGGTTTACAAAGTGCTTTCTTTCCTTACAACAGCCCTTAGAGGTAGATAATAGAAGTGCTATGAGCCCTACTTTACTGATAAGGAAATTGAGAATCTAGGAGTTTATGTTCAGAGTGACCCAGGTAATAAGTGTCTGAAACAGGTCTTTGGACTCCAACACCACCCCCACCTCCCCAAGAGAGGGCAAAGGCAAGGAACCTTACAGGACTAAAGTGGTAAAATTACTTGTACAAGGCAAAAGTTATAAAAACAATCATGTCCTTTGACCTAATGATTCCATTTAGAGGGAGCATATGCTGAAAATGTTATTTTAAAAACCCTGTTCAGTTATTTTCATGGGAGCTTTATAGATAACTGAAATGTTATACACACACACACACACACACACACACACACAATTGGAAGTAATTGAAATGTCCAACAACAGAGGAATGGTTTAATAAATTGTGGCATGTTAATGTCATGGAGTACTATGAGGTAATGAAAACTGACAATTCAATTAAATTCAGCTCCATTTAATAAATATTAATTGAGGGCCTACAACAATTCTAACAGATACAAAGCCGTCAACCAAAAAGACCCTGTCCTCAAGGAGATTACAACCTGTTAGGAGGACACAAAGAAATGTGGGAAGACCTCTGTGAAATAATGCAAAGTGAAAAAAGCAAAACTGGTAGAATGGGGAACACAATGGTTACAAACCTGGCAGAGACAGAAAAAATAAAAATGAACAGACAAAGAATCTTGATGAAGGATTATCAAACCGGAGTCCATGAACTTTTTTAAAATTATTTCAATAATTATATTCCATATAATTGATTTCCTTTGTAATCCTTTTTTTACTCCATTCATTTTAAAATTCATTTAAAAAAATGGTTGCCTGGAGAAGTTCATCAGTATCGTATGTCAATTTCACAACAGCACACTTGCGCATGATGTTCTCAAGCTTTCCCTGTTACCAACGGAGTGAAACAAGGCTGTGTGTTTGCTCCCATGCTTTTTTGGCATAATGTTTTCAGCAATGTTGTCAGACGCCTTCAACCAGCACCAAGATCAGCTTCTGCACTGATGGTAAATTAACTTGAAAAAGCTGTAAGTCAAGACTAAAGTGGAGGGAGAGTTGGTACATGATTTTTTCATTTGCAGATGACTGTGTGCTCAATGCAACCTCCTAAGTTAACATGCAACAAAGTATGGGTCAATTCCCTGCTGCTTGTGCTAATTTTGGCCTAACAATCAACATAGGTTCTCCACCAGCCAGCACCATACTATACATACAAGAAACCATAGGTTATGGCAAATGGGGAAATTTTGAATGCTGCGGATAAATTCATTTGCCTCAGCAGTATACTTTCCAGGAACCTACACATAGATGATGAGATTGACACATGCATTGCCAGCTAGTTTGGTATTTGGGAGGCTCTGAAGGAAAGTGTGGAAGAGAAGAGACATTGGACTACCCACCAGAGCCTACAGAGCCGTTGTACTGACCTCTTTGTTATATGCCTGTGAAACCTGGACAGTCTACCAGCGCCGTGCCAGGAAACTGAATCACTTCCATTTGAGTTATCTTAGGAAGATTCTGAAGATCACCTGGCAGGATAAGCTACCAGATGCTGAGGTCCTTTCTCGGAACTAAACTGGGAAACATATAAACTCTACTGCAGAAAGTGCAACTCCAACGGGCTAACAAAAGAATGTTTGCCTACAAGACTATGTTATAGAGAACTCATGCATGGCAGGTGCTCACATGATCAGAAGAAGTGATACAAGGATACTCTCAAGGTCTCTCTGAAGAACTTTGGAATCAATTGTGACACATGGGAGACACCAACACAGAACCGCTCAGCATGGCTGCCCGCATCAAAGAAGGTACTGTGCTCTCTGAGCAAAGCAGAATTGCAGTAGCTCAAAAGAAACGTGAGATGCATAAATTTAGAGGCATCTTCACTCCAAATTGTCATAAGGACTATTTGTGTCTGACCTATAGTAGAGCCGTCCAAGCTCATATTGGTCTGATCAGCCACAATTGGACACACCGTACCTTGACTCCAACACAGTGATGTCATTTTGGTCCTCTTTCAGCACAAAGGGTAACAACCACCATGTGTTTTATTCCATTCATTTAAAAACATTCTGAAAAGGGGGCCATTGGCTTTATCAGACTGCCCAAGGGGTCCTCAATACTAAAAGGCTTAAGAATTCCTGACTTAACAGGAGATACTGAAAAAATTATTATGAAAATTATAACTCAACTTCATGAATTAAAATTACTTGATTAAATGTAAATGATTACTTAGCAAGTTCAAGTGAGTTGTAGTGAAATTCAATGTTAAATTTTAAACAAAACAATAGCAAAGTGTGCAAATAGTTTCAAGGAATCTTAGCTAAATTGATAGATGAGATAGACAATGGATTATTAAGATGAGGGACACTGAGGCACAGCCCCAATCTTTGAGGAAGAGGTCACGGAGATCAGCCATTCTGTCCTATAACACACCTCTGGGGAACACTAGGAAGGAGAGGTCCCCAGTCTGACCCAACATGGCATCTCTTACATCCTTATGAATGCCCAACCCTCCAACATAATGTGGCCAGACACCTCCTTCTTCCAAAGAGCCTCTGCCAAATTCCTCTCCTGGCCTAGATGATCATGTTTGGGGTGGAGGTCCAAATGGTGGTATTTTTTAATTTAACTCCTCTTTTCTTTCTTTGTTCTTCCCTGGGCCTGGTTATCTAAAAAACGTCTTTAATAACTCAGCAAGACAAGAACATTCCTCTTCTTCTCCCACGATGCTGGGGATTTTTTTCCTCATTTTACTACCTTTGAGCTGAGGAAGTAGGAGGGACTGCCTGAGCCCAGAGTACTGAGCCGAGTTTCTATGATCTGACAGCTGGGCTATTTCCCTACTCCCTGGCACTGGGAGGAAGAGGAGGAGGAGAAGAAGGATGAAGAGGAGTAACTGGGGCCTCCATAGAATTCATTACTCACAAAAAAACAAAATTTGAAGTCAGAAAAATGAAAAAGAGCCTTTTATTCCACCCAAAACACATCCATACGTAGAGCATATTTAAATCCAAACAATCCACTCCTGCCAACCATCCCTGAATCGCACACAGCTGGCTATTTTTGTTTTGTTTTGCTTTATTTGGGTTCTGCTTTGAGGTAGGTCAAAAAAGGTGTTGTTAAAAGGCTACCAAGACCCCCACAGGCAGGCTATTACTTATAAAGTGACTCCAGTGGTGGGTTGGATATTTAACTGGTTACCATAGAGCATTTTGCATTTTAGAAAATGTTTCCGAATTATTCAGACCTGACATTATCCAAGAGGGAGGTTAGTAGTACTCACTACTCAAGGCTCAGAGAGGCTGACTGAATTGCCCAAGGTTGTGGAGCTTTATGAGGATGGGTTGAGAGTCTATAAAATCACAGAGCGTTAAACCTAGAGGAACCTTCGAGGTCATACACTCTAACCCCCTCACTTTAGAGATTAGGTCCCTCGGGCTGAGAAAGATGAAGATTGTCCTGAAGTCTCCCAGTGAGTTAGTGGAAGCACCTAGACTAGATACTCTCTGAGTTAATAGAAGCAGCTGAACTGAAACCCTGGTTCCTTGACTCAGAATTACAGGACCCCAGAATCTCAGAGCTGGAAGGAATCTCAGAGGGCCATTTAGTACCAGCTACCTGAATAAGAATCCTGTCTACGATACATGATGCAAGTGATCCATCACGGAGCCTCTACTTGAAGACCCACTATCTCCCAAGACAGCTCATTCCCCCTCCAGAGAGCTCTAACAGGCAGAAAAGTCTTCCTCATGTTCAGCCTAAATTTGCCCCTTTGCCTCTTCTGCCCAAGACACCTAATTCTGTCCTTTCAGGTCAAGAAGAACAAATTTAATCCTTTTTCCACATGGCAGCCCTGAGATAACAACACCAGCAATGATAAAAATAACCATTGTTATTATTATTAGCCCTTATATAGCATTTTAAAACTCACAAAAACACTTTATACTTTAACTCATTTGATCCTGACAACAACCTTGGGAAGTAGGGTTTATTATTATGCCCATTTTACAGATAAGGAAACTAAGGCACGAAAGGTTAGTGACTTGCCCAGAGTCATATAGCTGGTTAAGTGTCTGAGGAAGGATTAGAACTCAAGTCTTCCTGACTCCAGGTCCCATACTCTATCCACTGTGCCACCCTTCTCTAATCCTAGACACAACAGACCTCTCAATGCAGCCTAAAACTGCATTAACTTTTCCACTGCCACATTATATCACTGACAGTTTAAATTTGCAGTCCACTAAAACCTCCATATCTTTTTCAGGTGAGTTATATTCTAACTACTCTTCTGTCATCTTTTACTTATGAAGTTAATTTTAGCTCAAATGTAAAACTTTATATTTAGCCCTATTAATTTTCATTTCATTATATTCAGGCCAACATTCTAGTCTGGCATCTTTTTGCAGCCTAGAGGCTGTCAGGTGGTGAAGTAGATAGAGCGCTGGGCCTTGAGTCAGGAAAATGGGAGGCCAAATCCAACCACTGATACTTACTAGCTGGGTGCCACTGGGCAAGTCACTTAACCCCTGCCTGCTTCCTCAGCTGTAAAATGGGGGTCATAATAGCCCTTATTCCCCAGGGTCATTGTGAGACTCAAATGAGATAATATTAGTAAGATGCTTATTAGCACAGTACCTCATCTATAATAGGTGCTTAATCAATGCTTGTTCCCCTCCCCCTTCCCATCCCAAATCTAACATTCAACAGGTTAGCTTTACCTCCCAGCTTGTGTTATGTGCAAAGTTGATAAGGATGCCATCTCTGCCTTTATCCAAGTCATTAATAAATAAGGTAAACATTAGAGGTCAAGCACAGATCCCTAAGGGGCTTCACTAGAAACTGCCTTCCAAGGTGACACTGAACCATTCATAACAACCCTCTGGGTACAGCCAACTACTTCCCAATTCACCTAACTGCGCTATCACCTAGCCCATGTTTCCCCATCTTTACCAAAATAGCATGAGACATTTCATCAAATGTTTGACTAAATCCAACTATACCCATAGCACTCTCCTGATGTGCCAGTAGAACATGCCCATCAAAAATGGAAATGAGGTTAGTCCGGCATCAACTGATCTTGATGAAGTACAGTTGGCTCTCTGTCATCACTGCTTTCTTCTCCAGATGTTGACCATTAATATTCCTTTGATAATGTTCTAGAATTTTGCCAGCAATTGGCAAAAAGGAAAGTATATTGGCCCATACAGTTTGCAGTCTCCACTTTTTTCCTTTTTTGGAAAGTCTGGACATATTGCCTTCACCAATGTCTCATTCTCAATGATCTTTCAAGGACTGCCCACAGCGGTTCAACAACAACATTAGCCAATTTTTTCCATTGCCCTTGGATGTAGTTGATATGAGCCTGGTGGTTTAATCTCATTAAGGGTAGCTAGGTACTCTCTCGTTATTTCTAATTTATCCTGGGTTATCAACTCCCTACTAGCCATTTCTGTGCAGGATATTGCTATCATTTGTCTGTCCTCTGAAGATGCAAAAAAAAAGAGGCAAAAAGCAGATGCTGCCCTCAAGGAGCTCACAGTCCAATGGGAAGACAAGCAAATAAATATGTATAAAAATGTACAAGATAAATGGGAAAAAATTAATAGAGGGAAGGTACCAGAATTAAGAGGGGTTGAAAAAGGCTTCCTGTAGAGGATAAGTTGGGACTTAAAGGAAACCAGAGAAGTCAGGAAACAGAAATAAGGAGGAAGAACATTCTAGGCATCAGGAATAGCCAGAGAAAATGCTCAGAGTTGACAGATGGAAGGTCTTATGCTCAGAACGGCAAAGAGCCAGTTTCACTGGACTGAAGGGTACATAGTGGAGAGTAAGGTGTAAGAAGACTGGAAAGGTAGGGGGGGCTAGGTTATCAAGGGGTTTGAACTCCAAATAGAGGGGTTTTTATTTGATCCTGTAGGTGATAGGGAGCCACTGCAATTTATTGAGTAATTGGGTAATATAGTCACACCTATACCTTAGATAAGGTGATTTGGAGGACAGATGGGAAGAAGATATATTGCAATAGTCCAGGCATGAGGTGAGGAGAGTCTGCACCATAACGGTGGCTATGTCAGAGCAGAGAAGGGGATATATTGGGGAGGTGTTGCAAAGAGGAAATCAATAGTCCTTGGCAACAGAATGTATATGGGGCAGCGGGGAGTGAGACATAGTGAGAAGTCAAGGATGGATCCTAGGTTGTGACCCTGACGGACTGGGAGGATGGTGTTGCCCTCTACAGTAATAGTAAAGGTAGAAGGTGGGAGGGTTTAGGAGGAAAGATAGTGAGTTTTGTTTTGGATATGTTAAGCTTTGTTTGAAAGGCAGTTGGAGATATGGAATTGGAGATCAGCAGAGATTGGGCCGGGTAGAGAGATCTGAGAATCATCAGCGTAGAGACAGTAATTAAATCCATAAGAGTTGATAAGATCCACAAGGGAAGTAGTATTGAGAGAGAAGAGAAGTGGGCCCAAGACAGAACCTTGTGGGACAACTATGGCTAGAAAGAATCATCAAAGGAGACTGGGAAGGAGCCATCAGAAAGGTAGGAGGAGAACCAGGTAGAGACAGGGGTGTCCCAAAAACCTAGAGAGAAGAGAGTATCAAGAAGGAAAGGATGACCAATGGTATCAAAAGCTACAGAAAGGTTAAGGACAATAAAGACTGAGAAAAGATTACTGGATTTGGCAATTAAAAGATCACTGCTAACTTTGGGGAGCAGTTTCAGTGGAATGATGACATCAGAGGCCCGGTTGCGAGGTGTTAAAAAGATGGTTAGAAGAGAAAAAGTGGAGACAGCTATTGGAGACGGCCTTTTCAAGGAGGTGTTGCAATCTACAGAAATAGGGAAGGTTGAAGGGGAGGGTTTAGCAGGAAAGATAATGAATTCTGTTTTGGACATGTTTAGTTTGAGATGTCTACTGGACATCAAGTTGGAGATGTCTGAAAGGCAGTTGGGGATGCATGACTGGAAGAACAAGGAGTGAGTATATTTATGAGCAATGGCAAGATTAACCATCTTTATGTATGGCTGAGGTGGGTGGTAGAGGAAGCGATGGGGAAAGAGTAAATTGGGAAATTGAGAGGTTAGGGTGTTTGAGGAAGAGTCAATGTGTATATTGAAGTCCCCCAGCAGGAAAAAAATGAAGATACAAAGTTTGCCTACCTGACAACTTTGATGAAAGCCATATCTGGTTGTGCCTCTTTCTCTGGTTGTGTTTCTATCCCTCCTTCTGTGTCAATTTCTTTCCCTCTCATGTCTCTCTCTGTCCATTTCTCTTGCTCCTCTTTCTCTCTTCCCTATATCCACCTCACCCTTCTCTACTATATATTGTTGTCCTTAACCAGCACTGGTACAAAACAAATATTTCCAAAAATATTTATAGCATCTTTTAAAAAATAAAATTTTTTGATTTTCTGTTTTTATAATACCCACATTTCCCATTTCGTCTCCCACAGATATCCATTGCTTATAATAAAGAAAAAAAGATTTTTAAAAACCTAGTTCAGCACATTCAACACATTGAAAAAGTCTTATAGAATATTTTATATAGTATAATCTATAAATAAACGTAATAATATAATCTATAAATAAATATAATAAATATATATTTGTATGATATTTTGTGGCATTTTGGAGCAGGAAAAGGCCTTAGAGATCATCTTGTGTTTGCTTCCCTCATTCTGCAGCAGAGGAAGCTGAGCCCCAGGAGGCTTTGACTGGCCAGAGGACACACACCTAGCCAGTCGGTCCTAGCCCTAGAAACGAGATTCCTGGTCTGTAATCTCCCAGTATGGTCTCTTTCCTCTTACAGTAAGCTGCATTTACACAGCAGAATTTATGTTCATTGTTTTTAATTTTAAAAGTCTCAAAAAGAAAATTATTTGTGGGTCCCTTGATTCAAATTTTTGCTGCATTTAGTGGCCCCAAATTAGAGATATGCTGTAAATGTTTAACAACTGATTCTGACTGGTGGAGACAGGGAACATATCCACATCGCACTTAAGTTTAATATGCATTATTACCCTTTTCTCTATCGCTTTCATAAATGTAAACAATCAACAAAACAACAAATTACGTACTGATTTGTCTCTCTATAAGTTTTGCTCTGATTAGTAGGTTTGCTGATTCAGAGGTATAAATGCTCACAAAGGAACTTTAACAATCAGCTGGAGCCAGTAAATGCAGAATATACCTAACCAAAAAGAGGACACAGAACCTGAGACCCTGACTGTTTCAATTCCTAAAAACAGGAAGGGATAAGGAAAAAGAAACTGCCATCAGTATCTAAAATGGGTCATCTTCTCTGACTCACCAATCTATGTCTCTCCTGAGATCCAGGGTCCCATTGCCAGTGGCCTGCTGGACACCCCCACCTTGATATCTCATCAGCATCTCAAATTCAGCACATCCACAACAGAACTTGTTATATTTCTTTTGGGTGTGTGCCTTTTGTTTTTACATTTCATTCATTTCTGAAAATATCCCTTCTTCTCCTCCCCTAGAAAAAGAAAAAAAAACAAGAAATTATTATCTTTTCCCCCTAAGTCCATCCCTCCTCTAAACTCCCCCATTTCTGTTGAGGACACTGCCATACTTCACATCACAAAAGTTCCAACACCTGGAGTTATCATTAAGACACACACACACACACACACACACACACACAATCAGTTGCCAACTCTTGTCAATTCTTTCTTCGCCAGATCTCTTAAGATTAATCCAGTCACTACCCTAGTTGAGGGCCACTTTTTGCTTGAACTATTACAGTAATCTCCTATTTGGTCTCCCTGCTTCTAGTCTTTCCCTTCTCTGTCTCTTCTTCCTAAACACAGCTACCAAAATAGTTTTCCTGAGGCACAGGTCTAACTAAGTCACTCCCCTGCTCAAAAGGCTCTACTGGCTCCCTATGGCCTCCTGGATCTGGAGGGTGTTTAAGACCCTCCAATATCCAGTTCCCACCTTCCTTTCCAGCCCCATCTCCTATATTACAAACTAGACTACTAGCTGTACCCAAAACTTGGCTTATTTCCCATCTCCATTCATTTGCATGAATGGAGGCTTAGAATATACTTCCCCATCTCTGTCTCCCATAAGCTTTATCCTCTCTTTAAGGTTCATCTCAGGTGCCATCACCTCCTTGAAACTTTTCTTGATTCCCTGCCTCCCCCCGCCCTATTACTAATACTTTCTCCCTCTTCAAATTTCTTTGCATTTACCAATCTCCCCATATGTTGTTTCCCTTCAATGGAATATAAAGTGTTAGAAGACAAGAATGTCTCATTTCTACTAGTTTTAGTTTCCTTCAAGGCTTAGTTAGGTCTTCTGCCAATTCCTACCAATTGCACATGTCGTTAGTGTGTCTCCTTTAAATTATCTAGTATTTACTTATCTATTTACAGACTATATGTGACCCCATCCATCACCTGCCATCCCAATGAAGGGTAAACTCCTTAGATTTTTTGGTGCAGGGAGCATTTTCGGCACACTGAATGGATTTCTTATGGTGAACTTAGAGGGGCATGACATGAGCAGCCCTGGACGGGCAGAAATAGACAGATCTCGACTGATATGTATCATTAGAGGAAACAATCAAGTGATGAGATCTTGGATCCTTCTGAGTATTTGAGTATCCTAAGGACCCAGCACAGTGCCTTGCTTATAATAATCAGTCACTCAATCAAACATTTATTAAGTATTTACTATGTGCCAGATGCTGTGCTAGGTCGAGGGATAGAAAGAAAGGCAAAGGACAGTCCTTGTTCTCAAGCAGCTCACAGTCTAATGGGAGAGACAACATGCAAACAACTACGTACAAAGAAGCTATATACAGGGTATATTGGAAGTAATCAACGGAAGGAAGGCATTAGCATTAAAGAGGATTGGAAAGGGCTTTCCATAGAAGGTAGGATTTTAGTTGGAACTTTAAGGAAGCCAGGGAAGCAAGGAGGTAGAGATGAGGAGGAAGATTATTCCAGGCATGGGCAGCAGCCAGAGAAAATGTCTGGAGTAGGAGATGGGGTGTCTTATTAAAGGAACATCAAGGAGATCCGTGTCACTTGATTAGAATGGGTTGGGGGTGGAGTGTAAGGTGTAAGGGCAGCTAGGTGCTGTAATGGATAGAGTGCCTGGCCCTAGAGTCAGAAAGACTAATCTTCTTAAGTTCAAATTTGGGTTCAGGCACTTACTAGCTGTGTAACCCCGGGCAAGTCACTTAATACTGTTTGCCTCAGTTTCCTCATCTGTAAAATGAGTTTGAAATGGCAAACCAGTCCAACATGTTTGCCAGGAAAACCCCAAGGGGTGGCACAAAGAGTCAGACGTGACTGAGCAACGACAACAAAATACCTATTATACTGAACTGAACTGAACCGAATGGAAGTAAACCTGTTCTTCTGGAGATTTGCATTTAAGTTTGATATTTCCTTGAGGCAGCTTTAGCCTCAGCACACCCAACACAGATCTCCACACCTGATGGGCACCAAGGCTGGTTGGCTAACTGGTTCTATCTCTATGACAGACACAGAATGTCCTACTAAGACATGGGGGTCTGGTTGGGTTTTTTGTGTTGTTCGTTTCCAACAAAGTTATCAGTGAATGTTGAGTTCTTGAGATAACTCCATTGGCTATAAATGAGTCACTTCCCAGGAAGTATTTCAATAGGAGAAAGTCTGGAAGGGAAGTTACTGAGGGGCTCAGCAGAAAATGGGTCTCTAAAAGAGCCCCTGCCAGGAATGAGGGGACAGATCAACACCCACACCCACCCCATTCCCTCAGGCTTGTGAACAGGACAGGACATCAGCCCAGTTTGATCCAAACCCAGCTGTTTGCAGAACAACAGCTGGGGCCCACCCCTGCACCAGGGGAGGCAAAGCAAAACAAAAGTCTGAATGATGTCAGGGAAATTAAATCCTCTTTCCCTCCCTCCCTTCCCCTCCCTTCCACAGCCAAAGAGCTTCCTATGAAATGATAATAGCTCATGCACTTTTTAGCCCTTTTCCTCACAATAATCCTGTTAGGAAAGTGATATCAGGCCCACTTTACAGACAAGGAACTGAGGCTTCTAAAGAGGCTGAATGACTTGCCCAAAGACCACAATCCTTAATTGGCAGGGGTCAGGACCAAGTTTCTAATCCACTGATCTTTCTACCACGCCAGACCCAAAACTGTTGGAGAGGCTATAGTAGGATGCTATATTGGTGCAGAAAGAGCTCTGAAGTTAGAGTCGGAAGACCTAGGTTCAAATCACACTTCCTAGCTCTTTTGCCTAAATGAAGTCACTTCACCTCTGAGGGAGTTATTATGTTCCTCATGTGTACAAAGCAGATGTTAAAGTAGATGATCTTTGAGGTCTCCTCCAGTGGTAACATTCTGGGATGCAGGTCTAACCCACTAGTTTTACAAATGAAGAAATGGAAGCCCAGAGATAGTGACTCAACCAGGGTAGCAGCATTGTCAATTCGGGTGTCCTGGTTCCACAGGAACCTCAGAGGTCATCTGGTCCAAGCCATACCAGAACAGGAATCCCCTCTGTAGCACTCCTGAGAAGTCATTATTCAGCTCCTCCTTGAAGTCAGGGAACTCATTACCCTATAAGGCAGCCCATTCCTCTCTTAAATGACCCTAATTAAGTAGGCAATTTTTCCTTATATCAAACTGGAATTGACTCCTCTGTGATTTTTTGCCTACTGGGATCAAGCAGAATATATATAACCTTTCTTCTACATGAAAGTGCTTCAGATTCTTGAATACAGCCAGTGGTGTGCTGGTAAATGGCTTAGGAGGATGGGATGGAGTGGAGAAATGTACCTATGACATACTTTTAAAATGAATCTTCATTATTAACATTTTCACATCCCTTTCTTAGTCTAGACCAGAGGTATAAAAAATTGATGCCACCAAAAATCTCAAGTGAACCAGATTAAAACAGGTTGATTTGTGGTTTTCTAAGTCAATATAGAGCCCATTAGGATCCCTTTCTAGTTGAATTGACACCACTCATCTAGACAAGCAACAAAACAGTGAATCAAACTATGATTTGTAGTATTTACCTGTTTCTGTAAGAGTAAATCAAAGCCCTGCTTTTTGCAGCAGCAATGTATGACTATAAGGAAAGCTGGGCACCATGGAATTTCAAATTGTGGTGCTGGAGAAGACTTTCCAGAGTCCCTTGGACTGCAAGGAGATCCAATCAGAAATTAATTCAGGCCATTTTCTGGAAAGTCAACTACTGAAGCTGAAGCTTAAATACTTTGGCCACATAATGAGAAGACAGGATTCTTCAGAAAAGACTCTGATGCTGGGAAAGACTGAAGGCAATAGGAAAAGGGAAGATGAGATAGATAGTGTTATGGAAACCACAAACAGACTTCAGGAGATTGTGGAAGATAGAAGGGCCTGAGTTCTGAAGAAGAGTCAGGCAGGACTGAACAACATCAAAGAAATGTAAATGCTCACACTAAAAATTTAGCAACCAGATCTTGGGAGCTGGTATGAGCTGGTTCCTACATACCCCTGTCACATCTCATACAAACTAAGCCTTCTTCCTTACTGCAAAGAATCCTCAATGCATGACACCCTGCACGTTCTCCGGCCTCCAAGCCTTTCTATGTATGGGTTTCCAGTCTATTACCAGGTTTCCATAACTGTGGAGCACGCTTCTCAGAAGAGAGGCTGTGGACTACTAGGGTGAAATGTTGTTTACATTGTCCCAAGCTGAGGGTGTGTCTATTACTTTTTGCTTGACCGTTTTTCTTTGTTACAAGGGAGAGTTCAGTGGTGGGGAGGGGAGGCAAAATTTCTGGAAATGACTGAAATGTAAAAACAAAAGGCACTGATATAACTTTTTTTAAATGATTTTTTTCTTTTTTAAAGTGCCCAGGACTGAACACAGCATTCCAGATGTGACGTAACCAGGACAGTGAACAGCAGAATTTCTATGTCCTTCATACTTAGAGATATATTGACAAGTGTTTAACAACCTGATCTCTTAAAAAAGGGGGAGGGGGAGTGCTCAAAGGATCACAAATCAGGCAATTTGTTATTTTTAAAAATGCAGTGGTGCGGGCATACAGTGGGATGTGTACCCCAGGGGAGGCCCCAGCACTCTTTATCATTGTCCTGGCCTCTAATTCTTGTTACCTAGCAGATTCACGGGGACCAAATGGGAGGGAGGGCCTTAAGAGCAGGTGGTCTGGACCATAGCCCTTTTATTGAGGACACTGCGATTAGGAAAGTTTGCTAACCTTGCATAGATGGATTAGAGGAAATTTGCTAAACTGATTTTGATCAGGAAAGCCTTTCACTCCTTGCCTAAATAAAGCTGACTGAACAAATTGCTGGATATACATCCTAGTACATAGGAACTTCTTTTTACATGAGTAGGTCAATCAGTGGTCCAATATGGAGTCCCTTCTGTCGGATTGTGCCTAGGGATGGGCCAATCCTCACAAGCACATAGAGGAGAAGCCTAAAAGAGACCAAGAATGGCCCTGTGCTGTCTTAGATTTTTTATCAATGGAGGTTAAAAGTCAGACTTATTAATTTTGCAAATGACAAGAAACTAGGAGGGACAGCTAACTTGTTGCATGACAGAGTCAAGACCCAAAATATCTCAATCCTCTAGACTGAACACGGCACTAAATCTAATCAGATAAATCCAATATTGTGGTTACTGACCTAGAGCCAGACATCCTGGAGAATGAAGTCAAGTGGGCCTTAGGAAGCATTGCTAACAACAAGGCTAGTGGAGGTGGTGGAATTCCAGCTGAGTTATTTAAAATCCTAAAATATGATGCTGTTAAAAGTGCTGCACTCAATATGCCAGTAAATTTGGTAAACATAACAGTGGCCACTGGATTGGAAAAGATTAGTTTACATCCCAATCCGAAAGAAAGGCAGTGACAAGGGATGTTCAAATCACCAAGCCATTGTACTCATTTCAGATGCCAGCAAGGTCATACTTAAGATTCTGCAAGCTAGGCTTCAGCAATACGCGAACTGAGATTTACCGGAAGAGCAGGTGGTTTTCAAAGAGGCAGAGGAACTAAAGACCAAATTGTCAACATTTGCTGGACTATGGGAAAACCAAGAGAGTTCCAGAAAAGCATGTACTTCTGCTTTATTGACAACACTAAAGCCTTTTTCTGTGTGGATCATACAAAATATGGCAAGTCTTCAAAGAGATGGGAGTACCAGATCATTTTACTTGTCTCCTGAGGAACCTGTACGCAGGCCAAGAAGCAACAGCTAGAACTGAACATGGAACGACTAATTGGTTTAAAATTGGAAACGGAGTACAACAAGGCTGTATATTGTCACCTTATTTATTTAACTTACATGCAAAGTACATCATACAAAATGCCAAGTGGGATGAATTGAAAGCCAGAATTAAGGTTGCCAGGAGAAATATCAACAATCTCAGATTTGCAGATGATATCACTCTGATGGCAGAAACTGAAGGAGAATTAAGAAGCCTCTTGATGAGAGTGAAAGAGGAGAGCATAAAAGCTGGCTTGCAGCTTAACATAAAAAAACTAAGATTATGGCAACTAGTTCCATCACTTCCTGGCAAACAGAGAGAGAAGAAATGGAAACAGTCTCAGATTTTATATTCTTGGGCTCAAAGATCATGAAATTAAAAGACAACAGGGAGAGCTAGGTAGATAGAGCATGGGTCCTGAAGTCAGGAGTACCTCAATTCAAATCTGGCCTCAGACACTTACTAGCCATGTGACCTGGGGCAAGTCACTTAACCCCATTACCTCTTTAAAAAAAAAGACACTTGCTCCCTGGAAGGAAAGCTATGGAAAATCTGGACAGCATACTAAAAAGCAGAGACATTAGCCTGCTGACAAAGGTCCTCATCGTCAAAGCTATGGTTTTTCCAGTAGCAATGTATGGCTGTGAGAGTTGGGCCATAAAGAAAGCTGAATGCTGCTTCCTAGTACACAGGAATGTTGTGGTGCTGGAGAAGACCTTTAAGAGTCCCTTGGATTTCAAAGAGGTCAAATCAGTCAATACTTAACAACATCATTCACTGGATGGTCAAATACTGAAGCTGAACTTTAAATACTTTGGCCACATAATAAAACAAGACTCACTGGAAAAGATTGAATTCAAAAGGAAAAGGGGATGGCAGAGGATGGGATAGATAGATAGCATCATGGAAACAATGAACATGAACCTGGACAGAGTTTGAGATAGTAACGGATAGAAGGGCCCGGCATGCTATGGACCATGGGCTCCAAACACAACTGAAAGATTGAACAACAATATTGAACATAGGTTCAAAAGATCAAATTCACAGGTTCAAGATATGGAAGGGGTGACAAGACAACCAATAGGCCATAAGAAAAAGATTTACAGGATTTAGTGGATTACAAGCTCAACATGAATCATGACCCAAAAAATGCAATTATATCCTCTATTAAGAGAGGCGTAATATCTAGAATGAAAAAAAAGGTGATCATCTTTCTGGGTACATTGCCCTGGTCAGACCACATTTGGAATATTCAGTCATTCCACCAATAAATCAATCAATAAACAAGCATTTGTTAAGTGCCTAGTGTGTACCAGACGCTACGCTAGACCCCGGGGGAAACAGACAAAAATGAAGCAGTATCTGCCTTATAAGAGTTTACATCCTTCTTAGGGAAAAACAACATGTACACGGGTAACACAAAATATATCCAGTGGGAGCCCTTTTTTTTAAAGGAAAGACATTAACAAGCTGAAAATGACCAAGATGGTGATAGAACATCATGTCAATCAGCCAACAGTCAACAAGCATTTATTAAACACCTATTATGTACCAGGTATATCTTGATAAACCAGGGATATTTTAGCTTAGAAAAGAGAGGAATGGGGAAACAAGACAGCTTTCTCCATGCACTTGAAGGGAATCAATTTATTCCGCTTGTCCACAGAAGGCAGAATTAAGAGCTATGGGCAAGTCTTACGAGAGGCAAATTTCAGTTTGGTTTAAGGGACAAATTTCCCAACAGTTAGAGCTGCCCCAAAGAGTAATGGGTTGCTTTTGGAGATGGTAGGATTACCCTTCAGCAGAGCTCTTCCAGCCAAAGTTGAATGACTGCTTACCAAGGATATTCCATAGAGGAGGGCACAGGTTGTGCTGAATGGCCCCTGAGGTCCCTCCCAACACTGAGGCTCTATGAATCATTGGTGTCCAGGTCTATTCCTGTATTTAAACAGACACTTGGATCCAATCTTAGGTAGAGTAATGATAGGGATAGGGACTGGAGCTGTGATTTCACTAATGTAGGGAATTCCCAAATGAGGAAAGTACCTGCACCATTGCAGGTCAGCTCCTTCTCTGCAACATAACTTAGAGAGTTGTCTAAAGCTCTGAGAATAGGTGATTTTCCCAGGGTCCCACAATCAGTATATGTCAGAGACAGGATATACACTCAGATCTTTGTGGCTCTGAAGAGACCTCTCTATCTACTTTATCATCCTAGATTTTCAATAGTAGAGCTCTATAGCCCTTAAATTTGTTTGATCCCTGAACCAATCAGTTCATTCAAAGGGCCAGCTTAATTTGGGGACCCAACTACATTTATGTTTTCTCAAGTTAAGGGTCATAAGCAGGGGTCCAAACACACAGCCAGTCCCCAAAATGGAAGTTATGTGGGAAAATACATAGAGTTTGCTCACTTGCTTCCCAGGGCAGACCAACTCCTAAATGAAAAGTGGACATGAGGAGAGCCAGCTGGGCTTCTCCGGCCTTTGAGAACTGACCTTGGCCTCTGGCATCAGCAAATTACACTGGGAAGTTTAATCAGAAAGGAGTGACAGCTGCCCAGCACTACCCTAATTAAAAAAAAACACAGAACCCACTGAAGTCAGCTTTCTTCTGCTCCCCCTAAACAGAGGTTACATTCCCAGTGGACTGCAAGACCCCTCTGTGGGAACAGAGGTCACCGATGTGGTGGGGGCTCATCCCAAGTCTTCTGAGGCAGGCTCTTCTGGCTTGATGGCCTAAAGGTTAGCCAAATAACACCTGGATCTTGGCAGAGTGGTTGAGGTATTCCTGCCCTCACTTCTGGGGCAAGAGAAGGAAGGACATTTGGGTAGGATGGTATCAGCTCCTTATGTTCCAGGAAGGGGCATTAGGAAACCCTCCCATGGGACGGAAGTAGAGTCTAGCTTACTAGCCAGAACATTTCTCCTTAAGAAGCAAAGGGCTGTACTTAGCATTCTTTTTATAGTCCTTTGTATAAGGTCACTCACCCTCAATAGCGTAATAATAATAATAATTAATAATAATATGGCTAGGATTTATATAGAGCTTTAGAGTTTGCAAGCACTTTACATTTGTTAATTCATTTGTTTGCTGTTGTTATCCTAATAGTGGGGGTGGTATGCATAAAACCACTTACACTCTTTTCCTCCTGACCAAAAAGCATAGATGTATAAGGCAACTGGCTGATCAGGTGAGGAAATTAAATTCTAAATTTAGAGTGGGGGAAAGACCTTAAATGTCTTCTATCCCCTTCATTTTTAAAAATAATTTCATTTATAGTTACTGTTTTTACATTACCTAAATTTCCCCCATAACTGTAACTCTCCCCCCATCTCTTAAAACAAAGAATGTTTTGACCCCTCATTTGCAGATGAGAAAAATGAGGTTCAGTGACACAGACACCATTCTAGTTCATCACCTCCATCACCTCCCTCATCTCCTGCCCACACTATTGTATTTGTTGTCCAGTTGTTTCAATCATGTACAACTCTTCGTGACCCTATTTGGGGTTTTCTTGTCAGAGATACTGGAGGGGTTTGCCATTTCCTTCTCCAGCTCATTTTACAGATGAGGAAACTGAGGCAAACAGGGTTAAGTGACTTGCCCAGGATCCCACAGTTAGTAAATGTCTGAGGTCAGATTTGAACTCAGGTTCTCCTGACTCCAGGCCCAGTACTCTATCCATTTCACCTAGCTGACCTACTAATTATATTGTAAAAGCCTCCTAATTGGGCTAAGGAAGTCATACGAACATAGATTTAGAGCTGAATGGGACCTTTAGGGTCATCTGGTTGAACTTTTCTCTCTCTACCCCTACTTTACAGAGAGGAAAACTGAGAGATTAAGTGATTCGTCCAAGGGACAGCTAGATGGAGCCATAGTGCATAGAGCCCTTAGCCTGGAGTCAGGAGACTCATCTTCCTGAGTTCAAATCCAGCCTCAGACACTTACTAGCTGTGTGACCCTGGGCAAGACCCTGGAAAATGAAATGGAGAAGGAAATGGCAAACTGCTCCAGTATCTTTGCCAAGAAAACCCCAAATGGGGTCAGGAAGAGTTGGACAGGCCTGAAGAACATCATATAGTTTTAAGCAGCAAGGCCAAGATTAGAAGGAATCTGGCTGCTTTGACTCAAAGTACAGGATTTTTTCCACCTAACTATGGCCGGTCTCTTATTCTGCCTCCCCTTTACTACCTCAGCCCCACCCCAGACCAAAGCAGCTAAAAAAAGCTTTCCTTCTTCCTTTTGGCTGTGGATGTGGTTCTCAAAGCAACACAGTTGGGTAAACACTCAGAAGGAGGAAAGTTTCGCCCATTAGGTCACCTACAGAGCAGTGTGTATCAGCCTGTACTGGCCAGTGCCGAAGAGGTTAACCAGCACTTCCTGGAGCTGAGATCACAGGCTTCCTGAGTCACCCTCAGATTTTAAGGAAACTCTTCAAAAACCTTACCCGATGACTCTGAAGGACCAGGGAGAGGAAAGGAGGAAAGAGTCGGGACAGTGGGTGGGGGGAGGGGGTACGCTGAAGTGATCCTTTTCCTATTGTCTACAATATATTTGGGGCTGACAGGCAACACCCTCCACCCTTTCCCTGGGCTAGATAGTCATCTCCTGGGGTTATCTCAGCCAAAGGAAGAAACTGTCAATACATACCCCGGCAGGGCTCCCCACTCGAACACCAGCTGAGTACACTAGGGAGGAGTTTCCGGTTTGGGGGCTGCTGCTAGCGGAGAAGTGGGGGCCCTGGGCTGATCCATAGAAGGCAGGAACACGGTCCGCGGGGGGAGGTAAACAGCCCTGACACTGACTCACTTTGGGTGTCCCTGGGCCAAGTCAATTCCGCGCTGGAGCCTGCCCTTCCCCATCTGTAACAACCCCCTTGTCCATTCAGGGGCTCTGAGGAAGGAGAGCCTGTGAAGAAGATGGACACTGTAAGGTTTCATCACTAGGAAGAAACATGATGGCCCCTGTTTCCCCTCCTGGCTTTGTTCTAGAGTCTCTTCACATCACTCCCCTTTGCATCCCAACTTTCTAGCTGTTTCCTAACATAGTAGTAGATTGCCCGGTGGCCATAGTGTTGGACATGGAGTCTGGAAGCCATGAGTTCAAATCCAGCCTCAGATACTTACTAGCTATATGACCCTGGGCAAGTCATTTAACCTGCCTGCCTCAGTTTCTCCATTTGTAAAATGAAGATGATAACAGCACCTATCTTACAGGGTTGTTGTGAAGATCAGATGTTAAAACACGTCAAGGACCTGGACAACCATAAAGCACTATATAAAGGCTAACAGTCCTTAGTATCATTCTGGAAATGATCCCCTATCTGGTGCTGTTTGCCTGGTCATCTGGTCATCCTTCAGGCCTCCCTCTTCATCTTTTGTTGCAGAATTCCTTCTCTTAGGAGTCACTTCCTCAGTCACTCAGTTTGAACTGAGCCCCCCATCAAATTTTCCTAGAGCATTGTCCACCTCTGTCTTCTCTCTGTCTTCCTTCTTCTCTGTCTTCTATCTGTGAATTTGGCACATCCTCTCCCCACCCCCCAAATCTCTTGAGGACAGAGACTGGTTCTTTTTTTTTAAGTGCCACATAAGTAGTTGGTAGTTAATAAGTGTTTACTTTGATTGAATTTTCCTCTTTAACCCCCTCCACCAGGGCTGGGAGCAAAAATCTGTGACAGCCTCAGGATGGGTGGGACACAGAAAGGCTAGGTGGATATATACAACTTTTATCAAATGGGAAATGCTGCCTTAGTGGCAAGGATAAGCCAGTGGAGAAACCACGAGGACAAGCCCTCAGGGGCTACTCTCTGCCCCTCCCCCTTTATGTCCGTCCTCCTCTCCCTGCTCCCCATGGTACCCCACCCACACCGCTACTAGAGAAAGAAGCCCTTCCAGGCCGAAGTCACTTAACTATGAAATCATTCTAGTTGACCTGATAAGGTTGTGAGGAACACTTGAGATGGGGTACAAAAAGTAATTTGCAAACCCTGACTAAAAAATGCCTATTATGTGTGTGTATGTATGTATATGTATATGTGTATATATGTATATGTATGTGTGTATATGTATATATATGTACTTCTGTGATGCTTCTATAGATTTGAAAAGAAAACTCCAGTCTACCATTTTCTTTCCCTCTTCTGTCTTACATAGAGGCAGCTGTTGATGATGGATAGTGCTGGGGGCCTGGAGTCAGGAAGACCCGAGTTCAAATCTAGCCTTGGACACTTACTAGCTGAAGTCACTTAACCTCTGTTTGCCTCTGTTTCCTCATCTGTAAAGTGATAATAATAATAGCACTTACCTCCCAGGGTTGTTGTGAGGATCAAATGAGCAAAAAAATATAAAATAAAATCATAAAAGCCCAGCCAGCCCTCTAACAAGGAGCCTTTCTGGCCTTAACACAGCCCAGGCCAGAAGGCGCCTCTCTAGCTTCCCAGTCTGAGCCGTCAAAGCTTGGACACGGCCGGCAGAGCCTCCGAAAGCCCAGGGCCACTTCTGTCCCCAGGGAGAAGTGACATAATGTAGGTACAGAATGAGACCTGGGTTCACAGACGTAGCCAATACGCACAAATCGGTTTTGTTCAATTAGACTTATCTGGAATGATGATTGACATTTATATAATGCCTTGAGGTCTGCAAAATGATTTTACACATATCACCTCATTTGATCCTCGTAACAACCCTGTGAGATAGGTACTATTATGATCCCTATTTACATATGAATAAATTGGGGTTGAGAGAGGGAGTAAGTGACTTGGCCGGGGTCTCAAAGCTGGTGAGTGTCTGAAGCAGGATTCAAACTCAGTTTTTCTTAACTTGAAATTCAGCACTCTACCCTCTCCACCTAGGAAGGGCTTTGATTGGGGAAGGGGGAGGGAGGGAGAGAGAGAGTGAGACAGAGAGAGAGAGAGAGAGAGAGAGAGAGTCAGAGAGAGACAGAGAGAGACAGAGAGATATGAAGTTGAGAAAGAAAGCAGTGAAGGAAGAATGTCAGTGAAAATAATTTTGAATCCACATGAAAAAGGAAGTTCAAAAGGGACATTGATAACGAATATAGTATTAATATTACCATGTTAAGTTTACTATACACTTTAAAGTATCTATACATAATAGATTCATAGTTTCAGATATATAGATGTCTTTACATATAAAAATGTTTATGCTTGTCTATTGTTGTCAAGTTCATTATATGTGTGTGCTTGTATGTATATGTATATACATGTCCATATATGTATGTGTGTATATATATATACATATACGCTTTTTGTAAAAGGACATTACTCAGGGAACTCTTCTCAGAAGAGATGTTTCGAGTCAGGTTTTGAAACCCACCAAACCATTCCAAGACAAATATCCTCACCTGTGTTCCTTTCTCCCTGTGCCCTCCTAACCGCCACCCCTAGCCCACGCTATTCTAATTATTTTGTGCGGGGCTCCTTATCTGGTTAACCGGGCTCTCTTTACGACTCTGATTCATGCCATTCAGGCCCTGCCCTGGGCATGATAAGCAACTCCCTAGCCATGTCCCTGGTCCTCAGGGATACTCAGACACCTAGGCAGGACTGAGCTTTGAGAGATAAGGGAAGATGTTGTTAGCACAGCTGTGCTCTGCAGCTCCCCTTTTTTTAGAACTGATGTATGTATGGAAACTTGGGTGGAGAAGTGTTGCTCTATCCACCCATTTTCAGATCTGCCCTTGGTTATAAAAAAATAGGAAATTCACAGTTTTCCCCAGATTCAAGGACAAAAACAGAGTTAAAATGGAAAACCCAAAAGTCACAGTGGAGTGCCAGGTTTAGGCTAAACCATCAGAGTGCCTGGAGAAATGTACTCCCTTGGCTACAATTTCCAAACAATGAGACTTCGATCAGACACCATTCTCATCCTCTTCATGCTTTTCATCTCCATCCCATCTCTGCTCCTAGAACCCTGGTGGCCTCTGATAGGTAAGCTTTTTCCTTGTCTTTAACTTAGTAGAACAAGGCATCCACTTCACTTTCAGGCCACCGTTTTCAAACCATGCTGTCCCTCTTTCCAGCTCCCCTATTTGTGTTGTCTTCCTTCATTAGAATATAAGCTCCTTGAGGGCAGGGATTCTGTTGCTTTCTTATATTTATATCTCTACCACTTGGCACAATTAGGCCATTAATAAATGTTTAATAAATACTCTCCGTCTATCTCTACCTACTTCTCATCCTACCCTCTTTCATGTCTTTGTTCACATCATCCCCCTTGGACTCTGCCTGTTTCTTCTCCACCCCAACCTCATTTAACAGAAGTTCTCTTATAAATTCACAATCCTAACTCCTCCTCCTAACCAGCAAGCCCAGTGGAAACATTCCTTCTTCCAATGCAGAAGTGGGAGACTATGGCTGTGGAATAGTGGATATACCTTCAGGATCAGTTGATGAGTTTGGTTTTGCTGAACTGCTTCCCACCATCTCTTCCTTTCATATTTTTTTTATTTTAAGCTGGAGTGTGCTAAAGCCAACTCGACGGGCTCTCTGCACCCAGTTGTTAAATTTTCAGTGTGAGCATTTACATCTTGGAAATCAGCTACAAATCGGGGCTAGATTTATTGTTTTGTTGATTCTCTAGGCTTAAGAAAGTGATGGGGAAAAGTTAATAATGCAGATTAAATTTAAAAAACCTTCCTGCTTACATTTTTTTTTGAGAGCTGGCTGTTTAAACATCTACCAGCACACCCCTAATTATAAGGGTTAGCTCTCTGGGTAAGGCAGAAAGGAGAAATATATTCAGTAAAGCAAATGATGTTTTTTTAAAGTCATCAATAACAAAAGAAAAATATTTTGAGGCAATCAGGGTTAAGTGACTTGCCCAGCTAGTAAGTAACTGAGGCTGGATTTGAACTCAGGTCCTCCTGACTCCAGGGCCAGTGCTATATCCACTGCCCCATCTAGCTGCCCCCAATTACCAAAAAAAAAAAAAAAAAGATTAAAGGAAAGAAAATAGAGGCCAAAGAGATAACTTACTGAGTCTGGCCATTCAATGCCACCCTGGTTTCTCTTCCTCCAACCTCCTCTCATTCAGCTAAAAGCCCTCTATAGCTCAACACCTTTAAGGACTGGGCACAGCAGGACAAGGATTCTTCCCACTTAAGAGATCAATCTGAGTCAACATGAAATGAAGAGGCTTGACCTAGATCGCAGAGTAAGCCAGGAACAGACCATTCAAGATCCCTCCTAGTTCTAAATCCATGGTCCTGAAATCAAATCAACCCAAAGCATTTCCAACCTTGACAGAGACGGACTTCAGGGGATGAATAGAATTCAGAAAATCCAAGTCACCAGTGAAGAAAGGGTGAAAGATGAATGGGAAAGGAATCCAGAAAGCACAAGACAGGTGGGAGAGGTGGGATTCATGAGCAGGCTCTATTTTTCTCTCTTTTTGGGCAAAGGAATAGCTGAGAAAACACTAACAAACTCATAGTGAGCCTTCTGGTTACAACATGCTCTGCCCACATTATCTCATGACAGGTGAGTAAACTGAAGATCAGAGAAGGGAAGTAATTTGTCCAGGGTCACACAGCTTATAAGGCAGAATGAAACCCAGATCTGTAAGAATCCAAGTCTCATCCTCTGCTATGCTAGAACTACAAATCACAAAAGGCAAAGGTTTGGGGATATTTGGTGGGCAGGCTGGGGGGAGTATTTAAATCCCATATAGACATAAAGGTATTTATTTTATTATAGTATCAACAAGAACATCATCTTCATAGCTCTCAGGCAAGTCTAGAAATGGATAGATAGAAGGTGATCCCAGACCAGCATCCTTATCTCATCCTTATCCACTCTCTGGCCTGATTGAAAGAGGAGTTGAAAAGGCTCCTCAGCTCTACTCTCTCCCCCAGTCCTAATTCATATCCTTCTACCACCCAGTTTGAGAGGGGCTTTGGGGCTGAAACACCCTGTCCCAGTCAGTACCAGCCTCACTGCTCCCCTCCCACCCTCACTCCACAAGTGAGGTTAGAGCTCAGGGGGCTCTGCTCTCCCCCCCTACTCCCCTTCACATTCCTTCCTACCACCTCACTCTAATCTCCTGCAATAGCCACTCCCCAGAGTCTCCTCGTGCCTGGTTGGATCAGGGATGTTTTCCTGTGTTGAGACTGGAGGGAGAGAGGTGGAGTGAGGGGAGGAAAGGGTGGCACAATAGCCATACCAGTTGACCAATGCTGGCAGTGGCATAAATAAGGGTGCAGGATGGTAAATACAGGACAGATTTTTCCCAGGTATCATCTTTTCAGGTAAGAACTTTCTTAGAGTCTCAGAATCTTGTCACTGAAGCACAGAATCTTACCATCCCAGTTTTTCAGAGTTGAAGGTGATTTTAAGGGTCATCTAGGCAACCTGTGCCTGAACAAGGGTCCTTTCAATAGCATCCCTCAACAAGGGGTTATTTAGTCTCTGCTCTAAGACCTCCTATCTGGTCAAATCAGTGACCTCCCTCGGCAACTCTAACTACTAGCAATTTTTTTTTTCTTAAATCTATGGAAACCTGTCTCCTTGGACCTTCCACCCTTTGTTCCTAGTTTTGCCCTCAGGGACCAAGCTGAAACCAATCTAGTACCCCTTCCACAAGAATGCCCTTCAGATGATTGAAAACAGGGAACCAAATCTTTTCTGCCTTGGAAGTACACACAACAATGGCAGAAGAAGTGATATAAAAACATTCTCAAGGTCTCTCTAAAGATCTTTGGAATCCATTGTGAGACATGGGAGACACTGGCCAGGACCACCCAGCCTGGCGTGCCTGCATCACAGAAGGTGCTGTCCTCTATGAGCAAAGCAGAACTGCATTAGCTGGAAAGAAATGTGAGATATGCAAATTTAGAAACGTCTCCACTCCAAATGTTCATATGGACTATTTGTGCCTGACCTGCGGTAGAGCCCTCTGAGCTGGTATTGGTCTGATCAGTACAATCAGATACACTGTACATTGACCCTGACAGAGTCAAGTCACTTTGGTCCTCTTTGAGCACAAAGGACGACAACCAACTGATCTTCAGCTAACCATCCTCAATTCTCCAAAAGACCCGGTCTCCAGCCCAAGCACAGGCACAGGGGAGTCAGCAGAGTGGAGATTTATTAGCCTAGTCAGGCTTTCCATAGCTGGAAAAAACAATCCTGCTTTCTCCGTAACATAATGGCAGCCACCATCATCAGGTACCTACCATTCTCCTTGCCATTCCCAAAGAAGGAAGATCCTATGACCTGAGACGAGGGTGTTCATTTCATCCCCAGAATCAAGATTCAGAATTGTGAGGGATCCTAAAAGTCATTTTACCCAGCCTCCCACTAACGGGAATCCCCTTTACATAACTGGTGTTTATCCAAACTCATGGAACATTTCCAATGATGAGCAACTCGCTACCTCCTTCCTACCTTTGAGTCTCTTTAGAAATAAAATGGGGATAATAGTACATATATTACCTACTTTATAACACTGGTCTGAAAAAGTTATGCAAACTCTATACATATAAGTATGATACTGTGTCCTGGATTGTCCAATTAGAGACCTTTGGCTCTATGAGAAGAAGCTCAGGCTTAGAGGATAGAGTCTAGATTTGCAGTCAGGAAGACCCAGGAATGCTGACCTTTAAATACTGCCTCAAACTTAAAAGAAAGAGGAAATTCAGTACAGTGGAAAGAATGTTGGCTCTGAAGTCAGAGAACCTAGGTTCAAATACTGCTTCTGTCCCGCACTACCTGTATTACCGTAAGCAAATCGATTAATTTTTCTGGGTTTCAGGTTTCTCGTCTGTAAAACGAGAGAGTTGGAATCGACGACCTCTGATGTTCCTTCTACCTCTAAATCAACAGTCGTTTGACCTCCATAGCTTGAATTCTGCTTTATTGGGAAGGAGAAGGGAATCATTTATATAGAGCCTACTATGTGCCATGCACTGTTCTAGGCAACCTACAAATATTATTTCATCCTTAAAACAATCCTAGGAGGTAGGTGCTGTTGTCCTCGTTTTACAGGTGAGGACATTGAGGCAAACAGGGTTGACTGACTTGCCCAGGTCACACAGCTAGTAAGTGCCTTAGGCTGAATTTTAACTCAGGTCTTCCCAATTCCAGGTCCAGCACTCTAACCTAGCTACTGCAGAGAAAGAATTTCTTTGGGGATGGTTGGAAAACTTGGAAGGAAGTAACAGAGAAAGACAAGGGTGAATTTTTGAATGGCTAGGAGAGGACCTTGGGGATGTAGACTTGTAAGGAGCCAACTGTTAGTATGTCCCCTGACTTCCAGTGATTGCAACCCCAGAGACTACAGAGATGAACTTACCCAGGTTGAGATTAAACATTACCTCCTTTGTGAGCTGAGATCTTATCTTGCTCCTGGCTAAAGAGCTCCATTACTCTCTAGGTATTGTCTGGTCTGTTCTAATCTCTATAACTTCTCAAATTTCTGTTTACTGCTTACTTTGATCAAGAAGTTTTCTAGATACTCCAGATGGTCTGGGTGGTCTTTTTTATTTGATTTAATTTTTTTACCTTACAATATTTTAAAATTTTATTTTTAATTTATGGAATAAATCAAGCATTTCCATAACAGTATAATAAAAAAGACTACACGTGAAACTACAAATGTACAACTTGTTATTCCTTTTAAAAATATGATAAAGTTATCATATAAATTTCTTTTTTTTTTCTTCTCTCCCTCCCCCCCCCATGGCTACCATTAGGACACAAATATGTATATAAGTAAAATCATTCTATGCATACTTCTATTTATCGATTCTTTCTCCAGATGCAGATAGTGTCTTCCTTCATATGTCTTCTGTAGTTAATTTGGGTATTTATAATAGTCAAAATGACTTATTTGCTCAAAGATGGTCTTTACTTTTTGGTGGAAAGGATCTAAGCTGGTAAATATATGTTAAGTATTACCCTCCCCTTGAGAAAGACCAAGAAAAGTGGCATTAATTCTGCCCCCTACACATACACACACAAATTATTGTCTCCCTAGACTATAAATACTTGAGGGGTGTTAGATAGAATTCTAGTCCACTGCAAGAGGAAAGGTCACCCAGACAAAGACAAAGAGGTCCTGGACCCTGCCTGCCCCTCTGCAATTAAGCTGCTGGCCCTCCTCCTACTCCACAAATCAAGGACAGAAATCATAGTCTCCCCTGAGAGCAAGGCAGATCCCAGATCACATATCCATGCCTCAAATTTATATATTGATTAATCAGCATACATATACTAGAATCGTCGAATTAGAGTCAAAAAGGACCTTAGAAGCTCATTTACTCAAACTCCCTCATTTTACAAACAAGGAAACCAAGGCCCAACAAGATAAATTGACTTGACCAGGGTCACACAGGTCATAAATGACAGGAGGATTTGAACCTAAGTCCCTTGACTCCAAAGCCAGTACTCTTTCCAGTGTACCAAGTAGCCTCTTTGCTCTAACCCTCAGAGGGTTTGAAACCACAGGATGTGGATTCAAAATCTGGTTCTGCCTCCTATGTGGTTTTGAATCAGTTTCTAGTCTGGGCCATACTTCCTTCACCAGTAACCAGTCGGACGAGGTAAGGCTATGTGATGGCTGAGATCCCTTTAGGGTCTGCATCCTATGATGCTCTGGGTCTTATTTATAGCTCCAAACGGAGATCCTCTTGTGAGGCCAGAGCTGGGAGACAGGACGCCAGGACCTTCTTGCTGGCTCTCTACATGGCTCTATCTCTTGCCCTTTCTCTGAGCAGTTCCCACTGCCCCATGTGTGAACCAGGAAATTGAAAAACCCACCTAGGGGGTGAAAATGGGGGTGGGCCCCTTGGTTTGGCTAACACACTCCATGCCCAGGGCTGTCTCCGCCACTGCCTTCAGGAGCCTGCTGAGACTGGCTCCGGCAGCAGAGGAGCTGGCCGGCTTTGATGTGCTTCCAGATGACATTTCCCCTCTCCTGAAGATAAACACGCTAGGCCCGTTAGCCCACAGCAGATAGCCGAGGCAGGCAGCCAGATCAGGCTGCCCGGGAGCTCCTGGGCAGTGGGAGCTGCCTGCTCCCATTGGTTCAGAGATATAACAACAACAAACCTCCAAGGGCTTGGAGGACCCTGGTTTTCTGCAATGTCAGAACCCCTTACATTGATGCATACCATACTCCCGTGTGCCTCGGTATGTGATTTCTGGAACTGCTGAGAACAAAAATCATTTGTCACTTCAGGCTTAAATGCATAGCTAGGGCTGAGCCAGTGTTAGGTAAGTACAGTGTGGAAAGAGGTCCAAATTTAGAGTTATGGGACCTGAGTTCTAATTCTGGCCCTGCCTCTTACTACTACTTGTTTGACCTCAGGCAAGTGAGGCCTTGGTTTCCTCACCTGTAAAATGGGTATATTGGAACATGGGTAATGCAAAAATTTGTTTTACTTGACTATGTATATTAATTATGAGATTTTTGTTTTTCTTTCATTTTTCAGTGGAGGGAAGGGGGTGATAGGGACAGAAAATAGTCAAAAACAAGTCAACAAGCATTTATTAAGCTCTTACTATATTCCAGAAAAATCAAGTTAAATTACAATTTAAATGAGGGAGTTGTACTAGATGAACTTCCTTCCAGCTCTAGATGTGATGCTATATCTGATACTGACCCAGCTTCTGTGCCAACCAGTGTTTCTGCTCCATGGGCATAGACGTTTGTTTTCCTTTTCTTATTATAAAATTAAAATCATCCACAGATGCAAACATTTTAGTATACAAAGAAGAATTTTTTTAAAAGGATGGTTTGCAAAGCTTCTATTATGTATGGCACAGATGTCAAGTCAGGCTCACATCTGTCCAAAGTAAGATTTTGATGGAAGGTTAGGCATATCAGGGACTGGCTTTTCACTCACAGACAAGAAGGTCGCAGGTTCAAATCTCAGGAAGAGAGAAAAGGGAAAAGAATTGTGAGTGGCCTTGTAGCAGTCCATCAATCAATTTGCATTCCAGTTTCCAATCACTTTCCCATAAATAACAATCTTAAAGCCTCACAACAATCTTGTTAGGCCAGTATAGCTAGTAAACAAATGAGACTCTCGTAGAATCATAGATTTAGAGCTGAAAAGGGACCTTTCCTTAGGCACCACAATACCATCCTCTCATTTGACGAATGAAGAAATTGAGGCTGAGAAAGATGGAATAAGTCTTTAGAAAGTGGAATTTGAAGCCAGTTCCCCTGGCTCCCAGTTCTCCAAATCCACCAGTCTTCAGACATCTCATCTCTTCTTATCACAAATGAGAACCGAGGGGAAAAAAATTAAGTCAGTGGCAACCTTTGAAAAAGAAATTTCAGTGGGGTAGTGAGGAAAGAAACTAGAATGTAAATGGCTTAGAAAGGAGAGGACGATGACAGTATGGAACCATAGAAGGTAGATATACTTCCAGTATTCATTTGCTAATTCAACATGCATTTAATAAGTGCCTGCTGTGTGCTAGGCAGGTGCTCTGCTAGTGTCTAAGGATACAAAAACAAAAACAAGACTCCCTATCCTCAAGAAATTACATTCTACTCAAAGGAATCAACTCAAAGGCCACCAACTATATGAGACTTTTCCTGATCTCCTGAGCTGCCAGTATCTCCCTCCTGAAATTATGAGTTGATTACTCTGATAGAATTTAATCTCCTTGAAAGCAGGGGCTATTTCTCCCCTTCCCCCAAAGGTTTAAGAAACAGAAATGTAGTTCATTTTATTTACTAATTTTACTAGTTGAAATAGTTATGGATTAGGATAAAATTCATTCCCCCTCCCAATCAACAAGAAAATAACATGCAAATCAATTTATTATAATGGTAAATGTAAATAGTTTATATTCTCCCATTAAAAGAGTTATAGAATGGACCAAGCAATAAAAATAACCAATATGTCATTTATTGTAAATACATTTAATGCAAAATGGCAGTTAGAATTAAATTGATATTAATCTAAACTATTTTATGCAATTGGAATTTTTTTTGAAGTATGAGTGTTTGCCATTATCAGTACCTTTATCAGATAACGGCACTTGATAAAGTGGAATTCAATTTATAGTAAAAAAAAAAAACATTTAAAGAAACAAACATAAGCCTTTACAATAATGGTAAAAGGAAAATGAATAATACAATTTTTACAATTCTCAGTTTATACACACCAACTAGTAAACAGTTAAATTGATAAAGGGAGGTGTAAATCAATTTTGTTGTTTTGTTTTCCACTGTAAAGTATCCCTTTGATAGTTTTATTGCAATAGCACTAAATCAAGCAGGGGTTGTTTTATATTTGTTTAGTATCCCTAGAACCTAGCACAGTGCTTAACAAAAGCTTGCTGATTGGTTGATTGCTTATTGCAATAGACTTGTGAAACAGTAACGCAATAATTACAATGTAGATGATAATTGTCAAAATGCCTATGTAAATCTGTATTGTGAAGTATATGAGACTCTCCACATAGAAGGTAGAATAAGTAAAACATTTATTCGGACACCAGAAAATCATATCCCATAACCAAATGTTCAGCTCCCACAGTCAGTCAGCCCACTTTATCATAACAGCAAGGACCTTAAAACACCATATCAACAGCCTGAAAACTCATCATCCCAAAACCCCCACTGGGGTCTTCCCAAAGACAAACTCACAGTCACCAGCAGCCATATTGTTTGTCTCTCTCTCTCTCTCTGTCTCTCTGACTCTCTGTCTCTCTCTCAGCATTTTCTGTGACATAACTTCCTTTTCCTGTCAGGAAGCTCCTCCCACCATGTAACTTGGGCTTCCTGTGAAGGAAGCAGGTCACATGGCCTATTAATGGGTGGGAAAGATCTTCAAATCAAAATTGCTAATACAACTTTTCATTTGATTCTCAAATCAGTCCTTTCACAGGACTGTGGTGAGTAATAGCTAACAAGTAAACATAAAAATATCCACAAAACAGTGGGTTTAGTTTGGAACAAGAGAGACTGGACTCAGATCTAGAATCTGTTACTGATTTGCTGTGTGGCCTTGAACAAAATCCCTTCCCTCTCTTTACCTCAGGTTCACAGAATTGCAGAATCTGTCCTAAGGAACCTCAGAAACCTTCCAATCAGTCTTATATCTGGTCAAGAATCCCTTCTACATCACAAAAAACTGGTCATCCACTCTGCTTGAAGACCTCAAGTGAAGGGAACCCATGCCTCTTGACGTGGTCCATTCTAATTTTGGATGGCTCTAATCCTTAAGAAGATTTTCCTAACATTTAGCCTAAATTTGCCTTTCCTTTGTTGTTGTTCAGTTATTCAGTCATGTCTGACTCTTTATAACCCAATTTGGGGTTTTCTTGGCAGAGATAGTGGAATGGTTTGCCATTTCCTTCTCCAGCCCATTTGACAGATGAGGAAACTGAGGCAAACAGGGTTATGTGACTTGCCCAGGGTCACACAGCCATTAAATGCCAGAGGCCATATATAAACTCAGGTCTTCCTGACTCCAGGCCAGGCACTCTAACCATTCCACCACCCAGCTGCCCCTGCCAAATGTTCCAGGTTCTGTCTTCTGGATCCAAGAAGACTAAGTCTAATTACTCTTCTACAGGACAGCCCTTCAAGTACTTGAAGACAGCTATTATATCCCTCAAGTCTTCTCTTCTCTAGGCTAAACATTCCCAGTTTCTTTAACAGATATTCAGTGGCCTGATTTCTAGGTCCTTCTTCACTCTAGTTATGCCTTCAGTAGTTCAATGTGACAGTAAAGATTTGGTCTGCAGTAGAATGCTCTATGTGAAACCTCAACTATACCCTTCTCTTACCTTCATCAAGGAAACCTTCAATACATGTGTAACCCATGTCTTTCTTTCTCTCTTCCTTAGTTTCTTTTATCTCTCTTTTTTCCTTCCTCTCTTCCTTCTTTATCCCTTTCTTAAATTGAGACTTGTTAAAGACCTTATCTCTAAAAGGCCAAGGTCTCTGTCTATTATCACCCCTATTATTCAATTTGTTACTAGAAATGTTAGTTTTAGCAATAAGAGAAGAAAAAGAAATTGAAGAAATTAGATTAAGCAAAGAAGAAACTAAGTTATCACGCTTTGCAAATGATACGATGATTTACTTAGAGAATCGAGTTAAAAACTACTTGAAACAATAAATAACTTTAGCAAAGTTGCAGGATATAAAATAAACCCACATAAATCTTTGGCATTCCTATATATTATTAACAAAGCCCAACAGCAAGGGATAGAAAGAGAAATTCCATTTAAAGTTACTGCAGACACTATAAAATATTTGGGAGCCCACCTGCCAAAACAAATCTAGGCACTATATGAACACAATTACAAAACTCTTCACACAAATAAAGTCAGATCTAAACAATTGGAAAAATGTCAGTTGTTCATGGTTAGGCTGAGCTAGTATAATAAAAATGACAATTTTACCTAAATTAATTTATTTATTTAGTGCCATACCAATCAAACTACCAAAAATTATTTTATAGAGCTAGATAAAATAATAACAAAATTCACCTGGAAGAACAAATGGTCCAGAATATCAAGGGAATTAATGAAAATAAATGCTAGGGAAGGAGGCCTAGCCATACTAGATCTTAAACTGTATTATAAAGCAACAATCATCAAAACTACTTGGTACTGGCTAAGAAACAGAGTCATGGATCAGTGGAACAGGTTAGGTACACAAGACACAATAGTCAATGACTATAGTAATCTACTGTTTGATAAACCCAAAGCGTCCAGCTTCTGGGATAAGAATTCACTATTTGACAAAAACTGCTGGGAAACCTGGAAAATAGTATGGCAGAAACTGGGCACAGACCAATATATTACACCATATACCAAAATAAAATCAAAATGGGTTCATGATTTAGATATAAAGGCTGATACTATAAGCAATCTGGGAGAGCAAGGAATAGTTTACCTGTCAGATTTATGGAGAAGGGAAGAAAATATGACTAAGCAAGAGAAAGAGAGTGTTATGAAATGAAAAATGGATAATTTTGATTACATTAAATTGAAAAGTCTTTGTACAAACAAAACCAAAGCAACCAATATTAGAAGGGAAGTAGAAAATTGAGAAAGAATTTTTACAACCAATATCTCTCATAAAGGCCTCATTTTTGAAATATACAGAAAACTGAGTCAAATTTATAAGAATACAAGTCATTCCCCAATTGAGAAATGGTCAAAGGATATGAACAGGTAGTTTTCAGAGGAAGAAATTAAAGATATAAAAAATGCTCTAAATCACTATTGATTAGAGAAATGCAAATCAGAACAACTCTTAGGTACCACATCTCACCTGTCAGATTGGCTAACATGCCAAAACAGGAAAATGGTAAATGCTGGAGAAGATGTGGGAAAATTGGAACACTAATGCATTGGTGGTGGAATTGTGAACTGATCCAACCATTCTGGACAGCAAATTGGAACTATGCCCAAAGAGCCATAAAAATGTGCATACCCTTTGACCCTGCAATACTACTTCTAGTGCTATATCCCAAAGAGATCATACAAGTGGAAAAAGGACGCACGTGTACAAAAATATTTATAGCAGGTATTTTTGTGGTGGCAAGTTGTGGTATATGAATGTAATGGAATACTACTGTGCTATAAGAAATGAGGAGCAGATGGAAAGACTTATATGAACTGATGCTGAGTGAGGGGAGCAGAACCCAGAGAACACTGTATACAATTACAGACACATTGTATCTGTGATGACTAACTTTGATAGACTTGGCTCCTCTCAGCAATGCAAGGTTCTAAGACAACTCCAAAAGACTCATGATGGAAAAAACTATCCACATCCAGAGAAAGAATTAGAGGGTCTGAATGCAGACTGAAGCAAACTATTTGCTCTCTCTTTTTTGTTTTTGTTTTGTTTCTTCTTCCTCATGGTTCATTCATTGGTTATAATTCTTCTTACAAACTTGACTATTGTGAAAATATGTTTAATGTGAAGGTATATGTAGAACTTATATCAGATTACATGCCATCTTGGAGAGGGCGGGGGGGAGGGATTTGGAACTCAAAAACTTGTGGAACTGAATGTTGTAAGCTAAAAATGAATAAATTTAAATTTAAAAAATGGTCCAAGATCTCCCACTGCATCCAGGGCCATCTCCAGTGATCCTGATCTATATCTTGCCACTGGACCCTGATGGCTCCCAAGGAGAAATTGAGGCTGGTGACCTTGCTCAGCCCTCCCTCACTTAAATTCAATTCACTTGCATGTCATGGCATCACCTCCCTGATGTCATGGCCCTTTTCTTTTGTTTTCTTTTTATGTTAATGAAGATTCTCATTAAACTTTACTTTAATTTCAAGGGTATAGACAAGAAGCAAGCTTCACACTTACATATAGTAACAGGCATAAGTGCAGTACCTGGGTTGGATGGCTGTAATTAGGTTGTGGACATGTTCTAGAATGGCAACAGCTAGCTTGTTTGCCAGTTTTCTCCACTTAGCATTCAAATGTTCTTATCTTGTCATGGTCCTCTTCAAGAATGAAGGACAAACAACAACAAGAATCCTCCATGCCTTAGTGTCCCAAGTTCTAGACTTACATGGACTAGATTCAATACTGAGGCTCCTCCCAAAGTTATATATGTTAGCTTGTTTTGTTCCTTCCCAGAATTTCCTCTGGGAACTTCCGATATAACTCACATCAGGTTTCCACAGATATAGGTAAAAGGGCCCTAGTGCCAATGTAAGTACTCAAGGTAACAGCCCATATCAGGTACAGGACAGTCTTTTATTTCAATAGAATGGACTCACCCATAAATAACCCATAAATAATTGATGGAATCTTCTCCTTTCCAGTAAATCTTGCTTTTCCTAGCCTTAAGGGGCCTCTAACGGTACCCCAGCTTTACAATTCTACCATAAGGGCTTAGACTCACCTCAGAAAGGTTATAAACTTGAGGCAGGTAAGGACATAATCCCTTTTTCCATCAGACCTTCTGAAAAATTCATGAGAAATGGTAAAGGATAAAGTCCAGGTTTTGGGTTTTTTTTCCCAGTTCCTAGTTCAATCCTTTGCTATTCCTCCAACTACATACCAGATCCTCAGGCCAGCAATTCTAGCCATTCCTCTAGAAAAGTAGGGTTCAATAATTATCACCACTCCATCACATGGCCCCCTTCTCCATAGATGCCATTTTTCAGGTTGAAAGTTTATGCCACTGTCTTTCCATGGCTGGGTCCAGAAACCAAAGAGGCTGGGTCATGTAGTCACTGTTCCTTCTTAGGCCTTTCAGGGACAGCACTTAAAAATACAAATCTTATCTGTCACAGAAGTGCCATTCGTGATTTCATCTAACCTCTCTTCTACCTTTGGTTGCTGATCTCTGCTCAGCTTCCTCTAGGTCTTTCCCCAAAAAACCCTCTAGGACTAAGTAAACAAAACCATAACTAATCAACTATGGAAGAACAGTGTTCAATAGGACATTAACTTTAGAAGGCAGGAAGAAGAGGAAGGACTCCCTGTTTAATAAAAATAACTACTGGAAAAAACTAGAAAGCCATTGGGTAGAAATTCATATTAGACCAACACTTTACACCACATACCGCAATAAACTCCAAATAGATACATGACCCAAATATATAAGGTCATATTTAAAAAATAGAAGTGAAGGGAAGGAAATACCTTTCACAACTCTAGTTAAGGAAAAAATTCTTCCCTAAACAAAGGAGGAAAGCGATTATAAAAGACAAAATGGAAAATTTCATTATATAAAATCAAAAAGCTTTGCATCAGTAAAATAAATGTAGTCAAAAGGAAAATAACTACAGGGAGGTAATCTTTGCAGCAAATTCTCTGATAAAGATCTGATATCCAAGATATATATAGATATAGATATATAGATATATGTGTGTGTGTGTGTGTGTATATATATAGTGTGTGTATATTATATATATATATATATACCCAAGAATAAATATATAAATTAATATAAAAGAGCCAAAAGACTCTGTGGGTCTCCAACTCCCCTTTATAGGCTTAGCACCAAGAAGTAGCTTGAAACAGCCCAATCATCGTTAATTGCTAAGAATTGGTCTCTTGTCCTCAATACAATGTAAATAGATTAATGAGTTTCCAGGCTCAAAAGATAAGCAACCCTCTCAATGGGCATGTCCACACTTCCAGGGGGAGAAATAATTAAAGTTTCAAGTAAAGGGTCACTTTAATAAACCCCACGATGCTGATTAAATTCTGTGATCATGTTTCTATACAAGTATGTTATTATAAAAACATTGTAGAGATACATTGTTGTATACCTGGGAGAAATGGAATACAAGAGTCCCAGAAGAAATAAAAATGAATATTCACAGAAAGGACAATAGAGAAACATTTGTTGTTGTTCGGTCATATCTGACTCTTTAGGACCCTATTTGGGGTTTTCTTGGCAAAGATACTGGAGTGGTTTGCCATTTCCTTATCCAGCTCATTTTACAGATGAGGAAACTGAGGCAAACAGGGTTAAGTGACTTGTCCAGGGTCGAACTGCTAGTAAGTATCTAAGGTCAAATTTGAACTCAAGTCTTCCTTACCCCAGGCCCAGCACTTTACCTACTGTGCCACCTACCTGCCCTAATCTTTTGATCCTTAAAATAAGTCCGTAAGGTAGGTACTAATATTAATATTATCCCCATTTTATGGTTGAGGAAAATGAGGCTCATTGAGATTATGTGACTTGCGCAGGGCCACACAGGTATCTGAGGCAGGGTTCTTCCTCAAATCTTCAACCAACTGGAACTCAAAACTTCAACTAACTAGAACTCAGGTCTTCCTAACTGTAGTCCAACCCTCTAGCGACTGCACCTTGTAGATGTCTCAAGAAAAGAACGACCTACTTCTTCACAACTGTAGAGTTAATCAGATAAGTGGAAGAAGCTGGTTCCTCCAGAACATCATAGTACTCATGTTACTTATCAATGACAGTGGCTACTGAAATAAGAAGATATATTATTGGTGGAATTTTCAGTATGCCCAGTGGGTGTTAGGGGGCAAAATGGATAGAGCATCCATCTTCCTCAGTTCAAATCCAACCTTGGACACTTACTAGCTGTGTGACTCTGGGCAAGTTACTTAACCCTGTTCGCCTCAGATGCTCATCTGTAAAATCAGCTAGAGGAGGATATGACAAACCAATCTAGTATCTTTGCCAAGAAAACCCCCCAAAATGGTGTCGTGGAGAGTCAGACACAGCTAAAAACTGAACAACCACCACCACCACCAGTGGGTTTTGGCATGACAAACAGTCCGATTTCAAATATTGTGTTCAAACCTTTCTCACAAGATGAAACGACAAACAGCCTGGCTATGTATAGAGAGGCTCATCACCAGACTGGCCATGAGATGAGTTTTTTTAGCCACAGGCCATCTGAAAGGCTGTTTACAAAGTCATGGATAGAAGCGGTATTCACACCAATGAAACCACAAGCTCTTTTCAGCAAATAGTAACTAAGTGAATCGTCAGGAATCATCACCATATAAATCTGTACAAGTTACCAGTGATGGAGAGTCACAAAAGATGCTGAATCCCAAAGGGAAGAAATAGGATTCATTATGAAAAATACAAGCACTGTTTGTGCAGAAAGGGATTGATTGTGATACAGTGGAGAGAACTTTAGACTTGGCAGCCAGAAGACCTAAGTCAAAGTCCCCACTGTCATTCATACTATCTGTTTGACTCTGAGCAATCACCAGACTTGGAATCAGGAAAGGTCTGGATTTGAATCTTGCCTCTGACACTTATTAGCTATGTGACCCTAGACAAGTCATTTAACTTCTCTTAGTTTTAGTTTTCCTCATCTGCAAAATGGAGGTAAGAGTCCTTACGCTATCAAACTTACCTCACAGGGTTGCACTACTTTGTGAAGATCTTTTAAATGTGAACTATTCTGTTTTCATGTGGTTTGTGTAGCCCAGTAGCAGGAGGTGAGGACTGGCATAGGTATAGGTTTTTTCTCCCTTGTCCAGCAGGGTTACTTGTGCTAATATAAAATTCACATGCACACATACACACACACACACACACACAATCACACAATTATGGTTGCAAAGCAAAGTTGGCTGAACCTCAGAATAGATTTTGGTTCAGTAAATATGGTGATACCTATCCACAGGACTCATTTGCAGAGAGTGAAAGGACAGGGTTATAATAGCTAATATAGTCAACCCTCAACTAGAAAACAGCACAAAAGTAAAAAATACAAATGTTGATACATTGAACCTATGGGACAGAAGGGGATAGGTTCCTGCAACCACCTAAAACTGTAATCTTTTGCTAATCTTTTACATTTTCCTGCATATAGTCTTTTATAACAAAACATTAATTCTGATAATATGCCCTTTTCTAACACAGTAACCATGAAATAACCCATAAAATGCAGTACATAAAATAAAATTGGTAACATGCAAAACATTTTTCTCACTAATAGTTCCCTAGAATTCTGTGACTTGTGCTAATGCCTCAATTTTTAAAATCTGATTTCAGACAATAATTACTTTTCATAACACATGGAATCTACAGAACCACAAATACTCTACGGCAAATCAAATTCTCAAAACTAAAGCATTTTTTAACCTGAATCTTATCTTCCACTGTGTCCGATGGTGGTGTGAGGGCATTGTGCTATGTACTATACTGCTGTAAACCTCTCTACCTTGGCAGCCCCCTGAAAACCAAGGGAGAGGTTACTGAGATTTTAGCTGCTATTGTTGGAAGACATGCATGAGACTAGCTGGCAAGGTCTCAACACCACCTCCAATACTCTGCCCTTCGTGGCTAGTGGATAGTGTTGGATATTGTGAAGGACAAACCAGCTTGAAATAGTTTCCTCTTTTATGAGGATGTACAGAACCATCTATTCATTATCCCCAAACTTGCTGAGACATTCCAGCATGAAGTTAAATCTAATGCCTTTATTTTTCTCACTAAGCTGCATCACTGACTTTGTACACTTGGGTTTAGAGTCCAAAGGCCTTGCACTAAGCTTTGGGGGCATGATTGCAGCATGAAACTTGAGTTTTAAAGAGAAATAATGAAAATGTGCAACAAATGCAGTGCAGCTCTTTACAAACATAGAGCGAACAAGACCAGTGTTTTCTCTACTATGCATAACTGAAAATGTGTGGGTTGCCAAAGTGAAAGTGAAAATGAGGTTGCTAATAAAATCATCCAAATGCTTGGAACTCCAAAAGTTAAAGGCGAGAATATTGTGGATTGACTATATTTATAGGGAGCATTTTATAAAGGTTATCTCATTTGATCCCCTCTACAAAACTGTGAGATAGGTGCCATTATTCCAGTTTAAAGATGAGGAAAGTGAAGTTTAGAGAGTGACTTGACCTTGCCTGGGGTGGGATTCAAACTTGGGTCTTCCTGACTCCAGGAGCCCTCGATCCACTCCACCACCTAGCTGCTAAAATCACAGAGCTTTTACTTTCAAAGTCTCTCCTAGCAGAGGACCAGGTGGAGGTGCTTTAAGATTCCTCCCTAATCCTTGCTTTGCTAGTCCCAGGACTTCCACAGGTGTACAGGGAAGGGCAGGCATTAGCATTTGAGGGCTCAGGAAATCCTTGAGCTGAGTGCTGCAGTAAATCGAGGGTTCCAAGAAGTAGAGGCAAGGAAGAGTTACATCCCAGGCAGTGTAAAGAGGAAAGGGAGAAGAGAGGGGAAAAAACCATGAAAAAGTGATGTCAGCAGAGGCTGCCACACACATTCACCTCAGGGACACTATAGGACCCTTTTTGTCAGCTGCCTCCTCTATAGCCTTGGGGAATGAAGACATTGCTGCAGCAACTCCAAATCCCCCAGTCTCCCAGCCCTGCTTCAGGACTCTGGGTGCTCCATTTCCATGCCTCTGTTCCATTCAAATAGATACGCCTCAGAGACAAGGATAGGGAGAGAAGGCAAAAAGCAAGCTCAGGGCCATGGAAAGTCTTGAGGGTCTGATGTGGATGGGGGAAATCCAAACAGGGTAAACTCTGTTCCCTAAGAAGCCTAAGGGGAAGTGATGAGATGCTCACATGTAGAGGCAACATCTAGCAACCTTTTCATTAAATCTAAAGGCCCACAGACAGGCAACTGTCATTTGGGGAGGACTGGGGCTGGCCCAACTCTGAAGACTGTCTGGCTTTCCCAAGTCTGCCTGCCCAAGCTCAGAGGCTTGTCAATGAGCCCAGGAAAAAAGAACTTCAGGGAGGAGGATGAGTCATCAGCGCTCAGCCGTCTGTGGCAGCCGGTAATTAAGGCTGCTTGCCAATGATGGGCATGGCTGGCCCCCAGCCCTCCATTCTGGCAGCTCTCTGGGGTCAAGGGGGTTGGGGGCAGGGCATGGATCCTGAGACTGGAGAGCCTTCCTTTTCCAGTGCACAGTAACTTTGGCCAATAACTTGCTGTGTGGCCCCAAGGGTGTGCCTGGGCTTTGCAGTCTGCAAAATGAAGCAAGTACTCTGCGTGCCCCTCAGTACCCAGAGCCAGAATAGATGTGAAAACTGCACTGTTCCCCGACCCTGCCAATAACTCCCCTCCCTTGAAAAATCTTATGATGGACTTGGAGCCTTCACTCTCACACTTTTAAGTTGTTGTTGAGTCATTTCAGTTGTGCCCAACTCTTTGTGATCCCATTTTCTTGGCAAAGGCAACCCCATCAAAAATATCAACCAGGCAAAGAGAATGGAATTTTCTGACATTAAAAATATATGCATTTTTAAGGACTAACATTATGTCCCTCCCCTAATCTTTTCTAACTGCGACTTAATCTGTCTAGGTCTCCTCTAGGATTTGGAGAGGGAAATGATAATTTTTCAAAAAGGAAGTAATGGTAATTGATGACATTTATATAGCACTTTAAAGGTTTACAAAACACTTTACAAGCATTCTCAATTAATTCCCAGAACTGTATTGTGAGGTAGGTAATACAAGTATAATTAGCCCCATCTTACAGATGAATTAACTGAGTCTCAAAGAGGTTAATTGGCTTACCTAAGATTTTACAACTAATATGGCATAGAGTTATGACTCAAATGAAGATCCTCTGACCTCTGACTGCAAGTCCAAATCTAGTTCATGTTGTCTCTTGGGACATATCCTTGGAGATATCTCCTTATTTAATTCCCCTGAGCCTCATGCAAATTTAGGCACATCAGGTTCTAGGAAGAGCCCAAACTTTTTCTTTTTTAAAAAAAGTTTATATTGATGTGTTTTATTTTTTGACATTATTGTATTTTCCTTAAATATCCCTTCCTCCCCTACCCTCCAAGACGGCTATCGCATATAACAATATTTTTAAAGACAAAAAAAGAGGGAAAAAATCAGAATAACTAATCAATACATGGGAAAAGTCTGAAAAACATGCACAATGTACCACACTCACAGACCACCTACCTTGGCAAAGGGGTGGGGGTGGGCAGTCAGAACTTTTTCATCATCTGATAATGATAATTGAATCATTTTAGCAACATACAACATCCTAGGCTTAGAATGGGATTTGTCACTACCTGGAAGATGGCTGAACTTTTGGGAGCTATGGGACAGCCTGTCCTTTGAGCATTTTCCAAGAGGAAGTGAGAGAAGGGAGAAAGAATTCTGAATTTCTCTTATATAGGACTGCCCTGTATAGTGGCTATTTTAGAGACATAAGTATCTCCTTTATTATATTCTACAGCCTGATCCCAAACTACCTTTCTAGCCTAATCTCATTCTAATTTCCCTTTACTCATCCTACCTTCAGCCAAACTAAATTGTTCACTATTTCAAGGAATCAGGTCTCTGTGTCTTGACTTACACAATTCATAGGCCTGGGAAATGTTCTCTCCCCATGGTTCTACCATTGAAAGTCCTAATCAAAATGGTATCTTTCCATGAAAACTTCTTGTCCCCCACCCCCTTCTCCTTTCCTTTTCCTTCCCTTTCCTTCTCTGAATTCTCCCAACACTTTCTCTGTACCTTTCTAATGCATGAACCTCATTGTACCTTAGATTATCTTTTCTCCCCTAATTTAAGAAACATTTATTAAGCACCCACTATGTGCTAGGCAATTTTCTAGACACTGGGGGTGCAAAACACACCCAACAAAATGACAAACAGTTCCTGCTGTCATGGTTGATTCTATATTTACCATTACTGAACATTTGCCATGTATTCCTTTTGCTTATTTCCCTTTCGTTTGATTTTTTTCCATTAGAGCTAAAAAGGACCTAGTCCAACCCCCTCATTTTTATTTCATTTTCATTTTTTATTTTTCCTGATTTTTTGTTTGTTTTTATATCAGTCATTTCTGGATATCTATCCTGCCCTACCCTTCCCCTTGCCCAGTGAACTTTCCCATGTAACAAAGACAAAGTTAAGCAAAAACCAACACACGTATCAATCTCTTCTAACAATATAAGCAGCATTTTGCACTCATAATCTTCCCACTTTTCCAACAAAAGAAGGAATTTGCACCTCCTCTCAGGGCACAAAATTAGTCTTTTTAATTAGATACTATTGGGCTTAATTTTAGTGTTTGTTTCACTTACATTATTGTAATCATTGCATATGTTATGTCTTGTTTTCTTCATGCTGGATAGTTTCACTTTGCATCAATTCATACGAAGTCTTCCTATGATTTTCTGTATTCTTCATATTCATCATTCCTTATTCTATAATACTGTTCCATTGCATTAATAAACTACTATCACATCTATTTGAAAAAATTAATAAAGAAGCATTTATTATTAAAGAAGCAATTATTAAGCACTTACTGTGTACCAGACACTATGCTAATTGCTGAGGATACAAATACATAAAGTAAGATATCCTTACATTTTAATGGGGGAAGACAGACTATATTGGGAATTGATAGCCTAAGAAAGCAGTTTGGGGATGAAGGGTAAGGTGGTCCAAAGATCAGTCAACTGACATAGACTTTCCATTGATTTGATTTTTCTGCTCAGAGTTAGAAGTGGATGCAAGCAAGCTGATGGCAAGGTGGCTCAGGTAGATGGTTTGATGGTATATAAAAATGGTCTGATCTGGGGTCTGAGGCGAGCAAGATATAATGAACTAAGTAATTTGCCCATTCACCAATCATATGGCTGGGCCTAGGAATTCCAAAGACAGATGGCTTAGCTTCCAGAGATACTAGAGGCATGGATTCTGGAGCGCCAGTGTGGAGGTTTGGTCTGGAGTGTACTGGTCCAGGTGTGAAGCAAGATGGCCTCATTGAATGGACAGCTGGGATATGAAGGTGAATCCTGGCTGTAGGTTTATAGCATAGATGTCTTATTTTATACTAAATGATTTCAACAAATGCCTTTGCTTGAAACTAAATGTTACCAGTGGCTAGCTCTTGAAAAATAAATATATCTGGGAAGGGGGGTGTCATAAGGCATAATTTTGGAGTTCCTAACTACAGAGTACCTTGAACCTGGAAAAATAGCCTCTGGAGTACGCTATAGGCTCCAATTATTTCTAAATTCCCTGAAAGGAGGAATTTTGTTTATCAATTAACTGTTTGCTGAATCAATCAATAAACATTTATTAAGAACCTACTATGCACCAGTCACTGTGCTAAGAGATAGTGTTGAAGATACAAAAAGAGACAAAAAACAAATCCTGCCCTCAAGTTTCTTACAGTCTAATGGGGGACTTTACAAAATAATGGAAACTTACCACCTAACCTGAAATAAATTGAATCAACTCCTAGATGTTAGAAGAATACGTACATCTTTGTATCTACCCCAACTTAGTTCAGTGCCTTGCATAAGCCCCAAACCTCCTTTTAGTAAACCCTATCCCTCCACATTTGAAAATTTTTATCAGAGCTAACTTAGAGGTTAATGAGCAATAAAGCAATTAAAAGATAAGCAAAGACAGGTAAGGAAAACTGTCTGATATATTCACTTTATGAACACCTCTGAATACCTGAGAGTTGACTGTAAGCAATAAACTTTCAGGATGCAGGGGAGGAGCCCTTGGGCAGAGTTTCCATGACCTTCTTCTCCTTCTAAGATCTTGGATAAAAGAAATAGCTGACATTTACGTAGTTTTAATGTTTGTAAAGTTTTACATACACTGTCCCATTTGATCCTCATAATCCTGCAAGACAAAATATAAGCATGTCATTATCACCATCATCGTTATTAATTATTCCTATTTTATAGCTGAAGAAAATGAGACTCCGAGTCAACATGACTTGCCTATAGTCACATAGCTGGTAAATGTCAGAAGAAGGATTTGAACCTAGGTCTCCCCTAACTTCAACTCCAGAACCCGATCCATTAGAGGATGTTCATTCGGCACTCTTAAGTTCCATAGCAGGGCAAATTCCTGTTAACTCCCTGGGTACATCTGGCCCTGGGTGACAGGCTCCAAAAGATGTCAGCAGGACAGCTTCACAAACAGAAGGCACTTCGCCTTCCTAACCCCTCAGAGAGGGTTGAGATTATAGCTCCATTTTACAGGTTAGGTCCACCTGGGATTCACAACACTGTATCCTCAATGTATCTGTCCTCTGGCCAGACACATTTTTGTACATCCATCCTTGACACATTCATGTTAAGCAGGCACATACCAGTTAAGCACACATGTATGTATTATGGTTCTATAAGATTATTTATATTCTGTGTTACCAGTCCTCAGGGGATTCTGCAGATTGTCACTACGTGGTCCTTGGAGTCCCCAGAACAGAAGAGGCTCCCTGGGTTGGGGGAAGGGAGGAAGGATAAGGTGGTGATGTCTCACGGAGGCCACGCGTCAGCCAGACTCTGTGTCCGGGGGCCACCAGTCACCCTCAACGGAGCCTCTGTTGTGTATCTCCCTCATGAAAAGTGCCTGTGTTGTGGGACAGGGTTCTGTTGAGGCTTGTATTACAAGGTCCTCTTTCATGCCAAGCATGCCCCACTTGGCTATACAAGCGGCCTTCACTCCCTGACGGGCACAGGCAAGAGAAGTGGGGAAGGGAGGAAGGTTCTCCCCTCCCTCCCCTCCACACCAATAAACAGGCACGCTGACAATGTCTGAATCCCCCTCCTCCCCCAGCGCCTCCCTCAGCTGCTCTCACCTTCTCCTGGGAAACCCTGACAAGGGACAGATCAATGTGACTGAGCCAGTCAGTCCTCAGGGAGCCCAGACCCTTTCTGTCAACAATCATCCAAGCTCCTGTCTGCCAAAACATGCCAATTAACTGCAGAACACAAACGAAGCAAACAGAAGGTATCTTCTCCCCCAAGTAGTTAAAAGAGAAATGTCTAAAACATGCCAGGCTGCTAGATTGTATAGATAACCAAATTTGGCAAATCATTTTAATAGCATAGATGGTAACCAGCTAACTAGCAAAGCAATCATTGAGCACCTGCTCTGTACCACCCCATAAATGAGATCAGAAGTTCTTAACCTGGCGTCCACAGAACCACTACCACCCCCTTTCCAAGGAGTCTATGAATAGATTTCAGAGAGTCTGTGAACTTGGATGGGCGGAAAATCGTCTTTATTTTCACTAAATTTAGCCTTTCCTTCCATTATGATTTTTAAAACCAACAAAACTATTCTGAGGAGTTCATAGACTGCCAAAGGGGTCCACGACAGAGAAGGCTAGATGATGTGAGGGGAATAAAAAAATAGAGCACAGGCCCCCCCAAAACTAGATTAAGACAGGAACAGTCTCTGCCCTCAAGAATTTACAACCCTCTGGCAGGAAAGGTGGAGATGCATACATGATTACTTACCAAAGATAATTACAATTACAATTGCATTTTCACTGGCCATCTCTCATGACTGGAATTATCTTTCTCATCCTCTTCATCTCCTGGTTTCCCTGGCTTCCTTCAAATCCCAGCTAAAATCCTACCTTCATTAGACTGTGAGCTCCTTGAGAGCACAGGCTGGTTTTTGGCTGTCTTTGTATCCTCGACATTTAGCGCAGTGCCTGATGCATTGCAGGTGCTTAATAAACGCTTATTGCTTTAACTTAACATAATAACAATAATATATAATAAATAATATAAATAATGTTTCTCTCTGTAATAATCTTTATCTTCTTGAGCATCTAGGTAACAAAATCTATAGGGTGCTAGACCCAGAACCAAGAAGACCTGAATTCAAATCCTGCCTCAGACACTTACTAGCTTTGTAACCTTAAGCAAGTCACTTAACCTCTGTCTGCCTCAGTTTCCTTGTCTTCAAAATGTAGATAACACCTGCCTTCTCAGGGTTGTTGTGAGGATCAAATGAGATAATACTTTTGGTGCTTTACAAACCTTAAAGTACTATATAAATGCTAGCTGTTATAATTATTCTTCTCATTATAATAATCAAAATTATGAGGCACTCTACAGATTAAAAAGCACTTTTTACACACTAACCTGTGACGAAGGTAACGGCATTATTTAACTAATCAATAAATCAATAAGCTTAAAAAAACACCTAATATATGCTAGACACTGTGCCAGGCCTTGAGAATACAAAGAATGAAACAATCTCTTGGGGATATATAGGTATGTATACACACACACACACACACACACACACACACACACATTCAAGGAAGGTGCATCCTTGGCATCAAGGGCAGCTGGTATAAAAGCATGGAGATAGGAGATGAAGCTTTTAGCGCATGAAGCAGTAAGAAGGCCAGTATGACTCGATCACAGAATGTGAAAGCGGAGAGATATGTAAGATTGGAAAAGTAGGAAGAAGACAGCTTGGGAAGAGCTTTCTATGTGAGACAGAGTTTATATTTGATTCTAGAGGCAATAAGAAACCAGTAGGATATGTTGAGTAAAGGCAGTGATATGGTCAGACTACACTTTAGGAAAATCTCTTTGGCAGGAGGTAAAGAATGGACTGGAGTGGACAGAACAATGAGGAGGTCATTGAAATAATCAAGATGAGGGATGATGAGGGCCTGAATAAGGCCATAGATGTATAAATGTGATACCTACACAAAATGAAGTGAAGTTCAGAGAAATGAAGTGACTTAGTCATAGCTCCTCAGACCCTGGGTAAGGACATGGGTCTTCTGATTTCAGATTACTGATACAAAGGAAATTGAACATAGAAGAGTTGAGGGGACAAAAAGCAAAAGAAAACCAAAATTGGTAAAGAGAAGGCTTCCTAGAGAAGGTAGATTTTGAGCTAGGTCTTGAAGAATGTGAGGAAAATAGAGGAGGAAGAAAATATTTTAGGAGAAGAGACAGACAGACAGACAGACAGACAAACAGACAGAAGAGAGAGAGAGAAAGAGAGGAGAGGAGGGAGGGAAGAGGAGAGAGAGAAAGAGGCAGAGACAGAGAGAGACAGAGAGAGAGAGAGAGAGAGAGAGAGAGAGAGAGAGAGAGAGAGAGAGAGAGAGAGAGAGAGAGAGAGAGAATAATATGCATCAGGTTATAGAAGAAGTGCTAAAGCATATAGCCTCCCTGGGCCTCCATTTCCTCACCTTTAAAATGAAGGAGTTTGATTAGAAAGATGCAGAGGTCCCTTCCACCTCTAGATCTATTAACTCTATGGACAGAGGGATGATGAGCAGATGGATTTGGTAACAGTGCAAGGGGCATATTGGTGGTAAGACTGAAGGGGCTCCTGGGGAAGGGGTGAAGAAACTAATGGAGGATCTTGAAGGCCAAGATGAGGAATCTGGATCTGATACAGTTGACAAAAGGAAGCTGCTCTGTGGCCAAGAACAGGTGAATGACATAGTGGTCACTTGGGTTCTAACTCTAACTATGCTATGGGACTACTTCACTTCTTGGGGAATCCAGTGCAATCTGAATTCAACAAGCATTGGTTAAGTGCCTAAGGCACTGTGGTAGGCTAGAGATACAAAGACAAAACCAATAATAATAATAATAACCCCTGCCCTGAGGAGCTTCTGTTCTACTGAACTGTGGATATGGGTTCTCTCCCCTCATCCCAAGTATGAGAGGCTGAGCTACATGATCTGTTTTCCTCTCTGCTATTCTATGAGTCTATATGCCTAGGAAAGCAATGATTATGGAAAGTTCTGATGCCTGGATTAAAAGAAGAGAGACTGGACATTGAAAGACCAACTAGCTATTCATACTCCCTCCCTCCCACCACTCTGAATTTACTGATGAAAATATTCAGGCATCTAGACGGTTGGGAGGTCAGAGGGAATTCATAAAAATCATTCCCAAAGAATTTGTACATAATCATTATAGGCTAATGTAGACAGGAAGTGCTATTAAGTGCTGATATCACTACAGTAATGTTTAGCTTAAGATTTTTCCTCTCAAAATGTTTTTGGGCTGATTGATTCTCTGTTCTTTGTTCCTTCTCACCCACCCTCAGACTGTGCTATAAGAGGGAGCAGCTACTCAGAGCAAGGAAGACTGGGGATAGTAGCAAGCATCAGTAGACATTTCACTCCCAGACTTCCAATGGCCCATTTAGCATCCCAAAGCTGTGCTTCCTCCTCTTCTTCCGGATCTATGATCATGGGATCCTGGAATATCTTTTGGCAGTCGGGAAGTCCTTTCTTGACTCAGTATCTCCTACTTCAAAGGAAATCCATTTCTTCTTGCTCTAGAGGAGAAAACATGAAGCCTGGTTTAGAGGTAAATCTCCCCATAAAGATCAATTTAGTTCAACACAGAGACATAGACCAAACAATAAAAACAACAGCTTCTGTTTGTCTAGTACTTTATGGTATAAACATCCTCACATTGATCATCTCGTTTGATCTTCACAAAAACGTTTCAAAGTAGGCAGTGCATGTTTTATTACCGCCTTTTTATAGATAAGGAAACTGGGCTCAAACAAATGGCCCCAAATCACACAATTAGTAAGTAGCATAGCTGGAACTCAAAGCCATTTTTTTTTTTGCTTAATAAATTTTTATTGATAACTTCTGTTGTTTTTTACATTGCTAACATTTCTCCCAGCATCGTTCCTCCTCTTCCCTCCCAGAAAGCCAAAAAATATAACAAATATTTTTTAAAGAAAAAGAAGAGAAAAAATTCAGCAAAACTGATCGATACATCCCCCCCCAAAAAAAGTTTAAAAACACATGCAATGTACTACAACCGCAGACCTCCCACCTCTGCAAAAGAATTGGGTGGGGATATCTTCTCATATCTCCTGTTTGTAGTGATCATCACTCTTTGTCATTCAAAACCACTTTCTAGTGATTCCTAAGCCAATGTTCTTTCCACTACACTAATCTTCTCTTGCTGCCTTGCTTGGTGCTGTAGGCTTTTAATCACTCCCAGGGTTACAAAAGCCTCAGTGTACCCTAACTCAACTACTGGGAAAACCACACAAAATACATTACCTTACTACCTGTCAGCCTATAGCAACACTGTCACTCATGAAGAAAAACACATTAAACTGAGTGGAGAACCCATTCCATCCCAGCTTAAGTACCCTCTATCAGGCCTTGGGGAGAAGGGGGTTAACTGTGTGTTGAAGGGCAGGCCGGGCCGCATATAGATAAGCTTCCATTCCCACCCGCAGAGCAGGGGGCTAAGGAGCTAAGCTGGAGGGGTGAGAGACAAGCTGTTTGGAGGAGGCTCTTTGGAAATTCCTTAGATTTTTCTGCTTTTGTCTCTGGGTACTGAGTCAAAAAGAAAGAGACCAACCCGCAGACCCACTCTGCTAATGTTGCCAAAGGCATGAAATACCGAAGGAAGGCTCAGGCTAGGAGCAAATATGGTATTTTGTGAGTTTCCCATCCATGTTCCACCTACCAGTGACAAATTTTGTTATTGGTGCTGGAGAAATCGGGATTTTTTTTTCTTCTTTGTAGTTTTAGCATATTTTCATTCTGATACCTCGTGACTTGCCAAGGCTGAAACCTCTAGCACCCTTTGTCATTCATTCATTTAACATTATGAAATATTTCTTGAGCACTGTCCACTCTGTACTAAGGAAACACGGCAAATGCAAAGTTGAGTAACACATACTTTCTGCTTTCAAGGAGATTACAATTCAGTGGGGAAGATAGGACATGAACACAGATAAATAAATATGAATTATTGCTATAAAATCAGAGGAGGAAAAAATGCTTCAGACTTAAGAAATCAGGAAAGGCTTCCTGGAAGTGACCTAGGGTATAAGGAAAAGAGTGTTGACTGTGGAGTCAGAGCATCTGGGTTCAAATACATACCTCTAACATTTACTACCTGTGACCTTGAGTAAGTCACTGTGAAATGAAAGGACTGAACTATATGCCCTCTGAGCCCTAGATCTGTGATTAATAATCATAGATTTATAGGATGCATGGGCAGGTGGGTAGTGCAGTAGATAGAGCACCTGCCCTGGCATAGGGAGAACCTGAGTTCAGATCCTGCTTCAGACATTTATTAGCTGCGTGACCCTGGGCTTAGCCCTGTCTGCCTCAGTTTCATCACCTGTAAAATGAGCTGCAGAAGTAAATGGCAAACCACTCCAGTATCTGCCAAGAAAACCCCAAGTGGGGTCACAACGAGTCAGACACAACTGAAAACAACAGGATGTCAATAGGGTAAAATGTGTGGTATAGAATATAGAGAACAATATATTCCAAGGCACCAAGGTTAGAAAGTATAGGAAGTATTTGAGAGATAGAGAGTGAGAGTTTGGCCAGAAAATACAGAGAATAGTCTGTGAATGGGGATCATAATGCAACATCAGCCTAGAGCCAGATTTTGGAGAGCCTTGGGGAGATAGACAGATATAGACACATATACACACATACAAACACACACACACACACACACACACACACACACTCTAATTAATTTAGAACAGGAAGAGATCTAGCCCAGTGGATCTCAACTTCTTTTGTGTGTCAGTCCCCTAAAATCCCCAGGCTTTTTTCACACTTTCCTCAGCAGTTTTTTAATTTTTTTTTTAATTTTTAGGCAATCAGGGTTAAGTGAGTTGCCCAGGGTCACACAGCAATAAGTGTCTCACGCCCAATTTGAACTCAGGTCCTCCTGACTCCAGAGCTGGTGTTCAATCCACTGGGCCACCTAGCTTCTCCCAGCAGTCTTTTCAAAATAACATTTTAAAATTCATAAAATACATAAGATTACAAAGAATATCAATTATGTATATTGAAATAGTTATAAAAAATATTTCTTAAAAAAAGACAAGTTCATAAACCCCCAGTTAAGACCCCCTTATCCTAGTCCAACCTCCCCATCTAACAAATGAGAAAACTTTGACAGATTAAAGTGAAATGATTGGACAAGATCCCACACTTCCCAAGCGGCAGAGGGAAGATTTGAACCTCTGACTCCAAGTCCAGAATGCCAGACTCAGGAATCTGATATTTATGCTATAAGCAATAGAGAATCACTTCAGGTTTCAGGAGCACTAGGACTACCACTGTGACAGCAGAAACACAGGATGGAAGGAAGGTTATTTTAGAAAAGGGATGACTCGAGTCTACTGTCTGTGGGCAGAGAGGAAATAATTAGTGGAGAGGAAGAAATGGAAGGTCCGAGAAAGAAAAAGGATAACTGATAGAATAGGAGATCAAATGGAAAGGAATAAAGTATACTGGTAGAGAGGTCAACTTTGACCAAAAGCAAGGAAACATTATTTGTTTATTAAGGCAACAAGCATTTATTAAGCTCTTACTATGTGCCAGGCAGTGTGCTAAGAGCTGAGGATACAAGCAAAAAAAGAGGAGGGTCTCTGCTCTCAAGGAACGGAGATTTCCCTAATGGTAGAAACAAATGCACTAAAGGGGGCTGAGGGGGAATGACAGATGGTTAAGTCAGTTCAGCAGCATGGTGTTGATGTCCAGAAGGTCAGCTGGGGTTGGGGGTGGGGAGGAATGAAGGTTAATAGGCCTGGGCCCCTCCCCAAAGGGCAGGCACCAGGAGAAATTCATCAATGGAAGACCAGGAGCTCGTATGGAATATGCAAAGGACAGATGAATGCTCCTGGGTGAGGAGGCACCAGATAGATGGTGGAGGAAATTCCAGGGGAACACTGCAGCAAAAGGAAATCAGTGTAAAAGAAAAGATAAAGGATGATACAAAGAGATTTTAAGGTGAAGACAACAGGGATTGAGAATTTTCATTCTATTCTTTAAAAATGAAACATGCCTCTTTGTGACATTCCCCATCCTTCCCCCATCCCCACCCCAAAATCAGATGCCCAGAATCATTAAAATCTTGGATTGAGAAAGACTTCAGAAGTCATCCTGCCCACCCATCCTTGAACAAAAATACCTTGTACAAGAGTTTCAATCTCTGAAAGCAATACCTCCAACAATGGGGAGCTCACTACCTACAGAGGAAGCCCCATGGAGTTTAGAGCAGCTCCAATTATTAGGAAGCTCTCTACTTTTATAATCAGCCTCTATCTGACCCTGTATTTCTCTTCATGCAGCCTGAGATTAAATTATTAGCCTTTTTAGCTGATTAAGCTTGCAGTCCCCTAAAAAACCTCAGATCATTTTCACAGGAACTGTTGGCTAGCCTCCTCTCTCCTGTTGTAACCTTCTGCAGCTGATTTTCTTTTACCCCAAATGTAGGACTTTACATTTACTCCTATTAGATTTGTCTCATTTATCTAACCTCTAATCTTGATCTTCTTCATGTGAATTACCTTGCTTAAGTCATTTCTTGGTTCTCTATACCTCAGTTTCTGCTTCTCTACTCACTGTTTAACCTTGAACAATCATTTAACCTACCTGAGTCTTACTTTGTGGTTGAGTCATGTCTGACTTTTCATGACTCCATTTGAGATTTTCTTACTCATTTTACAGATGAGGGAACTGAGGCAAACAGCATTAAGTGACTTTGCCCAGGATCACACAGTTAGTAAGTGTCTGAGGATGGATTTGAACACAGGAAGATTTATCTTCCAAGTTTCCAATTCAGTGCACTATCAATGGTGCTACCTGGCTGCCCAATCAGTCTTAGTTACCTACACCATATACCTCTCAGACTTCCCGGGAGGGTCAAAGGAGATAATGAACTGCATCTACGTACCTCTATGCTATTCATAAAATAGGGAAGGAATGTGTCTCTTTGCCTTCCCCTAGAAAATTGCGAGCACTCCCAAGGCAATGGGAATGATGTGTTCAGATTTACTTGTACAGCCACAGTAGAAGGGAGAGATCATGGGAGAACTAAATTTTGAAAACATAGATAATGTTTTAAAAACAACTTTAGCCCATAATTGCATTTTTCCCAGGTGAATCTTTTCTAGGATGTCTAACAAGGTGCAACTCATCGTGCTTTCATTTCTCTTGCTTACCCTCAGCAGAGATGCTATTGTGCATCTGCCACCTGACCCTCATCCAACCCCAATTGGGGTTGAACTTGCTGAAAACTGGAAAATTCAGTCAAATAACAATCTGTTTTGCTTTGTTTTCCCTCACAAAGTCAGATGGCCAGTGCGATGTCATTTTCCCATCTCCCTCTCCACCCCACCTTCCCCCATTGAAAGGTGACAGTGTCAGAGGACAGATATTGGAGAGAGATTGCAAAAGTAAAATTGACAGGCCTTGGTGACAGATTGCATATGGTGGGTGAAAGTGGACTCTGACTTGCACCCATCCATCATAGGTATGCAAGTATTCTGTTTACCTAGGATATTCCTGTGTTGTTTGAATCTAAAACCAAATGACTTTGTTGTACTTCCTAGGTTACAGGCAGCATCTCCAAAAACATTTCTAATCATTTTTTTAACCTGAGAGGCAGGGGAAGTAAGCTATTTTCCCAGAAGATATAAGATATATATTTATAAACTCACCTATCTAAATACATAGCTTCTTCTCCCCCAACCTCAACTGTCCCTGTGACCTCAACTTGCACTTTAATGAAAAAAATCTGGGCCATCTGGCAAGAGCTCACTAACTGTCCCTTTTCTCCATCTCAGAGCAGCTCTTTACACATTCTTTCCTTCTTCCCTCTTGTCTCAGGGGAAGAGGTGTTTGTTACTCCTTCTTCCCAAAGGTAAACCTCCTTCACTTGTGCCCTTAATCCCTTCACTTCCCCCAGGGACTTGGTTCTATGAATTATATATTCATTTTCTGTCTCTGTCTCTCTCTGTCTCTCTCTCTCTCTCTCTCTCTCTCTCTCTCTCTCTCTGTCTCTCTCTCTCTCTCTCCTCCTCCTCCTCCTCCTTCCCTCCTCTCCTCTCTTTCTCATTTCTTTCCCTCTCAAACTGATGTTTTCTTTTTCTCCTTTCATTTCTCCTCCCAAACCTCAAACCATCAGGTTCCCTTTCCTCCCTGAAGGCAAAGTCTTTTTCCCTACATTGCTTTTCTCCAAACACCCTATTCAGACCACAAGTTGACACCCTGTTGTGGTCCAGTGTGGAACCTTGGCTGTTCTGCTTCCAGGTCTGCCTTGGTTTTGCTTTGTAAAAGGTACAGCCTGTTGAGTATCAGCTCTTTGCCAAGAGGGAGTGTTTCCTTCACTGCGCTTATATCCCCACTGGCACAGATCCTAGCATATGATTAATATGCCTGTTGCTTGATTGACTGATCACACATTTCCTGGAGGATATCTTCTATGCAGTTTCTTATGCATACATAATCCTGGATGCCGGCACTTCAGCTGTGTTAATATGCTAATGGTTTCATCATGAAATAAAGAGTTCCATGTTTTCAGAACCAGAGGTGACCAAAAGGCATCACCTACAGAGACTTTGTCTCCCTAGCCTTTCCTGGTTCCTTGTGGGAACTCTAGGTTAGGAAAAAATTCTAATCTATCTAGTCAATCATCTAGTTGCCAAGGATGAATAACGAGGACGGAAATACGACTGCCATGGGAGCAGAACACTTGGGTTCTAGTCCTGGTGCTGCTTTTAACCAAGTGTGTGGCCTGAGCAAGCTCATTTCACTTCTCTGCATTATCCCCACCCCACCCCCAACAACCCACCAGCTGAACTCACAGTGGAGTGAGAGGATGCACTTCTTTGTAGTCAGTCAACCAATAAACATTCACTAAGTGCCTAGTGTGTATGAGGCACTGTGCTGAGCTCTGAGGATACAAAAAGAGGCAAAAGACAGCCCCTCACAATCTAATGGGGAAGACAATAAGCAAACATATGTACAAATAAGACGTATACAGGACAATAGGAAATAGTTAAAAGAGGGAAGGTATTCAAATTAAATAGAGTTGGGAAAGGCATCTTTTAGAAGATGGGATTTTAGTTGGGACTTGAAGGAAGCCGGGGAAGCCAAGAGGCAGACACAAGGAAGGAGAACACTCCAGGCATGGGGGATAGCAAGTGAAAATGTCCAGGGCTTAGAAGATGGAGTGTCTTGTTCATGGAATAGCCAAGAGGCCAGTGGAACTGAATCAAAGAGTATATACATGTTGGATAGTAAGGTGAAAGAAGATTGGAAAGTTAGGAGATAGCTAGGTTATACATGGCTTTGAATGCAAAACAGGATTTTGCATTTGATCCTGGAGGCGATAGGAAGCCATTAGAGTTTATTGAGTTAGGAGGTGACATTGAGTCAGAGCTGGACTTTAGGAAAATCAGTTTGGTGGCTGAATGAATGAAGGATGAAGTGGGGAGAGACTTGGCACAGGCAGACCTACAATTAGGCTATTGCAATAGTCCAGGTGGGAGGTGATAAGAGTGGTGACAGTGTCAGAGGAAAGATAATGGAGAGAGATTGCAAAAGTAAAATTGACAGGCCTTGGCGACAGATTGCATATGGTGGGTGAAAGTAGAGGCTGACTTGCAGGTTGTTGCCTTCAGCAGTCACAGGTAAGGTAGAAGGTAAGGAGGGCTAGGGGGGAAAGATAACATGTTTTGGCCATGTTGAGTTTAAGATGTCTCTGGACATGTTGTCTGAAAGGCAGCTGGAGATATGAATAGAGATCAGCAGAGAGATTAGAGCACGGTAGAGAGATTTAAGAGTCATCAGCATAGACATAGTAATCAAATCCATGGGAGCTTCTGAGATCAGTGCATCTGACATGGTCTCATGAGCTGCCATGACCAAAAAAAGTCATCACCTTGTGACTAACCCCCTCCTAGACTTAACTAGACTGAAAGGGTACTGGATTTGAAATCAAGAGATTGAGGTTTCAAATTCTGGTTCTGCATTTTCTACCAGAGTAAACTTGGGGAAGTAATAACCTCTCTGGGTTCAGTTAACTCATCTGTAAATACGACAAAATGGACTAGACGACCTCTAAGGTCCCTTCCAACTCAAAATCTATGACACAAAATTGGTTTCTAGGCCTGTATTCCAAACCTTTACAATTTGGTAAGGTCTGCCGTTATCTGTGCTATGCTGACATACAGGTCAAGAGCATGAAGTCATGGCCATGCCACAATGAGGAATAATAGTAGAATGATAGTGTAATCAATAGGACCTTTAAATGATCTCAGTGCTTAATGAATATTACTCAACAAACAAATATTGGGCTCTCTCTTCCTTGGGAATTCATAAATAAACTTAGCAACTGTAGTAAACGTACTGTCTTTTCTACAGGAAAATGGACACTGCCCACAGGACTTTTGTACTGATTTTCTATTTATAGAGATAGGCTACACTGAGCCATCCACACTCCACCCCATGACAAAGACCCATGTAGAAAACTGACCATAGGAGTATAGTCAGAACTTTTTCTGAACAGGAAGCTGACTGACCTGTGTAAGGATCTGAGGATATGACCACATCCTCATTACCTCAGAATCATACTCTTCACTCTCTCCTCATCCTGTAGAGCCAACAATTGCTAAGTTTCATCAATTTTACCTCCACAACATCCCCTTCTCTCTATTCACACATGACCACGACCCTTCACCTTTTACCTGACCCATTAAAACAACCTCTTAATTGGTTTCCCTGCCTCAGTTCTCTCATCTTTCCAAGTCATCCTGCCACAGCTGCCAACCACGTCATCCCCCCTACTTGAATTCCAGTGATTCCCTATTCACCTCTAGGATCAAATATAAAATCCTCTGTTTAGCATTTAAAGATCTTTACCATTTTCCCCAACCCATCCTTCTAGTCTTATTATTCCCCTTGACTCACTCTATACTCCAGTAAAACCAGCTTTCTCGCTCTTCCTCATACATGATACCCCCTCTCTCTTCTCTATACCTTTTCACTAGCTAGTCCCCCGATGCTTGAGATGGACACCCTCCTCATCTCTACCCCTTAGAACTTCTAATTTCCTTCAAAGTTCAATCACAGGGCTACTTTATCCACGAAAACTTTCCAGATTCCCCACCTTCTCCATCATCACCTTGCATTTATCACGTATACATTCTCTGTATACTTTTGTGTGTATGTACTGTCCCCCTGATAGAATATAAGCTCTTGGAGAACAAGGATTGTTTAATTTTTGTCTTTTGTTACAAGTGCCTTGCATGGTACTGGCCCTTTACCAGACTTTTAATAAATGCTCTTTGATCGATCAATTGATAGTTCTAACCATCTGGCGGACCCACAGAAATAGGTTAAACCTGCTCTTACTATAGTCAATAGGGGCTTTTTATTGAATCCTTAGCATCCTTCACATAAAAATAACCTGGAAAAGAAACAGCTGTTTGTGTGACACAGAATGGTTTCTAGCATGCTATAAAAATTCATCATTTCCAAATTGGAGATGACCAAATCAGAGATGCATGATCTATAGTAGGGGTTCTTAACCTAAGGTTCATGAACTTTTTTTTAAACCAATCTCCCTATTTCACTCAGGCTTGAAGTACAGGGGCTACTGATGGACTAATCTCACTACTGATTGAGAAGTTGGTGATTCAATGAATAGAATGCTGATCCTGGCAGCAAGAAGAGCAAATTCACTTCTTCTTAGCGCCATCTTGTCGACTTCCATTGCACCATGAGAGCCAAGTGGAGGAAGAATCGAATGTGTAAGCTGAAATGCAAAAGGACAAAGATGAGGCAGAGGTCCAAGTAACCAGACTGTGCTAACCACGGAGGCCACAGGAGCACAGATGGAATGACCCTTGGTGACATTCTCAGGAGAGCAGAAACCATCAGGAGACATCACCATCTGAAAAAAGGACTCTTGCCACCATCTTATACCACCTCCCTGACTGAAGGACATGCCATCATTCAATGAAAATTCTACCAGCCTGACTCTTGACTCTGTGCCATGGGACTTTTGTCATTCCAGACTGATTGTTTTCCTTGTGGCTAAGTGTAGCACACCTGCATAATAAATCCCCAGTACTTTCTTGCGTGAAGAAAAAAAAAGAGCAAATTCAGTCTCGGATACTTACTGATTGCGTGACCCTGGGCAAGTCACTCTGTTTGCCTCAGTTTCCTAAAATGTAAAATGTAAATAATAATAGAAGCAAGGTTCTTGTGAGGATCAAATGCAATGATATTTACAAAAAGCACTCAGTACAAAGCATATAGTAGGTGCAAGATATTTATTCTGGCCTGCGCCAGTTCCACCTTCTGGTGGGCCACCCCATTGTCCTCCCAATCCATGCTTCTGAGGGCTCAACATATCTGATGCCAGACAATGCATACACTTGACCAACATAACCCACCACCGCTCAGAACTCAAAGTATTATATACCAGCTTCAGTCTCCTCCCCATCACCAAGAATCATAAACTTATTTTTTAAATATTTTGTTAATTGTATTTCAATCTAATTGGTTTCCTTTGTAATTCTGTGTATTTTATTTTATGCATTTTAATACATTCCATAGGCATCACCAGACTACCAAAGGGGTCCATGACACTAGAAGGGTCAAGAACCTCTGACCTACAGAGACGCTGCCTCTCCATCCTTTTCAGATTTCTTTGTACATTCCCAGATAAGGGAAAATCCTAATCTGTTCATCCTCTAAATGCCAAAGGTAAGTAACTAGGACTCTCCTCTCCCGCATTCACCTCTTCCCAAGAGTCATCTCCTCCTGGTAACTTAGTCACTTTGTTATGACAGGGCCCTACAGTTAATGGGGAGTGAAATTGGAGAAGAATGTCTGGAAGTTTGGGGCTTTCATCTCTAAAACAAATAGCAAATTCCTTTGGGCTACTGCCGTTGGAACGAAACAATGATATGCTTCGGGAGATTGTAAGGCATTACCCTAGCAACTCCCAGGCTGTTTTTGGGCAAAATCTAGTTAAAGAGGAAAGGGAACAAAAATAATAAAGAGGAGGGCCTGGATGAATTCCAGGAATGGGAGTGGTGGGGGGGGGGGTCTTCTTGGCTGTGTTGTTATGGTGTACAGACGTGTTTTGTTAGTCCAACTTTCAGCTAAACTTCCTCCTTGCTCTGGGATCATGTTCCATGGTGGGTAAAATCCCCTCATGAGAATGCTAATAAAAGACCAAGGGAGAAAATGGCAGTTGCATAGGGGAAAAGCATTGTAGGGAAACAACCCATGACATCTTCAGGACTGGCCCTAGAAATCACAAAAGTCCTTCAAGGAAGGGTTTTGAGCAAGAAAGCCACTGACATGTTAAATTTAAACTGGAAGCTGGGTGGAGCTCCTCCAAGCCTGGGGAAGCTGAATAGCCTTTGTTTGTTTCTCAGAGGGGTCTCTAGGTCATTAGGAAAATGGGTGGCAAAATACATTCTTATTGGCACTAAAGGAAAATGGACAAATTGTTCCAAGGAGATTTATCAGGGAAGGTAACAAACCCAAGGCAGTGTCGGGAGTTTGGGGAGTTGACATTGTTAGTTATTACTTTTATTCTGGGGTACCTGGAAGGAAACACTATAAACATGATCTGTGAGTCTTACCATTTCTCCCTGTGTCTTTTCATAATATATAGATTTGGAGCCGGAAGATGACTGGGAGGACAACCAATCCCACCCTGTCATTTTACAGATTTGGAAAGCGAGGCCCAGAAAGAAGTGGCTTGTCTAAGGTCACATTGCTAGTTAGCGTTAAAGCAGAACCTGGGGTCCAAACCCAGATCCTCTGATTCCACACCCACCCTTCTTTCCACTCTACTTCCCCTAGCAGACTCCCAAGTACATGGCACTGGTCACAAGGAGGGAGGGAGGGAAAGGGAGAAGATACATGCATTTATATAGCACCTACTCTGTGCTAGGCACTTTTACCAATATTCTCTCATTTGATTCTCACAACAACCCTGCAAGGTAGGGGCTATCATTATGCCATTTCACAGTTGAGGAAGCTGACGCTTTCTCAGGAGGTACACAAAGGCATGGGGTACTAAACTGGCAATGGCTCAGCACAACCCATCCCCACCCTCAGGAGAAAAAACTCCTCAGAGTAGTAGCAATAACTCAGGTTAAGACTTTAAAAGTTTTCTTCACAACGCACTTGAAGAATAGGTTGAATGGGTATTGTTACGTTTATTTTTCAGAGGAGAAAACTTCAGCTCAGAGAATTGATTTGCCTCTTATCGTTGTCTCTCAGCTGGTAAGCTTCCTAGCTGTAGAACCTACATCTCCTGACTTCAGGTTCTTTGTTCTTTCTAATACACCAACAATGCATGAAAGTATAGGACTCTGAGGACGGGTCCCAAAATGGGGAGAGGAACACGCTAGTCAGGAGATCAAGAACAGAAAACCAATGTTACCTGCTTGACTATTTTTTTTTTTTGCTGGCCTTGAACACAGATTTGGGGATTGTCTCTCAAACCCTCCACGCCCTTGGGTTGTCACACAGCTATAGCCCATTTTCCCCCCCACATCTCCTGGCTTCCCCAGGGCAGCAACTACGAATCTAAAGGACCAACTTTCTTTCGGCTCTTCTGGTAGCACCTATTCCCCAAGGACCTCCAGTCTCTTCCCAGAAAACCAATCAACACCAGCAGTTAGCAGTTCCCACACCAGCCCCGAGGGAGTAGGGGAGGCTGGTTGGAGGAGTAGCTGGGGGAAGGAAGAGAGGATGAGGAGAGAAAACCTAACCCGGGAGTTAGTAAGAAGAAGAGAAGGTTGTGAGGGTACCATCATTGATCAGGTGCGAACCTGTCTCCAGTCAATGCCACAAGACTGACAACTGTCTCCCTCTCCCAGCCCTGCCATTGCCACGAAAAGACTGCTTCAGGAGGAGCTCAGCCCCCTCCCCTCCTTCAGTGGGAAGGCGAAGGACACAGCAGGCTGGAGTTAGGATTCTGCTCTCAGGAGAGCTTATGGTTGAAGAAGGTCTGAATCAGGGAAAACATTTACAACCACAAAAATCACGTTGCCCCCAGTCACTCCACCCACATACCACAAAAGCCACAAATGTTCTTTTGGCTAACCTTAGTATCTCATTCCAGGCACATGCAAAGCCCCAGCCACCTGCCAACCACTTGTTCTCTCACCGGACCGGTGTGTGCGCTGCCCCCCACACACACCAGAATGAATGAGCATAGCGGTGACATTTAGCATGAGACACGCTCCCCTCGCCCCTTCTTATAATGGTTGTCATCAGTAACTAATCATTTCTACAGGGAGCATACACACTGGAGACGACCTTGAACCGTTAGGCTACCGAGCGCCCACAGATACCACGTGACAAACCACAAATCAACAAGTCTGGAGACAAAATGGTCCCCACTCCATCTTTAGGTTGAGAGACAGTGTGGGGTTCGTGGATAGAATGCCAGCCTAGCTGTGTGACCCTGGGAAATCACCTGACCTCTCTGTTCCCTGGGCAACTCCCCAGGACTCAGCTACTTAGGTTGTAGAAGAGTTGTTGGTCTCCTCTACTCTGGTGCTGGGAGATCCTAATTCCCCAGGCTGAAGAAATGACAGATCTTTTCCTTATTAGGATAGACCGGGATAATCTCCAAGTCAGCCAAAGCAACGGTTCCTCTGGGATCAGAAGGGGTAATGGGTGCGACCTGTCACGTGCAATTGATGATAATGTGCAGAGAGGCGCCGCGGTTAGGGAGAGCACACTGGCTTTGGTGGCAGAAGACTGGAGTTCCCAGTTCTATGCCTGTTTCCCGATCTGTAAAATGGGAGCTTAGCAATGCTTGCATTACCCACCTCACTGGGTTGTTGTCAGGAAAAGTCCCCACATTTCCACCTGCTGAAATACAAATTATTTCTTCCTCCTCAAATGTCTTATACTGATCCTTAGCATATTGTAACTTGTGAGATAATTATTCATATATTTGTCTTATCCCTCTACTGAAATTGTAGGTTCCCCGAAGGGAGAAAACGTGTCATTTTTTCATTGTCGCATCCCTAGCAGCACTTTGCCCATAGTAGGTAATTAATGTTTGTTAAATTTAAAGAGGAAAAAAAAGTTGAGTATGACTGAATCTAGTCACACCTGCAGGAAGGGCATGAAGGCTTTTCCTGCTCCTTGAAATCAAGCAATCAACAGGTATTTATTGATTTGAAGAGAACACCCTACTCCACAGAAGTCCCTCACTAATAATAATTGACCTCTCTATATATAAACCTTTTACTAACATTTATTTTTAATAATATTTTATTTTCCCCAATTACATGTAAAAACCATTTTTAACATTTGTTTTTAAAAATTTTTGAGTTCCAAATTCACTCCCTGCCCTCCCTCCTCATTGATAAGGCAAGCAACTTGATATAGGTTTAACATCTATAGTCATGCAAAACACATTTACATATTCTTTACCAACATTTTTAAGCTCAAAAGCTTTTGGACAGACACTGCAGCTAACAATGATCCTCATTTTATAGATGAGGACCGTGAGGCTCGGAGAGATTAAGTGACTTGTGCCGGGTCACAGAGCTCATACAAGAGGAGAGAAGAGAAGGCAGGACTTGCTGAATTGGTCCAGCCACTGCAACGCCCTTTCAGGGAGCTCATAAATGGAATGGTTGGATTTTTGCCTTTGTATTCCCAAAGCCTAGAACAGTCCTTAGGACACAGGATGTGAATTCCTAATGAGGAAATTCATCCTGCTAAAGTAAATCTTCCCCTACTCTCCGATCTACAGCTTTAGAGAGCCACCAAGGGTTAAGCGACTTGCCCAGGGTCACACAGCAGGAAAACCAAACTTGAAATCTGGTTTTCCTGACTCTGAGGCTGACCAGCTCTCCAATTACTTTGCCACCCTGCCTCTGTAGCTTGTGCATAGTAGGCGCTTCATAAACTCCTGTTGATTCAACTAAAACAAACAGTCCATGAAATCAAAGGTCACCAATAATACAAGGCAGTGTTTTATTAAGTACGCAGTGAATGGTATAGATAGTAAATGCTATAGGAGTTCAGAGGAGAAGGTCAACATGTACCTCCTGCCAAAATGGACTTCAAGGCTTCAAGGAGGAGACAAAATCTGAGCTGAGCTTTGAGGGATGGATAGGATTGGATTGAAAGAAAATGAAGGGAAAATAGGATAGACTAGGCATAAGCAAAGAAGGGAATAGAAGGGAAGGGCATAAGCATTTATATCTTACCTACTATGTGCCACAAAAAAAAACCAAAGATGTTTTATAAACATTCATTTGATCCTCACAACAATCCTGGGAGATAGGTGCTATTATCCCTTTTTTACATTTGAGGAAACTGAGGCAAACACACGTTAAGTGATTTGGCCAAGGTCACATAGTTAGGAAGTGTCTGAGGCTGGATTTAAACTCAAGTCTTTCTGACTCCAGGCTTAGTGTTTTATCCACTAAACAGAAACAGAAAAAGACAAAAAATAGACCATGTTTGGGAATGTGTATGTAAACTTATTTTACTAGAGAAGATGGTTCACCTAAGGCAGCAACAGGAAGATTGTGGGACTATAGTTGGAAGGGACTTTTAAAAAACCAATGAAGTCAAACTCCAGACCAATTGTGGAGGGCTTCAGATACCAGGCTAAGGAAATCTGATTTTAGCTTGTAGAAAATGGAGAAAAATTAAAGGTTTTGGAGCGGAGAAATAGCAGGAAAAAAGAGATGTTTGATAACCCTCAGGTTTCATCCAAGCCCCTCAAAAATTGGAAAAGATAATAAAGGATGGAAATAATCAGTGTCAGAGGAGCTAAGAGAAGAGGGGTACACCAATATGCTTTCAGCAGAACTGTAAATTGCTCCGTTTCAGAAAACAATTTGAAACTTTTCAGGAAAAATGACTAAATTGTTTATACCCTTTCACCCAACAATATCATCACTGGACCTATAACCCAAGGTTGAAACCGAACAAAAAGGCTCCCTCTGTACCAAGATATTCATAACAGCATTTTTTACAATGATAAAAAAGAAAACAAAATCTATGCCCATCAACTAGGGAATGGCTGAACAAATTATAGTATCTGAGTATGGTGAATATTATTGCACTGTAAGAAACAATAGCTATATGAGGAAAACACAGGAAGCCTTATATAAACTGATGCAGGGCAAAAGAAGCGTTACCAGGAGAACAAAATGCATGGTGACTGCAAGAATATAAATGAAAACCACACTAAAAGGTATTTGAACTCCAATTAATTGTAATAAATCAATCTCAGGCCAGGAGAACTAATGATGAAATACACCTCCTTTCTCTCAATATAAAGGTTTGAAATGTGGCATGTATCTCAGGAGATCACTGTGTAAACTGGTTTTGCTTAAAGGTAGGATGAAAATTTAAATAAATTAAGTGTTGCTTTAGGAAGATTCATCAGGTAACAGTAGGCAAGATGGTAGGGAGACAGACCAGAAAAAGGCAGGCAAATAATTTGGAAGGTCAATACAATATTCCAGGTATGCAGTAACAAGGACCACCCTAGACAAAGATGACGGCCATGGGAATAGAAAGGAAGGAGTGTAAAGAATCTACTTTGTAACTGGCTATATCTTGGGAATGAGAGAAAGGGGAATCAATGAGGGGTCCTCAGATTTCGTGCCTAGGTGACTAAAATAATGATGGCATCACTGAGGGGAAAAACAGAGAAGTAGGTCACAGGGAAAAGGGAGGAAGACAGGGAACTAATTTGGGGGAGACTATATATCTGTATAAGGCCAGATTTTCCTTATATACTTAAACCAAAACAATATATCACAACAGCTTGAATGCAGAAACACATATGAGAATCCAGCTGTCTTCTATTAAGCCAGAGATTTGCAAAAATATATAAAACAATGCCATTCTTGGTAAAATTTTTTGCTTTGAAAAAGTTATTTTTCGTGAAAATGTGTTAACATGTAATTGGCTTGTTATTATTTTAAAATAAATTAGTAACATTTCAATTATACATTTTCAATTTCTAACACAGTAAATATTAATAGATATAACCCACACAAAGGTTTTTCTGGGTCCTCAATAATTTTAAGGGTATATTTAAAAGGGGCAGCTAAATAGCACAGAGGATAGAGCATGGACCCTAGAGTCAGGAGGACCTGAGTTCAAATTTGACTTCAGATACTTACTAGCTGTGTGACCCTGGGCAAGTCACTTGAGCCCAATTGCCTCAAAACAAAAGCTAATGCAATAGGAACTTAGGGTCCAGGATGAGGTAGGTGATAATTGCATGGTACTCTGCACTGGCTGGACTGCCTCTGGATTATTGTGTTCAGCTCTGATGTCACACTTTAGGAAGCCAGTTGATAAGATAGACTGTTTACAGATGACAAGGTAAGGGGACTTGAAACTATGCCATACAAGAATCCCACTGAAAGAACTGCAGGTGTTTTGTATGGAGAAGAGAAGACCCAGCTCACACCTAATAGCTATCTTCAAGCATCTGGAGAGATGCTTGGGGATTGGGAATTAGCATTTACTTTTGCCAGAACTAGTTTACACAGAATGTAAGCCTTTCAAGAATGAATTCACTTCTTTTTTTTTAATTTTGTATTCCCAGAACCTAGCACAGTGCCTTGGTGTTTCATAAATGCTTATTGATAGATTGATTGGAAGAATTGAAACTGAAAAGAAGTAGATTTCAGCTAGACCAAACTTCCTAACGCTGGTACTTATCCAAAAGTGGAAGGGCACACCCTGGAGGGAAAGGTCTACACTTTGCTGAAGGTCTCCACAGATACTGAATGCCCACTTTACAGGGCTTTTGGAGAAGAGATTCCTGTTCAGACTAAGGTTGGACTAGAAAAACATCAAGGCTCCTTCTAACTCGAAGGTTCTGCAATTCTATATGTCACTTACGTATTCTTTCTATTGTTCAGTCATTTCAGTTGTGTCCAACTGGCAAAGATACTGGTTTGCCATTTCCTTCTCCAGCTTATTTTACAGATGAGGAAACTGAGGCCAACCGGATTAAGTGTTAACGCTACTAGAAGTGTCTGAGGTCACATTTGAACTCAGGTCTTCCTGACTCCAGCTCTGGCACTCTATGCACTGTGCCACCCAGCTGCCCCAAAGTATTCTTAGGCTCTTCATTTTTCTGTCTAGGCAGAGTCTGTTCCTCCTATTTTTCCTAGCTACTTCTCCTCACCATATAGAAATACATCTAAACAGGTGGGTGTTGCTTAGTAAATGTAACTGACTAGTAACCAAAAACATAGAAAAAAAAGAAATCTCTGTGGTTTTTGAATGATGAAACAGCACATGGTCCAAGATCTCCCTCACTGGGTCATAGTATATAGGGAGCTTAATTAAGATTTGTTTAATTGAGTTGAAATAAATTGATTAGAATCCTATTGAATTGGTCTACCGAGACTCAAATCTCTAGTATTCTAGCTTTTGTGACTTTAGACAATTCCCTTTACCCAACTATCCCATCCAATCCAAAAAGCAGTTATTGCCTGTCCACCTTCTGAGAGACATCCTGCTGTAGCAGATAGAGGGCCAGTCTCAGATTCAAGCCTGCCTCTGACCCTTATTAGCTGTGTGACCTTGGTCAAGTCACTTAACCTCTTAGTGCCCTCAGACATCTCTTAATACACATCAGAAAAGTTGCCCATTTGCCTTTCCCATCCTACTCTCCCCTCTCCACCCAACTTCCCTTCACCTATGAAATTGCATCTGGAGGGGAAAAGTCCAAAACCTCACCAATATGTGATAAAGGATAAAAGAAATTCTAGCTAGCTAGAGGGAAAAGTTCTTTTCCTAATTCCATCTCCATTCCAGCATACTTGCTCCCACCCAGTTGAGCACCTTCCTGTCTCCACGAGTTAGGATTCTGTTGCCTACAGGGCCCCCTTCTTGCCTTTCCTCTTGTAAAAGCTCAGGTTATCTCTGCCAGTCAACAGGGTCATGTTTATCTTCGAAGGGCTTTCTTCCTGAAATAGCCCTGGATTATCTGGCCCAAGAGAGAGCTGAACACAGAGACAGAAAGGCCTGGGTGTCATAACTCACTCCTGTGCCCCTCCCAGGGTTAGTGGCAGCTCAGCACTGTCAGTCTTGCTTCCTTCTTTAATCTGAGTCTGAATTCCAAACCTTATTACCTGGCCTTGAAGCTGTATCTGTGATGGAACCTTTTTTACTCCTTTGGACTCCTTTCCTGGCTCTCTGTTCTCCTTCCTAACTTCCTTAGGGAGGATTCACTCAGTACTATTTTAGAAAAGTGAGTAAGCTGTTTATACCCAATAATAATAATTATTATTAATGATAATAATGATGATACTCACAGAACCTATTTGGATGTTCTATGAACATCATCATTATTAAAATATCCTGACAGGCTAGGATTATGGGTGAAGGAAGGAAATAAGCATTTATTAAGTACCTACTATAAAGTACCTACTAAAGCTAAGCGCTTTATAAATATTGTTCCGTTTGGTCCTCACAACAACCCTGGAAGGTGGGTGCTATTACGACCCCCATTTTATAGTTGAGGAACCTGAGACTAGCAGAAGTTAAATGACTTGTTCAGGGTCACACAACTTATAAGTGTCTGAAGCTGGATTTGAACTCAGGGTCTTCCTGACTTCAGGCCCATCACTCTATCCATCGCACCACAAGTGCCATCTGTTTTGTGCCCTAAGGACCACAGGGCCTTTCCAACTGACTTGTAGCTAAAACCTCCCATATGTGTTGTCTTGCCCTATTAGAATGGGAGCTCATTCAGAGAAGGGACTGTCTTAATGGCGTATTTGTATACATAGTGCTTAACACAGTTCTTGACAAGCAGTATACTCTCGATATATGCTTTTTCATTCATTCATTCGTATAACTCTTGAAGGTTTGCAAATTATTTATGCACCTTATCTCATTTTATTTGATGCTCACATAGTGGTACTGTGGGGTAGGTCCTATTATGTATGATTCCCATTTTACAGATGGAGACTGTGAGGATGAGAGTGGCTAAGTGACTCACCTAGGGCCACACAGGTGGTAAGTGTTCGAGGTAGGATTCCTGACTCCAGCTTCAGCACTCAGTCCATTTTGCCACACACGTGCCATGATTAGAGGTCAAAGACAGGAAAGTTCCCATAGATACCAAGATGTTCAAAGGAGTACCTCTTACAGGAAAAAAAGGAGAGGTGGGAAATGGGCATGCAAGAATTAGGGAATAGCTGAACAAATTGTGCAAATTTGATGGAACTTTATGATAATAGTAATTAAAATAATAGCTAGCATGTATAATGTATATGGTGCGTTAAAGTCTACAAAGTGCTTTGCAAATATCTCATTTTATCCTTGCAACAATCCTGGGAGGTAGAATGTGCTATCATCCCCAATTTACAGATGAGGAAACTGAGGCAGACAGAAATTAAGGGTCTCAGAAGTCAAGGGTCTTCAGACTCTAGGTCCAGGGCTTTATCCACTGAGCAACAAAGAATAAATATAAGGGATTCAGAGAAACTTGGAAAGACTTTTTTGAATCGACGCAGAGCAAAGGAAGAAGCACCAAAAGAACAATATACGCCATGATCCCAGTGATGTAAAGAGAAACGAGTTCTGAAAGAATTGCAGCATTCTGATCAATGAAATGCCCAGACATGACTCCAAAGGACTGATGATTGATAATGAAACATACCTCCTTCTTCTCCGTGGGAGGGAAGTGGTACACTCTGGCTATAGAATGTTGTTGTGCATGCATGGTGAATGTTTATGCATTTTTTGCTTCACTGTGTACTTCTTAGTCATAAGGAAAGGTTCTGGGAAAAGGGTGGGAAAAGTTTTGGGGAATGACAACAATGAGGAGGAAAAAAAGACATCAATAAAACTTCCTTCATTCAGATCATCACCAGTCCTTCACTGCAGACCAGATTCCTTTCACTCTTTTCTTATGTCCTGCAAGTCCCCAGAGACTGACCTGCCTGTTTGTTGTCTTCTAGAGGTTACCACCTGTGTTTCTTTCCCCCCAGGTCCATTATAGAACTTGGGACATCATCATAACTTCTCCCCCACTACTGACCTATCCTTGAAACAAGAACAGATTTTCTAAGGATTTCTTTTTACTGCTAGTAACTACAGCAAACAGACAAAAGATAACAAAGGGGAAAGTTAACAAGAAATCTTAAAGGTCTCCCAATAAAAGTTATCCCTGTGTTCACTGGAATGTAAATAGAGCTGGTCCAGATTAAGCCTAGATCTCCTCTTAGTTGCCACACTCACCTATCCCTTTCTTCTTACCAACTGTATTCAGTCCTTATCGCTCTTTTATCTGTCGTAGTAATAACTCACATTTATAACACTTCAAGGTTTTTACAAGAATCTTCCTCATATAATAACAGGGTGGGTACTATTATCCCCATTTTATAGACCAGATAACTGAAGCTCAGAGTGACTTGCCCCTAGTCACTCAGTAAGTTTCAGAACTGGCACTGATGCCAGATTGAGCATTCTTTCCACCCCAACAGCATGCCATCTAGAGCTGTTGCTCCAAGCTTCCCACTTAGGTGTCTCTTTCCTTCTTGCTTCTTCCTCCCCACCCCTAAATTTTGTTTTATTATTTTTTTTAAAAAAAAGTTTTGTTGGTGCCTTTTATTTTTTACTGTTATTTCCACATACAGCCATTCCCCCACCTATAGTACTGAACCCTCCCTGGCAACAAAGAAAAACATTTCAGCCAAAACAATGACTATAAAGAGACCCTGTCTGGCAGTCTAGGCAACACTCTGCCCCAGTAGTCTCCCACCTCTCTGCTGCCAGGTGAAAGGGAGTTTTCCAATCTTTTATCTACTTCTCTCAGGATCAAAACTGGTCATTGTACTTACCCAGAATCTGACTTTTTTGAGTATTCTTTTCATCAATGTTATCATAATCACAGTTTCTATTGTTCTCCTTGTTCTCCTTCCTTACAATCCATCTCTCCATCCAAGTGTCCCCCTCCCCCTATCATTTCCCTGATCCTGCATACCTGTCCTTTTTTACTGCACAATAATATTCCACTCTATTTGTATACTCCAGTTTGCTTCTCCGATCCAAAGGCACCCATTTTGTTTACACAAGTAGTGCAACCGTGAACACTATTTTGTAAAAGGAGCCTTTCTTTCTGACCCACCTCTTTGGAGTATATGACCAGCACTGGAACTGCAGGGTCAAAGGGTATATAAACAATTTAGTTACCTTTCACAAATAATTCAGAACTATTTTCTGGAATGTTTGAACAAATTCATTGCTACAGTAAGAGTGTGTTACTGGGCTTGTTCCCAGTCCTTATTTGCAGTTCTCTGTAGAGGGAGAAGGGGACAAAAGTAAACATAGATGCCGATAAGGGTTGCAGATGCAGAAAGGATGCAAATAGACTTCATTTTTATCACTGGCCCACATTAATTTGGGAAAAGTAGTTTTTGCTCTCCTCCTGTCAAGTCATGAAATATTAGGAAAAGGGAGATATAAAAAGATCCCAAACATTTCTGATAAATTCCCCCAGGCAAAGAATTTTTACCTGTTGTGAATTATACTGGGCACCTCTAACTAGTCTGCAGGTATACATTATACTATATCCATCAAATTATACCTATAATTGGTACGTGTAAATTACTCTAGAAAGATAGATAGATAGATAGATGACATGCATGCATGAAGGTATGCATTGTCTTTCTTCAAGACACAGTCTAAGCTGTGTTCTGTATGAACCCCTAATTGCTAGTACCTGCCTTCCAAAACTACCTTGTAGTTAATTAGCTTATATTTCTTTGTATTCTCTTTACATTTATTCTGTATATACTTCTATAGATACTTATCTCCCCCACTGAAATATAAGCTCCTTGTGATCAGGGACTTTTACTCTGTGCTTGTATCCCTGTGTAGCACAGTGAGTGACAGAGAATAGGAACTTGATAAGTGATTGTTAGTTGATTGATGTTACAGCATTGAATGATGTTAAAGCTGTGTAGACTGGATCAAATATGTAGGTTATATTCAGGCACATAGTATTTAACATCACATATCTTAGTTGTATACAATACGCTTCTATTATCTGGTTGCCAACAGCTACCTTTAGGTTTCATAGGATCACAGGATGATAACTAGGCTGCCACACCCAGGGACCAATATGTCACTCTAGTCACCGGCCAGATAATCTAGCTATTTCTGCCTCAAATTGGTAAAATTCCACTGGACAGATTAGGGCCATTTGTAATTCCAATTCTGGAGCCATGTTTGGCTTAGGCTGTATGGCTGTCTGTAAGTCCTAAGGATCAGATCCTGCAGTTGGCCTCTGTTCTCTTGGGGTTTCCACAGCTGGAGCATTAAGAGAGTAAGGGATAGCTTCTAGATTCAGTCCTACTCCCTTATCATACCAAGACATAATTGGCATGCCTCTCCCACACCTAAGAGTATAGGAAACTTTATATTGCTCTTCATCTGCATTTTTGATCTTCCCCACATTGGGTATGATCTAGAATCAACTGTCCAGTCAAGAAGGGTTGATAGACTCATCTCAAGGTTCAATCTATCAGGTTCCCCTCAACTCTACTTTCCCACTCACCACAGAGTCTGACTAACAGGCAATACAATGGGTGATAGCAATATTTTATCTTTACAGGGTCCAGACAGTCTCTAAAGTCATTATGTTGACTGGCAGATTATGCAATCTCTGTACTACTTGGTATCAGATCTCTCTACCCTGATCCATCATCTTGTGTTTTCCCAGGACACCAATATTTCATAGCAAGGTTCTATCCTCTGATTGAAATTCTCAAACTTGATACTTTGGTTTCTTTATATATCTATTCTCTTTTGAACTGAGACCACAGCTTAAATAGAAAGCTGACCATTTAAGCAAGTGGCATACCAATCAAGAATCTGTCTTTCCTGTCTTCTGAGACTCCAAAACACAAGTCAATAAGCAGGCATGGATTTTGCCCACACACCCATTAACAGGTACAGGAGAAAGCCTATGGTATCATTGATAATAGCTTTAGGTACCTCCACTAAGTCTGCATTTGGAGCCCTAAGAACCCATCGTGTTCACAGACTACAATGAAGTACTTCAGATACAGGTCTCCTTCAAGACAGCATCTATAGTCCTAGATTTCTTGATTTCTACTAGGCAGAGCATCTTCTTGAATACCTTGCTCTCAAAATCTCAGTCCTGATCAGAAGAAATCCTGGCAGGTAAGCTATCTATACCTCAAAATGTTTATGTATAGTCATTTCCAGAAATAATCTCCCTACCCTTCAGAATCGATGCATAATAAAGTCAGTCAACTAACATTAATTAAGTACCTACTATTCTCCAGGCATTGAGCTAAGTACTGCGAATACAATTAGCTCTGCAATAACCCGCCGTAAGTGTTCCCAAAAAGCGCCTTATGCAAAATCAGACAATTAAAACCATAGATCTTATGGGCGAAATGGGGTTAGGAGAACAACATCCAAAAACTTCACTGGTGATAAATAAACAAAAGACAAGAACTCAAAAAAATGCACAGCTTTGTGTAAGTTAAATGACTAAGAAATATATAAATACTACAACAAATAGAGGTGGCATCCTCAACCTCAAGCTGTGACTGGGCCAGCACGAGGAAGGTGGGGTGGGGATGGGGGTGCAGCAGAGTAGCCCTGCCCATTTCTCCTCCACCCACTGCCCATATTGTACCCGAAGATATACAATAATTATGGTACTTTACCTTCACAAAAACCCTGAAGATGGAAGTCAGCATTGGAATTCCTAGGTCCCATAGGAAGCTGCAGACTTGACATGACAAGCCCCTGACATGGGCTTCTAGTCACTGACCATGCCAGCTGCTGCCCCTCCATGAGTGGACTGCCTGATGACCAGAAGGCATGCAGCCTCCTCCAGGAGGTATGAGGCATGAGGGGGAGACCATCCCCCGCCCCATGGATGGTGCCCAACCTGTTTCCACAGAGGTACACCAGGACAATCTCCAGGGGTGGCTTTTCCTTTAGCAGGTAGCTTGGAGGTATTGGAGTGAAAAGGGCCAAGTTACCTTCAAGAAGGTTATGGGGGCTTGGGTGGGTGAGGAGGGCTCCCTGTCTTGTCTTCCCTTCCCTTCCCTTCCCTTCCCTTCCTGTCTCTTCAGGCGCCCATCTCTGACTCTCCCTAGTGTTAGAGCTCCCCCATCCCCAGAAGGCTTCACTGGCTCAGAGCCACCCACTCCCCCTCCCCATTCCCCACTGCCCCCTCCCCACACCCAACCAGTCCAAAGAAGAAATAAGCAAACACAAAATTCATATTAGGCCCAAACTGTTCCTTAATACATCAACCATGTTGGAAAAATTCAGGTTTTCAAAGTAAGTCTTACAGCAGAATTGACAAAAAAAAGGCCAAAAAAAACCAATTCCTGCTCTCAAGGAGCTAACAGTCTAATGGGGGACACAACATGCAAACAACTATATACAAACAAGTTATAGATACAGGATAATTTGTTGGTAGTCTCAGAGCAAAGGCATTAAGATTAAGGAAGACTAGGAAAGGCTTCTTGCAGGAAATAGGATTTTAGTTGAGACCTAAAGGAAGCCAGAGAAGCTTAGGAGGCAGAGAAGGCAGATAATTCTGAGCCAACAGAAGATTTTATATTTTATCCTGGAGGTGATAAGGAATTGCTAGTATTTTTTTGAATAGGACAGTGATATGGTCAAACCTACACTTTAGGAAGACACTTTGATAGCTGACTGAAGGATGGACTGGAATAGAGAAGGGATTGTGACAGGGAGACCAACCAGCCAGCTATTGCAATAGTCCAGGCATGAGGAGATGTGGCCCTTGCACCTGGGTCATGGCAGTGCAGCAAAGAAGAAGGGTGCTTTATTGCTTGTTTTATCATGTGTTCTCTAGGAATATTCAGCTTTTTTTAATAGTGTTGCTTTAATTTATTACAGATAGGTAGCTAGAGATAATTTATTAAGTATTTACCCATGTGCCAAGTACTGTGCTAAATATTGGGAATCCAAATACAAAGAAAGACAGTCCTTGCCTTCAGAGAGCTTATAAGGAATAGAACACATAAGAAGGTGCTTTTACCCCCATTTCCAGCAGGAGGGGAAGTTAGAGGACTGCAGTATGGAGATTTCCAGGAAGTGAGTGAAGGCCAGATCCAATTAAAATAAAGAGAAACTCCACCTATTAAAATCCATGGTGGTGCCAGGATCAAAATCCAACTTTCTAGTGAGAAGGCAGTGGAGATGAAGGCTGGAATGGAGGTGGCATGGTCTGTAGTCATTATGAATGTTTTTTCTAGGTTTTATTTACTTCAGTCTTTATCAGTACATTCAAGTTTTCCCATGTTTCCTTGGATTCCTGATTTTTTAAAAAAATTATAGCACTATGATATTCTATTTATATAGCATAATTTGTTTGGTTATTCCCCAATCTAGGACAACCCATTTTGTTCCCAGTTTTTTGCTACCACAAAAGTTCAGCTGTGAATATTTTGGTAGATAAAGAATCTTTATTTTTGTCTTTGACTTCCCTGGGCAATGTGTCCAATGATGGGATTGTGCATCCAAAGGAAATGAACTATTTAGTAATTTTTCTTAAATAGTTCTACATTGTTTTTCAGAACGATTGAACAAATTTACAGCTACCAACAAACCATATATTTGAGAAAAGTTCACATCAGTAGACTTGCTGGTAAATTCTTTGGTCAAGGCAACTCATGAAACAAAGAAGTATATAAAATGGCCCTTAGTCCTGGGTAACTCCTTCCTCTTTACTGTGATGGGATCAGAATGGTAGGTAAAGGGCTGGGTGGTAGTTAAAAATCACACAGTTTTGAGACTACCTATAAATATTAACGTCTGCGGGTACTATAAATGTGACATTCTTGTCAAGTGGCCAATGAGATCACACACTACTGAGGGAATTAAATCATATTAGCCTTAACATTCTTGATATAATTGAAACCAGAAGACAAAGGGAAGTTATAAATAAATGAAAGAGTCACTCGTAGGTTCTCCTTAGAGAAGTTAATCAAACCAACTTCACCAACTCTTTTATTGTGAATCCAAGGACAAAAAGGAACACCATTTCATAGGATACTCAGTCATCTAATATTACAGTGCTCCATATAAAAATTTGCAAGATCATGAAAGTAACTGAAAATTATCCTAACCTATGTAGCTTATGTATGGCAGAGCATGATAAAGTAGAGAAATTCTACAAAGAGCTATGAAAAGTGTGAAATTAAATCAATGTAGGCTTTAATACTTTAATACTACTTGAGAGTTAGAAAATGTAAAGATAAAGTCCTGTAGACAATACAAAAACGTTATGCCTATAATCTTTCTTCAAGAAATGAGTCAGGAGGTGCTAGACATGCCAAACATCAAATGTTATCATTAAATCGATTGTATGTTAATGAAGTATGACTGGTTACCAATATTAAAATATTTCACAATTAACCATGTACAGTCAGACCACTGAGTTATTAGAGAAGAAACCTAAATCAATACCAAATTAGAAGAGTTTTTAAAAAATATATACCCCAACTCTAACCTGACCTATTTAAGTAAGTTATTTATACTAAGAAATGAGAAATGGATAAAGAACAAACATTGACTAACAGACTCCCATAAGCATTTCCTAAGAAAGTTTAACCACAAAAATCAATCACAACAGAGACACCAAATGATACCAGAAACCACCTCAACTAGGAATATTTCATTGCTTTAACATGAGAAAAGGTACATCAGTCAAAGACCACATAATATTATTTGCAAGATCTTTCAGAGGAAGATGGGGGTAGCTTAAGAGTAGTATCACCTCATAAAACATCCAAAAACTGTCAAGGAAAAAAAACATTAAAGCTTGTTGACAGATCCAAAGTCATCCCAACAGCATTTAAGAGTGAATCTAGAAAGAAGACAGCAAAGAGACAAAAATGGGCAAGACGAATAAAGTTCTAGATTACTGTTTTCATGCTCACCACTAACAGTGAAACCACCATGTTTGAACTCAAAATGGCAGACCCCAATGTGCTATATGATGAGTAAGAACAGTAAGACTAGACCAAATATGCATAGCAGAGGTCCACGTTTGAGGCGATACAATTTTGAAAGCATTGAGGAATCACTTCTAAAGGAATCTAAAAGAGAAGAGGATATCCAACACTTAGAGGAAAAAAAAAAACCTCAGACTTACCGTAACAAAAAAGCGGGGAGGGGATCAGGCAAATGTCAATAACTACTAACCCATATACCTACTTTCCTAACTCTCCAAAAAATTTATGAGAGTAATGTATGAGAAAGATGCATTGAGAACAACTTTACAGAAGGTGTGAAAAGGAAATAATAGGCAATCTTTCACAAATTATATTCTATAGCAGGCCACATCTTTGTGTCACACGATTGAAATGTAGAGCAGATATAAGATCCTCCCCCATCCCATCCCCCCCCACACACCCACTGTTTATTATATTAACTGCTAAAAAAAAGCAAGTAGTTTAGTAGAACAAAACGCCAACTAAAAGGCCCTCCCTCAATGAGGTGTCTCCTATACAGATGTAAAAATCATACAATCCTTGAAATATATAGCAGAAATAATTTTGCTTGCTGATGCACTCCCTTTTAACATTAAGCAAGGCATAAAACATGACATGTTTGCTTGACTAAGGTATTTGCCCCTGTCTTGGGAGATGTAAAAAATCCAATGGAAAAGGAAATCCCTATAGAAGATGAATTCTTCCAGATGCCCTTGTTTGTAGATGCCATTTTCCTGACTACATCAAATTATAGATTATCACAGAACCTCCTAAGTGAACTGGAAAACGGATTAGTATAGGAAGAGAGAAAGGAGTTTCTAATCCAAGGCTGGGACAACCCCTTCAACAACAGAACAACTATAAAAATAACAACAACAACAAAAAATCAGAGAGGCTAAGTTTTGTTTCGTTCCACCAGTGGACTGAACAGATACTTAAGTTCTGGGTACAATTGATAGAAGAATTTGAAGCTGGTTTTCCAGAAAGTTGAATTCTACTGAATCAGCATAGGGAAATGGAGATGAAGCTGAGGATGGGGGCCATCCCAGGCTCCAAAGAACTTAGCCTCTCTCTCATCAGCTATTCCTGGATGCCTCACCCTTGGACTCAGAGGATCTCAAGCTGCAGTAAGGGTTGAAAACATAGGTCGTCGTTCTATTGATGGACATTGAATTCCAAGTGACAACTGTATGCTAGTCATTTTATCAGAGATACATGTAGCACATACCCCTACAATCAATGCAGGGGCCTGGCCTCTATGGAATGAGTGAAAAATATCCATGGAGTAAGCTTGACATTCACTCCAGAAACCACAAGTGGTAGCAAGAAGACGATCTTCATGTGTCCAATGGGATTTTACCAGCTTGATCACACGCCCAAGAAATCTCTGGGGTCCCCATCACTTTTCAGCAGCTCATACAGAAGGCCATTTTTGATATGAACTACTTCTAAGAATGTATGTGTTATCTGTGTGATCTCATAGTACATGGGAAGGGGACTGCTGGCATCATAGATTTAAAGCAGAAAGAACTCTGGAAGGCCATCTAGTTCAATCCCCTCAATTTTCAGTTGTTAAGCTCAAGCCCTAGAGAGGTTATATAATTTGTCCAAGCTCTCATAGGTAGTAAACAGCAGAGTCAGGATTTGAACTCAGATTCTCTGATACCAATTTCCTACACACTGCACTATATGGCCTGAAGAGTGGAGAGTGAGAACTCGTCACCTGGGTATAACAGGAACCAGCAAGATTCTACCAATGCCAGGGAGTAGTAGGAGAAATGTTTCTATGTGTGATTTCTCTGCCAGGGTTCATTTTGGCTAAGATTAAGATTTGAGAGTAGACGGGAATAAAAAATCCAGAAATACAATACCACCCTCAAGAAGATCTACAGGCAGATTATTTGAATCACACCCCTTTGAACATACTCGGCACCCCAAGGCCTGAGCAGAAGGCTCCTTGCCTTCTTGGTGCACGCATATACATAACACCACAAGAATGCCAATTAGCAACGACGCAATACAAACATTAATATCAACTTTTGGAACTTAGAATGGAGCGTAACTGATTTGGAAAGTATTGAAACAAAAACTTGTACGATATTAATGAAACATAAGGCCCATCACTCAAAGGCAGCATTTCTTTGCCAACAAAAGGAGGAAGGAAAGTGAAGGCTATTTTTAACCAGGTTTTTTAAAAAAAACTATAAAAATACATTTGGAAAAAAGCAAATATCACATAACTGGGCAATAGTCAAGCCCGATAATAGGTAAATCTCATTATTTCTTCCAACTGGAGGTTTGGTTCTGTCCATAGAACATTAAAAAAGAATTAAGGCCAGAAAGCAACTTATCCCAGACTGTCTATACTGGAACCACTTTGAAAAAGATGAGTTAAACACAATTATAGCTAATGTCTATATAGTACTTTAAAGGTTTTCAAAGCGCTTTTACACGTTAGCCAATTTAAGTCTGACAATAACCCTTGGAGGCAGGTAGTGTTATCATCCCCATTTTCCAGTTGAGAAAACTAAGGCTGAAAGGTTGAATGATTTACCATGGGTGGCACAGCTAGTGTCCGGGGAGAGATGTGAACCCAGGCCTTCCATGATTCATGGCTCATCACCCCATCCACAACACCATGGTGCCCAGATATTAACAACAGCAATAATAACAATAATTTACAACTATTTGGCACCTACTATATGCCAGAAACTATACTAGGTACTTTACAAATATTATCTTATTTGATTCTATCAACAACCCTGTGAAGTAGGTAATATTACTGTCTCCATTTTGCAGTGGAAGAAAACGAGACAAAAAGAAGTTATGACTTGCCTAGGGTTATACAGTTAGTAACTGTCTGAGGCCAGATTTGAACTCAGTTTTTCCTGACTACAGGCCCAGCGCACTGTCTACTGTATCAGCCTAGCTCAGGGCTTCTTAAACTTTCTCCACTCCCGACTCCTTCAATGCTTCTTAAATTATGGTTTGTAACCCCACAGTTTAAGACCATGGGGTCATATTAATTAATTAATATATACATATGTACAAATTAAATCTAATTAATAATCCTTATTGAGAGGATACAGAGACTTATTGTGTTAGGTCTCCAACAACTGAGGCTGCCTCTAAAACGAGTAAAAAATTAGAGGCAGGTGGATGAATTCTGTTTGGAAAAACTGCCTTTCCCCATGGTCTATGAGAACAATTGTTAAGTGGGTCTCCTGTTGTCTTTTCCCATGTCTTCCATTCCCTAGACTTCCAGAACAAAGTATGTCAAAAGAATGGGGATTCTCCCTTCTCCTTCACTGCCAATCAACCAGCTCTCCACCCCACAGAAAATGGTGACCGAGAGAAGAACCACATATCAAGCTACCTGTGCTTGCCCAGAGTCCTTGAGAGGGAAGCTCCTGGACCTCCTGGCTACCTTCTGCCTTCTTCTTTCCTTTTCTAATCACAGGTCAAAAACAAGAGATTCTGAGCATGGACATTTCCAGTCTGGGAATTACCCTGGGTAATCTTGAGTTCTAGAGTTCCCAGAAAACCAATAGTTCTTGAGCTGAGAGTCAGGCACTAACCACCCAGAGGGAGGGATTTTTAAAGTAGCATGACTTTCGGAGAAGAAAAAGAGGATTCTCCACAGAGCACTACACTGCACTGAAGAACTAAAGCCCTGCCATGAGGTTCTAGGAGATCTAGGCCTTTGCAACTCTGCATGATATTGGTGTGAGTTGCTCAGAGGGTACAGGTCCAAAGTAGATAGGAAGCATTTATTCAGCACTCTCACAAAGTATCTTTACCTGGCTGGGGGAGTCTAATGGGCTTTATATTTGTCTATTTCCTCATGGGCTCCCGTGAATTCTTTGCATCTTAAGTATTTTCTATGCTGGAGAAAATGAAAGCTGTCCCATATCCAGTACCCACATGGTACATCTATGTACGAGAGTTACCCATATGTGGTAAAACCTAGATACAAGTGATACCTAATCTTAATTCAAATTTATCTGGAGTTTTTCTCCAGATTTAGGGTTATAAACTAAAGAAGAGAAACTGACTCTTTGGAAGTCAGTCCCTGATATCAGTCCAGGGTTCATGTGAGCCCCACACCATTGAGGGGAAGGGGAAGGTAGGGCCATGGGCAATAACAACAGCAATAATCATAATAATTATTGTTATAATTGATTATTATATATAGAACTTCAGAGTATATAAAATGAGAGAGAGAAGGAGAAGAGAGAGAGAGAGAGAGAGAGAGAGAGAGAGAGAGAGAGAGAGAGAGAGAAAGAATCAGAATCAGAATCATTGACTGGGGAACAAATTGCAGTAGATGAACTTAAGTATAATGAATATAAAAAATTCAGAAAATTTGGGAATATTTATATTACCGATGCAGAGTAAAGGAAGTAGAATCAAGAGAAAATGTAAAGGACGGTGAGGGTAATGATGGTGATGATGATGATGATGATGATGATGATGGTGATGATGATGGTGATGATGGTGATGGTGATGATGATGATGATGATGGTGATGGTGATGATGATGATGGTGATGATGATGATGGTGATGGTGATGGTGATGATGATGATGGTGATGGTGATGGTGATGATGGTGATGATGATGATGGTGATGATGATGATGGTGATGGTGATGATGATGATGGTGATGGTGACGATGATGATGGTGATGGTGGTGATGATGATGATGGTGATGATGATGATGGTGATGGTGATGGTGATGATGATGATGACGATGATTTAATAGCAGCAGCAAAGGAAAAGAGCACTGAAAGACTTAAGAACTGAGATCAATTCTGTGATCATTATTGACTTCGTAGAACTGATAGTGAAGCATGTTATTGTCTTCTTGGCAAAGAGATGGTCAACTATAAATAATAGTGCATGTCGAGGCATAGGTTTTCTCATACAACCAATATGTTTTTAAATTTTGTTTAACTAAACCTCTGTGCTACAAGGGAGAATGTAGGAGTGGCAGTTGGAATTATTGAAAAGTAACAGCAATGGAAAAAAATTAGAGCATCAACAAACAAAACTTTCTAAGAGATCATAAGGAGCTTGAGCAAGTTCTCTGTCAAATCTATCCTTGTATTCCCATCCAGCATTGTTATCTTCAACTCAATTCTTAATTCAGCAAACTTTAATCTTCTACTTATATTAACATTCTCTCTGACCTATTTCCCTAACTTGATAGTCACAAGTTTGCAGGGTGAGTCCCCAGATGGTAACTGCTACCCCAGCGTTCACATTGTATTTGAGTCTATACTCCTATATCGCACATGTGTATTGAGTCTGAACTCACAAGCTCACAAGCCCCCACCAGTATATTTACCTTTAACAGTTAGCCAGTAGATAACACTTAGCTCAAAGCAAAAGGGATTTACTGAAATGACACAAAAATAGTGTCTGTACAACACTTCCTCCACAAACCTGTGCACACTCTCCCACAAATACACATAACAGCAACAGGAAGAGTAGGAATGAACTTAATACACTGGTAGTAAGGTATACATATAGGAAATATGTGGCCAAGACAACCTACATCAATGACACTGCCTGGCTCCGATGTCCTTTCTCTTCTTTTCATGTTCTGCCTTGCATATAACATCTCTGCTGGGTGGGTGACTCACCTGGGCTCCCTAGGCTTATTCCTCTCCATGGCTCAGTTAAGAAACTATAAGTTTAAATCTTAACTGATAACTTCTTGCAACTCTGAACAAGTCACGTAAGCTATCTGAACCTCAGTTTCCACACCTGTAAAACAGGAATAACACTACCAGTAATACCTACCTCATATGAGTGTACATATGAGATAATGTACATAAAACAAAGTCCTTCAGACCTATAAGTGCTATTTCTTATGTAACAAGGGGACTGGTGAGCAGGAGTAGCATGCTAGACTGATGCAATCCCAACACAGAAGAGGTTAAGGACCCTGCTTCCATAAAGACATGATGCTATATAATGAAAGGGTCTTGCTCCCTAATTTAGAGCATACATAGACACTCTGTAACTGGTATGCTAATATGCGAATACTGTGGTAAGGAGAAGGACTGTTGGTCAGCCATGGAATTGGAGCACATTCTTTGGAACTGGAATTGGAAATGGAGAACATTCATTCAAATGACACTAACCAGCCATTGCAGTCTCTTGGTCTGGCTCTTTTCCCGCCTAGCTGTGGTATAAATCAGAGGCAGGAAATGATCTAAACTCCAAGTTAGAAGAGAAGACTTGGTCCTTTATGTCTCCCCACCAAAGCTACCTCCATGTGGCCCATGAGCACATAATCCTGCTCTTGGTTTTTTAACTCTGTTGTATTGATTCTTCCTTTGAAGTGGAGTATTAGAGACAGTCATGAACTCATGAACTTCAAAAAGTCATACTGACAAGCTACCAGAGATCCAAAAGTTCTTAGAGTCCATGCTGGGTTTCAAAGCCAGCAAGTCCCACAAAAAGTTCCTAGAGAATGACCTTTGGGACCCAGCCAGCAGTAACCAAAAAGATGAAGAAAAATTGGTGGGACCAATCTGATGTGGAAACACCTTTAATTTTAGTCTAGTATTCACAGGGACTGAGGTGGTATACAGGAGAATGTGCCCCAAGTATTGAGGGGAAATATCTGTTCTTATACTCTTACTATATCTTCACAGTAAGTATCCCTATGTGAAAGTTCACTGATGTTAATTGGAGAATTAGAGCTGGGATGCTAAACCCTGATGATTAGTAGTAGGGAAAGCACTCAGAAATGGGCACTCACATGACAGCATTAGAAAAAGCCAACCCCCCAGTTCCACAGGGGTACTCTAGAAACCTGGAGGGGGAGGTACACCCATCTCATTCTGAAAGAATGAGTTGTCTTGCTAGATTTAAAGTTATTTCTAGCATGAATGAATGAATGATGGCACTAGAAAGACTAGGAGAACCTTCTCTCCAACTCCTCTCATAAGATTATTTGTGTAAAGGTAGTATCAATTTATACCATTCATTTATCCATCTATATTCTGACAAGCATTTTATTTAGCCTCCATGGAGGTTAGTTACTTCCTTGGTTGTTTGTCAGAGTTGGAAGGGAAGGAGAAGCATTTTACCTGTTTTCTACATAGGAAAACTGAGTCAGAGAAAGAGAATAAAACTCACACGAGACCACAGAGCAGGTCAACATCAAAGTTGACAATAGAACCCAAGCCTTCAGCTTCAGGGTTCTCCCCATTGGAGCTGACCTCTCCATACTGGGAAACTTGCCCCGGAGGGTCCAATCTCATGTTTCCACTGCTTAGCATTGTCTCTGCTTAGCCTCCCTTGGGCCTTGTCCATAAAAAGCCATCACTCCCTGGACAGGGAGAGAGAGAACTTTTCCAAAGGATGTATGCGTGTATTGTTGGGAGCGGTAAAGCCTTAAGTGAAGTTCAGGTCATAGCACAGGCTGACAAAGGGCAGGAAGTTCAGGACTTGAGGCTGACATTTTGTGCACAAAGGCCTCCTAGCACAGCCAGGTGAGTTGGGGCCTGGGGGGCCGCCACATTGCATTTCCTCCTCTTTGTTGGCTTGTGTCACAACCTTCCCCTGACTCCAAACAGCATTTTCTTTTGTGTGTGAGTGTCTGGTTTTTTTTGCCTTTATTTATGAGAGAGAAGCACCTCAATATAGACATGGGTGGACCCTCATATTAACAGGATGTGAGCATGAAGCTGGGCAAGATGCCAATCCAGGCCAAAATCTTCCAATCAAAATAATGTGGTCATGAAAACTTAATAATAATCAGACCTGATATTTATATACCCTGATATTTATATACCTGTAAAGAAAAATGATCAAAGCATTTTATTAGCATGTTTTAATTCACCTTTTATAAAACATTCTTATCCACAGTGTAGTAGAAAAAACAGTGGTCTTAGAGTCATGAATTCCAATCCAGGCTCTGCCACTTTCTATGTAACCTTAGGCAAATCATATAACCTCTTTTGTGTTTCAGTTTCCTCATCTGTAAAAAGAAATTAATAATACTTACTATGTGCCTCATAAGGTTGTGGTGAGAAATGCAATTTGTTAAGTGTATTTGGTGTACTTGGCAAATAGCTATTTGGCAAGTCACATTGGAAAAACAAACAAAAAACCCTCTTTGTGTTTCTGTTTCCTCATTTGTATAATATTAGGACCACCTACCTCAAAGGGTTAGGAGGCATGCATTTTGGAAACTGTAAAGTGGTACAGAATGTCAGTCAGTCAATAATCACTTATTAAGCACTTATGAAAATACTGTTTTATAGAGAACTCACACAGGGCAAGGGCTCACATGGTGGTCAGAAGAAGCGATACAAGGACACTCTCAAGGTCTCTCTCAAGAACTTTGGAATTGATTGTGCGAGATGGGAGACATTGGCACAGACCGCTCAGCAGGGTGTGCCCACATCAGAGAAGGTGCTATGCTCTATGAGCAAAGCAGAACTGAGACGGCTCAAAGGAAATGCAGAATGCGCAAATTTAGAGAATCCACCCCCAGTGTTCACATGGACTCTTCGTGCCCGACCTGTGGCAGAGCATTCCAAGCTCATACTGGTCTGATCAGCACAGTCAGACACATTGAAACTTGACTCTAGCACAGTGTTATCATTTTGCTCCTCTTGGAGAACAAAGGACAACCAACTAATCATTAAGCACTTACTATGGGGAAAGAAAGGCAAAAGACAGTCCCTCCCCCCAAGAGCTCACAGTGAGCTATGGTTTCTACTATCCATAAGGTCTTCTATTCTTAAGAAACTTTGTGTGTGAGAGAGATATCCTCAAAAACACTGTGACTTCTTTCCACTCAATCCAATTCAACAAATGTTTATTTAGTGCCAGGCACTTAAGCAGTGCCTATCCATACAAAGATAAAAATGGAACAGTACCTGCCCTCAAGGAGCCTACATTCTATAGAAGGGTAGGGAAGGACCATTCCTTTTACTTTTTTTCATTTCCCTCACCACAGGCACCCCAATTCCTAATAAAGTACTAGGCATACTATAGAAGATTTAATACATATTTGTTGAAGCAACATTGTGCAATGATCAACTTTCTTAGACTTACCTCTTCTCAGCAATACACTGATCCAAGACAATTCCAAAGGACTCATGATGGAAAATGCTATCCACCTCCAGAGAAAGAACTATGGAGTATGAATGCTGATCGAAGCATACTATTTTCACTTTTTTTGTTTTTTTTTTAATTTTTCATGGTTTTTCCCTTTTCTGATTCTTCTTTCACAACATGACTAATGTGGAAATAAGTTTACCGTGATCGTATAGCCTATGTCAAAGTGTTTGCCATTTTGGGGAGGGAGGGAGAAAAAATAATAAAGTGAATAAAAGTGAGTGTTGAAAACTATCCTTACCTGTAATTGGAAAAATAAAATACTATTAAGTGGAAAATGTTAATTCTGGAAAAAAATTGTTGAATAAATGAATCCTCTGCCCTTAGAACATCCTTTCCCTTCTGCCAATTCAAACCTGTTGCTGGGTTCCTCAAAGCTCACTGCAAAACTCTCCTACAAGAAGATTCTTTTGAGTAAGGCAAAGTGATGCTATAGAGTCCTGGAAGCATGGATAATGCTGAGACTGCTCCTTACAACACTTGAGAAATGCTTTGTTTCTCTTTCCCTCTTCCATAACTCCATCTGACCCTTCTCCTGCCTCTTGTTCATCACCATCACCCCAAAGAAGAAAAAGATAGCAATTGGTTGTGTGGTTTTTTGGTTTGGTTTGGTTTGGTTTGTTCTCTCCCAGAACAGGAATCAGAGAGTCAAGAAAGGAACTTTGGCCTCAGGTTACTCTAAACCAGACAAGGATAATCTGAACCAGAAATTATAAATGGATAGAGAAGCATGGGCAACCAGGTGGTGCAGTGGATAGAGTGCTAGGCCTGGAGTCAGGAAGACTGAGTTCAAATTCTGCCTCACACTTACTAGCTGTGTGACCCTGGGCGAGTCACTTAACCCTGTGGGCCTCAGTTTCATCAACTGTAAAATGAGATGGAGAAGAAAATGGCAAATAACTCCAGAATCTTTGCCAAGAAAACCCCAAATGTGGTCATGAAGAGTCAGACATGACTGAAACAATGCTATAATAGACTGAGCACTAGACTGAAGTCAGGAAGGAGACCGAGTCCTAACCCCAGCTCTGCTACTTATTGGCTGCTTGCTTTTCAGCACTCTGTTCTAACTTCCCCGTGTCTCAGTTTCCTCATTTGTAACATTAGAAGTATAGGTGGGACTAGAGGAGCTGAAGCCTCCTCTAGCTCTACCATTCCCTGATAAAGATACTCTGAATCAAATATTCCAGAGAGTTGGAAGAGACTTTAGGGACCATCTGGTCCAACCTGTACCTTAACAAGAATCCGCTCTGTAACATTTCATACCATTAAGCAGGCACCCAGTTTTGGTTTAAAGACCTCCAGCGAGGGAGAAACCACTTCTTTTTGAGAGTGCCCATTTCACTGTTGGATGCTTATGCCAAACCTGAATTTGGCTCTTTTCAACTTATATCCATTGCTCCTTTACTCTTGGGGCAAACAGAGCAAGTCGAATCTATCTTCTGGGTGAAAACCTTCGGAATACTTGAAGACAGTTATCTTGTAGCCCATTAAATCTTTTCTCTGTGCTAAACATTCCTATTTTCTTCAAGGGATCCTTATATGACATGACCTCAAGGCCCTATATCACCTCTCCAAACTCTTCAGCTTACCAATGTCCTTTCTAAAATGTATATTCCAGAGCAGAACACAATATTCCAGAATACAAAACAATTTATCACCTATTACTCCTGGATGCTATGCTTTTCAATTCATTCTAAAGGAATTTCCCACCCACCCCCAATCCTCTCTTTGTGTCCTGAAACTTTGAACATTATATACTCCAGAATGAACTACCTCAGAACTTCCAAATGTCCCAACACAAGAAGGGATAACCCATGCAAAGAAAGTTGAATACTGTCATACCTGTCTGAGGCTAAGGATATACATCAATTCTATGAGAAATAAGTAGATGTTCCTGTTTTAAAAGTTCAGGATAATGACTTGGCCGTAGTTTTATTATCATTATTAAATAGATTTATATTGATCTCTTGGCTTTGTACATCATCTAAATTTCCCCTTGTACTCTTCTCTCTCCCCATTCCCAGGGAGCCACTCCATATAACAAAACAAAACAAAATTAAAGAAGAAGAGAACAAAAATTCAACATAATCAATCAAGAAGTGGAAAAATACTGATATGAAATGTAATATTCCACAACCAAGAACCTATCCTGACTTTTCTGTAAAGGGGTAATAGAAAATATCTTCTCATATCTCTTCTCTGGAGCCAAGGGTGTTGTTTATAATTGTGTAACACTCATTTTCAATTGTCTTGTGGTTGATAGTCTCTCCATTACATTGTTGTGGTCATCGTGTATATTATTTTCTTGGTTCTGCTTACCTCAGTTTGTGTCAGTTCCTGTAGGTCTTTCTGTGCTTCTCTGTATTCATCTTTTCTTACTGCACAATAATTTTCTATTACATTCATGTACCAGAATTTGTTTGGACATTCCCCAGTTGTTGGGCATCTACTTTATTTCTATTTCTTTCCTATCACAAAAAGTGCTGATATAAATCTTTTGGTGTATACAGAGCCTTCTTTTTGTCAATGACTTCTTTATATATGCCCAGCTGTAGAAACTCCGGATCAAAAGGTAAGGATATTTTAACTTCTTTATTTGCATAATTCCAAATTGCTTTCCAGAATTGTTGTACTAATTTAACAGCTCTACCAGCAATTCATTCGTGTGCCTGGCCACTTTTTCATGGATTTCCAATGAAGTACAATTTGCTTCCAAAATGTTAGGTGGGTGGGTGAAGATGGTAAGAAAGACTGATGACACATGTTGCTACTTCTTGATGGGCTTTATCTGGTCTGATATAGAGAGAATGTATGATAGGAAGAGAAGATAGACTGTTCAAGTAGTCAGGTTAAGGTGCACAAGTAGATAGTCAGAACATTCCACCAGTACCCTCCAGATATTAGAAGGTAAGGAAGTCTTTGAGTATGTTGAATGGATCCCCCTATGGGGAACCTATGGGAAGACATGAACAAGAGTCACACAAAATGAGAAGGCATGAATGGCCTATGATATGCTTCAATGAAGGGAGCTCTCAAATCAATGAGATGATAGATCCATTTGAGTTGTGCCAAAAAGCTTTACAGTCTAAATAAAGTGAGGAAACAGGAAAGGGGAAAAAGGAGAAATGTTGGGTCATCTTCTACTTCTGAAAATGTTTTCAATAAGAGAATACCACAATCATCATAACCATCAACACCAAATATTTATCAAGGAGCTACTATAGTAAATGGAGTCTTAAGGTCAATAGAAGGAAAAATTATAAATAGCAAAAAAAAGGCATCAGTTCACTTAGCTGAACAACTTTTTATGAGACCCGAGCTAAAATCATCCTCCTTCCCCCAAAGCCTTTCTGAATTCTATAAAGGCCAAAAAAAAAAAACCCAAACCCCCAAACTACTGTGAATTAAATATCTGACTAATGTTTATTATAGCTGGCAAATTAATTTTAGGTCAAATTTGTGATAGAGTCATATATATTATATTTTGTATAATACATTTAAGCATCTTGTATAAACAATGTTTATAGTATAGTTATTCCTGCTTATAAAAGTTACAGAGCCTAACTTTATTGTTAAATTTTTATAGATTTATAGGTACTATATCTTTGTTTTCATAACATGTTGTTGGTCATACTTCAAAATATCTATGGATCCTTGATTTCATCCCTACAGGTATTTTTTCACCAGCCCAGCTCACAATCACTCCGTACGTTCTTGCCCTGTGTCATTCTTTTCCCCGTCTTCCAATAAAACTTTAATTAAAAAAAAATCTACCCAACACACTAGAAGCTTTCCTTTGGTTCTATTAATATTTTGTGGGGAACTAGACCAGAACTTGAGCTGCCCATCAGCTGTATGACTGGCTCACTTTCTTTTCTGACCATACATACCACTGATGATTACATTTATAATAACAACAAGAAGGCATATTTACACAGTGCTTTAAGATTTACAAAATATTTTCCCCATCCCCATGAAGCACTATCACAGATATTATTATCTCTATTTTATAGATAAGAGAACTGCATTGTAGAGAGGTGACAGGACTTGTTTACAGCCATACTGATAATAAATTCTAGAGCAAGAGCCAAGATTTTAGTGTGAGTCTCTAGAACTCCAGGTCCAGGATTCTTTCCATTCAAACATGCTGCCTTGCTGCTACTTCTCACCTTCAAGTCATCCTCAGAAATGTGCTGAATACAGCATACTTATGCCCACCATGCATCTTTCCATTTCTCTTTGGGTAATCTACAATTCTGGTTCTTGTGGTGTTGTTACAGCCTATGATTTATAGTCAGGTATATCCACTAGGATAATATTGGATTTGTTAAAAAGCTTTTGAAGTTTCTTTGATATGTCTCCTTTCCACATTATATAAGGAATTGTTTCAAATATATAAGAATAAGAGCCATTCCCCAATTAATAAGTGGTCAGAGAATATGAATAGGCAGTTCTCAAAAGAAGACATCCATGATATGAAGAGAAAAAATAGTCCAAATCATTAATAAGTAGAGAAACTAAAACAACTCCGAGATTCTATCTCACATCCATAAGACTGGTAAAGTTTGTTGTTGTTTTTTTAAGGAGAATGACAAATGTTGGAGGTACTATGGGAAAGCAGACATTTTATGCACTGTTGGTGAGTGTATGGATTAGTCTGACCATTCTAGAAAGCAATTTGGGACCATGGGCAAAAAGTTACTAAACTATGCATATCCTTTGACCCAAAAATACCTCTACTAAACCTATGCCTCAAAGAGAGCAAATGAAGAGGAATAGAACCTATATATACAAAACTATTTATAGCAGCTTTCTTATGTAAGAAGAAAATTGGAAAATGACCAAATAATGTATGTATATGAATACTATTCCATTAGCCATGTGACTCTGAACAAGCCATTTAACCTTTGTTTCCCTCAGTTTCTTTGATTTTAAAATGGAGGTAATACCAGCACCTACTTTGAAGGGTTGTTGTGAGGATCAAATGAGATTATCACATTTATTGTATATGTAATATGTATGTAATAACATGTAATATTACAAATGTTAATTTGTAAAATACTTAACACAATGCCTGGCACATCGTAGGCACTATATAAATGCTCATTATCTTCCCTTCGGTTATAAGATTAGACTTGGTAGTCTTGAGACCACCGCAACAGTCTCCCTTTTAGGGAGCACTAGGCCTGAAGACAGGGAGACTCATCTTTGTGGGTTCAAGTCTGGCCTCAGACATTTACTGGTTGTGTGACCCTGGGTAAGTGTTTGTTTCACTTCTTTATCTGTGAAATGAGCTGGAGAAAGAAATGACAAACCACTCCCATATCTTTGCCAAGAAAATCCCAAATGGGGTCACAAAGAGTTAGATACTACTGAAAAACAACAACAATTATGCTTATCAATTTACTACGCCATCTTATTAAAAGCTTTCCCCTAAAAATCTAATTAAATCTCCTAGCTGATTGTTGATTGGGAAAGACAACAGTGGGGGCTCGTGAGCTACAGTAGTAGGAAAAGCCACACACAGGGTTACTACTTATGGAATCTGAAGTAGCAGCTGCCTTCCAGGAACCAAATTTGTCAGTGCCAGTGGAAGTTGGGGACATAGGCCATAGAGGATGCAGGAGTTTCTCTCCACACCTGGAAGGAGGAGTGGAAAAAGCACCTGAGGTCAATCATAATGTAAAACTGTTTAAAACTGTGGGTGTTTTATGGCTATGAAAGACAATTAGAAGGACAATGAATATTTTCTTCCTCTAGGCTAAGCTTAGCACCCCAGTGGTAGATGTGGAAAAGCCCAGAGGCTAATAATGTCTGCTAGGTTAGACAACTTCTCCCAGGATTGCTTCGAATAATAATAGGCCCAAGGTTAGGTTGTCCCTCCTTCTTTGAAGCACCTCACTCTTACCATCTCCCCCAGATAGAAATTTCCTCGGAGTAGCTTCAGGGAATGAGCCTTCTAAGGAGTGGGGAAAGGAAGAGCGGAGTGGGAATTGCTACCCAGAAAACTAAAGTGTTCTTTCAGGTCCTATGGCATCCCTTGCTCTGCAAAGTCCGGTGTTGCTTTGCCTGTTGGCTACTGGCCTAATGGAAAGGGACAAAGAGCTAGAAATATGGTACCAGATATGTCAAACATTCAAGCAGATGGCCACATGCAGCCTACAACATTCCTGAGAGCAGCCCGAACCAGATTAAAAAGTAATTAGGAAATATTAAATAAAGTAAAGAAAAACATAATACATTGATAAAATTACACTTTAAAACTCAGGATGCAGTCCTCAGGATCCTTGTCTACAGTTTAGTGGCCCCATTTCTCTATGAGTTTAACACCACTGTACTAGGAAACATGGGGTAAAGTCTGTTTTAAGGAAAGATTAACTTAGTTGAAAGGATCCATCCTAGATAAGGGGTGGTGGTGGAGGTGGTAAGAAGTTGGTCACCAGTGTTATGGAGGAGACCCAGTGTAGATTCCAAGTTGGAGTGGGATTAACTGTAGATGATAGATAGGCACTTCATTGCTTCATGCCCTAGGATATTGGAAAGCTTCCTAAATGGGCTGGCCTATTTTCCCCTCCACTCAGGAAAAACTAAGCAGATGAAGAAAGTCTAGTGGCAAGACTGTGCTATGCAGTGCAGCGGATAAATTTGAACGGCTACTCCATCACTTTAGGTCTTCAAGATATAAATATATGCATATGTCACAGATCTTGCTTTGCCAAAACCAGGCTTGGATTATTCCCACCATCCACAGCCTTTCATCCTACTCATGTGCTTGAAGCTATGCTGACCAAGTCCCCTACATTTCATGTTACTTAAACTTGCCTTGGCCTGTCAATCAGTCAATAAATGTTTATTAAGCACCTACTATGCACTGGGTGAGCTCAAATCTAGCCTCAGACACTTACTAGCTGTGTGACCCTGGACAAGTCACTTAACCCAGCTTGCTTCAGTTTCCTCATCGGTAAAATGAGCTGGAGAAGGAAATGGCAAACCACTTCAGTATCTTTGCCAAGAAAATCCCATCATGGGGTCAAAAAGAGTTGACACAACTGAAAAAAAAAAAGACTAAACAACAACAATGTGCTAGGTACTGTGCCAAGTACTGGAGGTATAAAAAGAGGCAAAAGACAGTCGTTGCCTTCAAGAAGCTCACAGTCTAATATGTACAAACAAGCTACGTGCCAGATACAGATGAAAAAATTAAAAGAGAGAAGGCACTCTAATTAAGAGGGGTTGGGGAAAGCTTCTTGCAGAAGGTGGGATTTTAGCTGGGACCTAAAGGAAGCCAGGGAAGCCAATAGATGGAGATGAGGAGGGAGAACACTCCAAGCATGAGGGACAGCCAGAGAAAATGCCTGGAACCAAGAGATGGAGTGTCTTGTCTTATCTGTGGAAGAACAAAGAGGGCGGTATCACTGGATCAAAGAGGATGTGATCAGGCTGATCAGGAATAAGTATAAAAAGACTAGAAATGGGGGAAGGGTGAGAGAGCTGGTTATGAAGGACTTTGAACGATAAGCAGAGAATTTTATATTTGATCCTGAAGGCAATGGGGAGCCACTGAAGTTTGTTGTTTGCGGGGTGAAGGGGAGTCATATGTTCATCATGGGCTTTAGGAAAATCACTTGAGAGGTTCAATGGAGGACAGATTGGAGTGAGAGACACTTGAGGCAGGCAGACCCACCAGCATGTTATTGCGATAGTCTCCATGTTAGGTGATGAAAGCTTGCACCCAAGTGGTAGCGGTGTCAGAGGAGAAAAGGGGGCATGGTGTATTTGAGGGATGTTGCAAAGGAGAATTTGACAGGCCTGAGCATCGGCATGAATATGGGAGGCATTGAGGATGACTCCTAGGTCGCAAGCCTAAAAGAATAGGAACATGGTGGTCCTTTGGACAATATGGGGAAGTTAGGAGGGCAGGGGAGATTATAGGAAGAGAGATGATGAGTTTGTTGAGAGGAAAATTCTCCATTTGGGCTTTTTTTCAAAACTCAGGACAAAGGGAATTAAAAGGATTTTATAAGTACTTCAAGGTGGCAACATCGACAGGCTGATCACTGAAGATCAGCAATGCTTTCAAGACAGGGACAGCTTTTATAGGTAACATTAAGACAATTCAGATAGGTCCACCTCAGCCAAAAAGGTTGAGCCACTGTATCTCTGTTCCTCCCCACGGTAGCAAGAACGTGACAATTTGTACTTGAGAAAGTGCAAGTGATACAAAGACTGCAGACTTGATGTCTCCTTCCCCACCAGAGCCTCCCCCAACACTGATATGCAAGGCTGGGAACAATGGGTAACTGAGTTAATATAGTTTTCAAGAAGTTCAATTTTGCATATGTTAAGTTTAAAATGTCTACCGGATGTCCAGTTGAAGATGTCTAAAAGGCAGCTGGAGATGCGAGATTGGAGGTCAGCCAAGAGGAACAGGTAGATTTGAGAATCATCAGTATAGGGATGGCAATCAAATCCCGGAGAGCTGGTAAGATCCAAGGGCCCAGGACAGAAAGAATCCCATGTGACCCCTACAATTAAAGGGTGTGATCTTGATGAGTATTCTGACAAAGGGAACAGAGGAGTACCCAAAAAAATAGGAGAACCAGAAGAGAGTAGTGTCCAGAAAACCTAGAGAAGAGAGTATCAAGAATAGGGTGATTAAGAATGTCAAAGGCTGTGGCGAGGTTGAGGGCAATGAGGACTGAGAAGAGGCCATAGGATTTGGCAATTAAGAGATCACCAGTAACTTTGGGGAAAGCAGCTGCAGTGGAATGATGAAATTGGAAACAGGATTTTAAGGGGTTGAGAAGAGAGTGAGAGGAAAGAGGAGACACTGATTGTAGACAGCCTTTTCTAGGAGTTCAGCCATAAAGGACAGAAGAAACACAGGACAAGAGCTGGTGGGGATGGAAGGATCTAGTGAGGGGTTTTTGAGGATGAGTTAAATGTGGGCATGTTTGCTGCAAATTAGGAAAGAGTCAGGAGACATAGACTGAAGATAAGTGAAAGAAGGGGGTGACAGGCAGCAATCTGTTGGAAATGGAATGGAATGGGATCATTTGTGCAGGTAGAAGGGTAAGGAGCAAAGCCAACTTTTCGTGTGCAACAGGGGTGAAGGAGGAGTGATATGCGATAAGGAAGAGGGAAGAAGAGGGAGCTCATGTCAAATGGCCTCAATTTTTTCTGTAAAATAAGAGGCAAGGTTCTCAGCTGAGAAGGTGAGGGGAGAGGAGCCAGGGAAAGTTTGAGGAGGGATGATAAGGTTTGGAAAAGCCTCTCTGAGGAGTGGGATAGTAAGTTGACAAGGGACATATAATAGGGTTTCCTAGCAACAGTGAGGGCCCAGTTGAAGTTGTGTAACATAAATTTGTAGTGGACCCAATCAGAATAATTTTTCCCACCTTCATGTGTATAGGTAGGAGCATGGTGGGAGTCATCCAAGACTGAAGCTTGGAAGGGTTCAATCTCTGATATAATAAGGGGTCTAAGGACTCAAGGGATGAGGATATTGTAGAGTTGAGTTAGTTTACCAAGGGGTCAAAGTGGAAAAGAGGAGAGGGTGGAAAGTGTGTGGAAGATAGTGTGAGAGAAGCCTGAGGGACTGAAGGTCCTGGTGTGGACAAAAAGTAGAGTTTGGTAAGGGAAGGCAGAGGGGGAGGTGGAGAGCCAAGAGATAATGTTCACATGAGGAGATCTCAGAATTCTTAAACACAGAAGTGATGCATTTGGGCACTGTTGCAAGGCAATCTTTTTGTTGTTGAGTCATTTTTCAGTTATGTCCGACTCCCTGTGACCCCATTTGGGATTCTCTTGGCAAAGATATTAGAGTGGTTTGCCATTTCCTTCTGCAGCTCATTTTGCAGATCAGGAAATTGAGGCAAACAGGGTTAAGTGACTTGCCCAAGGTCACACAGCTAGTGAATGTCTAAGACCAGATTTGAACTTGGATCTTCCTGGCTCCAGGCCCAGCACATCAAGTCACTATCTCACCACGGCAGCTTTTCCAAACCTTTCCATTCCTTCTCAAAACACCTTCAGCTTCCCCAACCCCCACCCATCTCAGCTGAGGGCTTTGCTTCATATTTCACTGGAAAAAAATTTAGGCTATTTACCAAGAGCTCTCTCTTTTCCCCCTCTCCCCCATGACTTCTCTCATTATGTCCTCCTTCACTGGTCTCACATGAAGAAGTGGCCTTTTTCTTGCCTGGGCAAACATCTCCACCTGCAAAATTTATACCATTCCATCAGGTCTCTCTGGTAGATTAGACCCTCTATCATGCCCCACCTTTCACTTATCTTCTATCTCTTCCATCTATTGGCAGCTTTCCTAGAGCCAATAAACATTCTCTAGTCTCCCTCAACAACCGGAAAAAACTTTCCTAGATCCATCCATTCCCTCTAGCTATCTCCCCATATTTCTCCTCCCTTTTGGGGTGGCCAAACTCTTGAGAAGGCTACTTACAACAGGTGTCTCTACTTCCTTCTACTTCTTAGCACTGCACTATAGTTTTTCATCCCTTCATTCAACCAAAACTGCTCTCTCTTAAGTTAAATGATTTCTTAATTGCCAAATCTAATGACCTTTTCTAAGTCCTCACCTCTCCATAGTCTTTGACACAGCTGATCTCTCTTTTCTTCTTCAATATTCTCTGCTCTCTGGATTTTCCTGACATTGCTCTCTCCTGGTTCTCCTTCAGTCTCATTGGTCCTCAATCTACTTTGCTGGGTCTTCATCTAGGTTCTGTGCATTCACTGTGGGTATCCCCCAAGGGTCTGTCCTAAGATCTCTTCTCTCCCTATACCATTTCTCTTGGTGATCTCATCAGCTCCCCAGGATTTAATTATCACTTCTATGTTGATGATTTTCAGATTTACTTATCCAGTCCTAATCTCTTTTCTAACTTCTAGCCTTGCATTTCCAACTGCCTAGTGGATATTTTATACTAAATAGGTCTAAAATGGAACTCATCTTTCTTACCAAAACCTCCTCTCTTCCAAACTTACAAAAAACTGATGATGTCTTGCCCTATTCAGCAAATTCCAATGGCTCCCTATCACTTCTAGGATCAAATGTAAAATCTTCATTTTACAGATGAAGAAACCAAAGCTCAGAGCAGGTTGAGTGGCTTATTCTCTTCTGCTGTATCATGCTGCTCCCAAAGGGCCACAAGTTCCTTGGATTGTAGCTCTTACGATCCTTGAAAACACTGAATCAGATGATCTCCACTGCCCATTACCAGCTTTATAGATTTTAAAGTGACAGTAGAGCCTTTGGGGTCTACCATCCCTAGGGCTTTTGAACTGTCTCCTCTCTCCTTCCCCCCATATCACTATGGCTTTCATAATGAAAACACCATACTCCAGGTACATTCATCTTTCAAAGGAAAATGTTTTGGATTTATTTTTGTATGTAGTTCCTGGGAGGAAAATAGGACAAATACACAGAAATTAGAGATAAACAATCGGATGGCGCTTGAATCTATCCATCAGTATGCTCTGGCCATATTCTTGTCATCTCTCCTGCTCTAGGTCATTGGACTTCCAGAAACCATGCATTGGAGAACTTGAGCTGCCCTGATTAGTCAGAGAGAACAAATTTCCAAAGACCCACTGAACTTGACCTCCCTGCCCTTCCACCTCTAACTCTGGGAACCATCTTTATCAAATTAAGATTATCATGGCTTTGGGAAATTGCAAGCTGATAACAATTTCCCTTTGACTTCACTCACCATACTTGAGACTTCCCAGATCAAAGCCTTTCTCTGGTCACATAACTTCCCCAATCAGAATGTAATCTCCTTAAGGGTAGTTTTGGTTGGTTGGTTGTTGTCCTTCATGCTCCAAAAAGTACCAAAATGACATCACTATGTCGGGGTCAAGGTACAGTGTGTCCAACTATGACTCCAGACAAGCTTGGAAGGCTCTGCCACATATCAGGCACAAACATGTGCCATATGAACATTTGGTGTGGAGATATCTCTACATCTGCACCTCTCACATTTTTTTGAGCTACTACGCTTCTGCTTTGCTCAGAGAGCACAGTGCCTTCTTTGATGCAGGCACACCACGCTATACACGATCCTAGTCAGTGTCTCCTATGTCTCACAATAGATTTCAAAGTTCCTCAAAGAGTGTCCTTATATCACTTCTTCTGACCTCTGTGTGAGCATTTGCCTTGTGTGAGTTCTCCTTAAGGGTAGGGACTATGTCATTCATAGGAGTGCTTGGAATATGTTGTTATTCACTTGTTTTGTCATATCCAGCTTTACATGACCCTATGGACTTATCAAAGATACACTCTAATATCTCCAGTCTCCAAATGGGATCACAGGGAATTGAACACAACTGAATCAACTCAACAACAACTGAAGCAAATCAGGACTAAGTGACTTGCCCAGAGTCACACTTGTCTAAGGCAGGATTTGAACTCATCTTCCTGACTCCAAGCCTGGTGCTGTACCCACTGCACCATGTAAGTGCTTAATAAATGCTTTTCATTCATCTCTTCATAGCCCAAGGTGCTGCAAGAAAGTCAATGGCCCAGGTCATCTGACTAAGTGTGACCCTTAGAGGGGCATCTTTGGAACACCATCTGGGCTAGAGAAGGATTTTCCTGGTTTTATTTTGCTAAAGCTATTTACAAAATGCCCAGGCTTCTGAGCTGCAGATCCACATTCTGCCCTGTACTATCTCTCAACTGCAGGTTGCTGGAATGGTGAAACTCAAACTGTGCAGTGGTGAGCCTGCAATGTTATCAAACTGTGGCCATGACCCCGATAAGAACACTGCTTCAGAGGTTAATGAAGTCATGGGAACATCCAGACTCAAATCCCAGACTTCTCATGTTTATGACTTTTAGTCAATACTGATGGCGAGGCCCATTTATCTCTGTAGGTTTGCATGACTCTTAGCCATGGGACTCTGACTATGCTGATAAATGCTTACTTATTTTGCAATAAGCGAGAGAGACACTTATTAAGGATCCTTGCCCCCAAAGACTTAGAGCCCCTGAAAATGGAGCGTAGATATTAAAAGGGATGGAGGAGTGATAATGGAAGTGGATAGAACTGGATTTTACAAAGCAGGCTGCAAATATGAATTAAAAAGAAAAAAACTTTGAAATCACTCCCTAGCTAAAATATCTTAGAAGAGCCATGGGAGTATAGACTTGTGGTTTTGGTTTTTTGGTGGGGTGGGGGTAGGGAGTGTGGGGAGGATGGAGGAAGAGGCTCAAAGATCTGGAATGGCTTGTGTTAAGAATCTCTCCCTTTCTCCCCCCAAATGCTTTCTTAAATCAAACTTGGTACCCATTCTGAAGGTCTCATCAACTAATGAAAATAGTTGGATATCGCAAGCTGTCAGATAATTCAGCCATCACCTGTGGGTCGGTAGGGTTTGCTGTAGTATCTACAGCGCCTACGTTCTGATAAGAGCTTTAATGTTGTTGGAGCTAATTTTGCTTTGTTTTGTTTTATGTAGGGTAGTGGGAAGGGTTTGTCACATGGAGATGATAGGGTTTAGACACGGGCCTCAAGAAGAATACATGCATATATCAAACACACCTGTGAGTTAAGAAAAAAATCTGCTTATCAGCATTAGGTATTTTAATTATTAGTTTATAGGGATAAAGACTTTTAACTAAACATAGGGAACGCAACTAGAAAAATTACATTTACTGAATAACTTTATGAAGAAGGATTCTGCAACATGAAGGTATTTCTGAGAATGGCCAGATGAGTGGATGGCCACAGAAGCAATGCTTTGTGCCAACTCCACTCCCCACCTCCACACACAGAGAATTTCTGTAAAAGAAACAATCCCTTACAATAAATGTTTTCCCTGGTCTTTGTGAAAGTAGGAGTCTTAAGTAATTTCACATCTCTCAGCCTCATTTACCTCATCTGTAAAACAGAGAGTTCGGCTTTTTAGATTTTGTTTTTGTTTTTAGCCAAGAAACCCATTTATCCAAATTAAAAGCAAAATAGAAGTCACAGAAAGTACACATAGGAGAATATATAGCAGAAAATACAGAGTAAAGGAATTCTCCCATTGGGAACAAGGTAACTCATCGAAAGAGAGAGAGAAAGAGAGAGAGAGAGAGAGAGAGAGAGAGAGAGAGAGAGAGAGAGAGTGTGTGAGTGTGAGTGTGTGTGTGTGTGTGTGTGTGTGTGTGTGTGTGTGTGTGTGTGTGTGTGCTAGATCTCACCCAAGGAGAAGTTCCCTGAAGTTTCTAATATGGCAAACTGGGGATAAGGACATGATGGAGACTTCTATCTCCTCTCATATTGACTTTTTTCCCAGAGTCTTTCTTTAGCAACCTAAAGTGGAGTTTTCATTTTCCGGTTGTTTTTTTTTTTTTTCCTCAGAGCTAGAAGCCAGAAGAATGCCAAGTGACTCAAGAACCGGAAAAGGATTGAAGAGACGTAATCAACTTGAAGAGACTCCCCAAGAGACTCTCAAGCTCAAAAGAGAACAAACCTCTTCTCTCTTCCACTCTCAATAACTTTGCCCTTCTCCTGTAGGCTTGAGGCACTGGTCTCCACCAAGGAAGAGAGAGTCCCATACCAGTGGGCTTTGGGACTCGGCTTACATTCCTCTCATATACTGAAGCTCTTTTCAGTCCCTTGTAAAGATCAAGTAGAGCAAGTCCAGAACCTCTAACTAGACAACATAAACAAAAGCATCAGTGCTTAAAACAACAAGAGAGATTTTCCTAGAATTCCAGGTAACTAACCTTTGGTACCATTAAAACGAAAATAAACAAATGCATATTAGCAGTACGTGCAGTAGATATAGAGCATCATGGGGAGGGAGGGGGCCAGGAGGAGGGGCAGATTGCAGTGACAACATGCCTAATTACGTGCACATTCCAAAAGCTAATGATGAGAGGTCTGAAGTCTTTCAGGTTACTTTTTTTTAACATTATTACAGCTATTGTGTTAATTGTTCTCCTGGTTCTGCTTACTCAGCTACGTATCATTTCGTGTCTTCCCAAGTTTCTTTGAATCTTCATGTTAATCATTTCTCATGGCACAATAATAGTCTATTACATCCACATAACATAATTTGTTCAACCATTCCTTCATCAGAAGGCACCCAGTTTGCTTCCATTTCTACAACAGCAACAATATATGTTTGCATCCTTTCCCTCTGTATTTGATCTCTTAGATCAAGTAGCAATTACAATTAACTCCCTTTCCCCTTTTTGCCTCAAACTATCCCCTTTCCAACGTCAAATATTCCATCTACCTAGATTTCTGAAATGATTTGGGGGGGGGGGTTTATAAATGAGGATGGTCTTACACTCTGAGAACTGGTTGAAGATACTTGAGTTTAGGTCAATTAAATTCAATTCAGTAAACATTTATCAAGCACATACCAGGTGCTAAGCATAATGGTTCTAGGCTCTATTTGTATGTGTACATGCTGTTTTTTCCAAGAGAATATACTCTCCTTAAAGGCAGGGATTTTTTCTTGTTTTGGTCTTTGTAGACCAACACCTAATATAGGGCTAGTTGGTGCTGAATGACTGTTTGCTAACTGTTTCCCTCTTTAATTTATCCACCATACAGCTACCAAATTGGTAATGCCAAAATATAGATCTTGTCATGTTCCTCCCACATACTCAAAAATCTTCGATGTTTCCCTACTGCCCCCAGAATAAAATACAAAATCCTCAACATGGTACTTAGCTGTATGGCTCCCATCTGCCTTTTCTAGTTATTCCATACTATTTCCACTCTCAGTTCCTCTGTCCAGTCAAACTAGCTTTCTGACTTGTTACAAGGTGCTTATAACAGATATTTTGCTTCCTGATCTCCTCCTTCGGAGACTTAAAACAAGTTGTTCCTCTTCTCCTCCCTTTATGGAATACATTTTCTTCCTTTCCTCTCACCTCCATCTCAAAGAATCTCTAGCTTCCTTCAGCACAGTCTGGGTATCACCTCCTACTTGACAGCTTTCCTGATGCTTCCTCCCAACTTGAATCGTTAATAATCTATCCCCCTAGAAATTTTATACATACTGTCCTTTGTATTGTGGCAGCTAGGTGGCACAGTGGATAGAGTGCCTAGCCCGGAGTCAGGAAGGTTCATCCTCCTGAATTCAAATCCAGCCTCAGACATGCTCCTGTGGCTCCATCCAAGAAAATAATTGGTTGAAAAGTTGACCTGTATCAGTTGACCTCACCTTAAAAAAAATCAGAAAAGGAACTATTCTCCCAAATCAATGAAATTGACTATTCAGTTCCAATAACAAACAATAAACATGTTGCTATGCCCCAGAGATACAAGACAAAGAAAGAAACTCCCTTCTCTCAAAGAGCCTTGGAGGGGGTGGGGAGACGGCTTGGAAATAATAAGTATGTTATTGTTGGGTTTCAATCATGTCAGACTCTTTGCGACCCCATTTGGGGTTTTCTTGGCAGAGATGCTGGAGTGGTTTGCCATTTCCTTCTCCAGCTCATTTTACAAAGGAGGAAATGGAAGTTAACAGGGTAAAGTGACTTGCCCAGGGTCACACAGCTAGGATCTAAGGCCAAATTGGAACTCAGATCTTCCTGACTCTAAGCCCTGAATGCTCTACCCACTGCATCATCAGCTGCCTCTTTTCTGTTCTTTGCATATTGGAATATTTTTATTTGTTGATGCTTAAAAAGAAAATATTTAATAATATCTAGCATCACTGGAGGCCTTCAAGTAATGTCTCAATGACCAATTTGTTGAGAATGTTATAGAAGATTCTTGTTTAGATGAAATGGCCTCTGAGGTCCCTTCCAATTCTTTGACTCTGATTCTGTGCATTTTGCAGATTGGGTGGTCCTTGGTCACAGAATATACCTCCTACCCCTGACAAGCTGTTTTGCAAATGTTTTACCATTTTTGTGGGGGTCCAGGTCAGGGAATATGGCAATCTCTGTTCCTGGGGACAAAACACGGTCAGGTACAATTTACATTATGTGTCTTATTAGCAGTGGGCAGGCAGTAACATCTATGTAGATGAAGGGCAAAACATATTCATTAGTTCCTGTTTCTCTCTCTCTTTTGTTTTTAAGTTCACACAATTTGGCAATTGATGTCACATATACTACAGCCCCATCTTTCCAAAGTATCATCCTTATGAATTCTTTATTGCATAGAACTTTGTCATTTTTAGTGGAAAGGGTTCATTGACTGGGTGTGTCCTTGTACATAAATGCACAAACATATGCATTGTAAGTCAGGCAACATCCCTTAGATACAGAACTGATGTCTTTCAAAAAAGATTGTTGGAGTTTGAAATCTGGCACATTTCTTTTGGTGAACAGGGGAGGGGGACTGAGAAGCAAATCTGTGGACACGAGGAGGCAGGGATTTTTTTTTTCCTTAACCATTAAAGTCACATATGTGCACAGAGAGAATTACAGGGAACATCCTCTTATCCTTCCTATATGGTACCTGGCAAATGAGGCCAGAATGAGCCATGCAGAAACTTCCTGTTAAAAACAAGCCTGTCAGCTAGTTCCCATGCTCAGAGCCCAACAGCCTGGAAAACAAGATACTGCTCCAGGTCTAGCTGCTTTTGCACAGATGGGAATCCCTAGATCAAACCCCTGAGGTTAGAGGATTTGCAAGGCTCCTGGACCCCTGGATTAAACACATCTCTATCACATGTCTGAAGACGCATCATTTATCCCGTGTCTGGCAGACCTGTACTCTGCGTCTAACAATTATTCAATCTCCTTCCAACTAGTTATCCTGGATTGCTCAAGGAGAAAAAAATAAGTAAAACGATTGTCCTTTATTAATTGATGAAGATTTCCAGGCCCTTACCTATTATCATGGCTAATGGAAATGCAACTTCCTTCCTGTTCTTCACCCTATCCATACCACTAGAATCCCTCACTTGAATCTCTCAAACCACTCTATTTGATTTGACCCCTCTGTGACTTGATCGCTCTAACTTATATTAGAGTTATTATTCTGTATAAGTATTATTATCCTTGAGAGATAAATTCCTAGAAGGTACGGACTGTGTTAAATCTCGATCTCTTTCCCCTAATCCCCAGAGAAAAGTGAACTGGCATTTTGATTTTTGAATCCCCAGCCTAGGGCACAATGTAGCACATAACAATTGCTTAGTAAATGCTTGAAGATCCATTGATCTTCATTTCTCGGTTCTCAGTCGGCAATGTGTATAATAAATGTTTGTTGGATTGAATTGGGGGATCATATGCACTGGAATCTTATATCCCTTTGTAGTTTGAGAGGCATGAGCGTTGCTTATTGTGTTTCTTTAGCTGACTTTTGGGGGAACTAAGTTCTATTTACTTAGAAAATTCAACTGTACAACTTTCCTTCTGGGAGGGCTTGTGGAACACTCGTAAGAGTCGATTTTTTTTTTTAACAAACCCTACTATTTACTACTGGCTCCTCTACTCCTGGAGGTCCCAGGATGCATGTGAATTCTAACAGTGATTACCCACGGGTATGTGTTTGCGAGTCGCTGATAAAGCATTAGTTGAGTATTATGCACAATGTTTAAAAATGGTGTACTGCTATGGAGTGTGTGTTTAGGTGGCCGTTTGATTATCGCTTGTACAGAGGAGTTATCCAAAAAGGACCATCCCTCAGGAACACGTGCACAGGAGAGCAGATCGATCCTTCAGGAGGTTAGTGCAACGTGTTCACACCACCTGTGCCCTTGCCTCTGGCTCCAGGCGGACACGCGTGTACTGTTCCAAAGGGTAGTCCCACAAGCCCTCTCCCCACTGACCTCCCCCAGCACACGCGGTCGCAGCGCCCGGCTCGCTCGGGGAGCAGGCCCCCTGGCTCTCTCGCTCTCTCTCCCTCCCCTCCCAGCTCCTCTCCTCTCGCCCAGGGCGGAGTTTCCTCCTGCTCATTGTTCCAAACCGGAGTGCCCGCCCAGCCCGGCCGCCGCCGCCGCCGCCTCGGGCGGCTCCTGGGGGGAGGGGAGGGAAGGGGGTGTGGGTAGGGGGGGAGGGACGGGACCTACGTGAAGAAGCGCTCCGTAGCCGCCGCCCCCAGCCCCAGCACTGCCCACCCCACCTCGGACACGGCGGCAGTCAGTTCCCTCGGGCTCCTCGCCGGCTGCAAGCTCAGCGCTCGGACTGCGCTGCGCGCCCAGCCCCGGCTCTGCGGCAGCAGGAGGAGGAGCAGCAGGAGCAGCGGAGAGCGGGGCCCGCTGAGCAGTCGCTGAGAGCGAGACGCGCGGCCCCCGGCCCGGGGACCCAGAGCAGCCGCGCCACCGACCGCGCCGTGCACGGCCGCGGCGGAGTCCGGACCGCGCTCCCCAATTCCGGGACCGGAGCCTGTCCGGCACAACTCCCGCAGCCACCTGCTTCGGAGGCCCCGGCTGCGAGGACAGGATGCGCGGGGCGCCGCTACCGCCGCTGCTGCTGGTGCTGCTGATGCTGCCCGGTGGATGGGGTGAGTGTGTGCTCGGCCCCAGTCCGGGTCCCTGGCTGGCCCCCGGCCCGTCCTCTTTCCTCCCCCCCGCCCCCCCCCCCCCCCCAGCTTGCGGGAGAGACCCTCCTTCCTCTTTCATCCCATAGCCTTCATTCCTCTTGCCAGCCTTCGGGGTGCGTGCCGGCGCTCGCACCCTAGATGGGAGCCCAGTGGTTGGGGGCCCCCTCATGGCCAAGCCCTCGGACACTGGACCGGCGGTGGCGACGGCCACGCGTTGAGCCCTGACCTTGGGTCAGCCTGAATCCTACAGCTGCAACACGCCCCACCCCCGCCCCCAGGAAAGCAGGTGCAAACCTTTGCGAGTCCGTATTAGGTCTGTCCGTCCCGGCCGGGAAATAGCTGGGAGAAAAAGGCCTTTTGGGACTGCAGAGGGGCTCTAGAGCTGATGGAGCTGTACGGAGCCATTCACGTGCCTCTCGGATTTCGTCTTAGCCTTAGGTTTCCCACCCTCCCCTCCAATCTGGTCACTTTCCTTTTTGTGAGTTGGAAGCAATCAAAATCTCCCAGTTGATGAACCGGGGGGGGGGGGCGGGGATTGAGAAAGCAGAGGCAGGTGGGGAAGGAAGTTCCTAAGGCAGTTAGTTACCTGCAGGAAGATGACCTATTTAAAGTCCTAGTCCCGGAGTAGGTGGGTAGGTATTTAATGGGGCCGGTTGTAAATAAATTTTTGGTTAAGTAATTCTGACTAACCACTCAGTTAAGCATCCCTAGTGCTGGCCGCAGTCAACGTGTGAGAGCTCCTTAAGGGAACAAACTCTTCTAGCACGTAGGGACCACCTGAAGTCCAAGACGTGGGTCTCTCCAGGCTCCTCGATACACACAAAGGAATTTATTTCTTGCAAATCTTTGGAGCCCCAGGCTCATTGGAGAACCCTTGTCTTCCCCTCTTACCGTAGCTCCATACTAGTCCTACTTGTGTGTCAGGGTGTGAATGCAGTGGCAGCCTAATGAGAAAGCTGAGGAAAATCCGAAGCGATCCAAACCGGAAGAGATCAAGTTAGCCCTGGGGTATCTTTCTCGACGCGAGGGACACTTAAAAACCGTCCTCCATGCTCACCTGGGCGCAAGGTTTATGATTACCCTTTCCAGGGGGAGAAGAGCAAATAGCCCTCTTACTCTCCCCCAGAGCCACTGAGAGTGATGGTGACAAAGCAGGGATAGGGAGGAAAGGACAGAGGGAAGAGAACCGAAGTTGGTGGGTAAAAAAATGCCGGCTTGAGAGAACGATGAGCTTGTAGGCTTACAAAAAAGTAAGAGCGGAGACACTCTGAGGTCTGGGAATTCTAGGGAAAGGAGCAGCTTTCAGATTGGTGAGGTTCTTGGCCACTCGCATCAGTTAGGATGAGCGAGAAGGGATGAGGGAAGCTTATGCTCTTTCTGCAGCTGACAGATTCTGGGGAAATGGAATCCCCACAGCAACCCTCCAAATGATGTCCAGTTAGGGGGTGATTTTCAGTTAGCCCCAGGATTTGTATGTCTGGTGTATGGGAAAATCAGTCAAGGGCTCTAGAGGGGCGGAAAAGGCAGCCTGAGAAGTGATAGCTGTTTGTCCTTTCTGTGTGACCTTGGGCCAGTCAGCCAGTCAGCATCTTTGTGCCTCAGTTTATTACATTTAAAAATGGGACAGTTGCCACCCTTGCCATTTCCCCCCCCCCCAGGGAGACCTAGTTAAGACTTGGTTCCTACCCTTCTAATTTAATGAGGAGAGGGGAGATAAGTAAGAGCTGTAGACTAATAACTCCACTATACAGGATGCTCGATGCATAAAGAGAGATGAGGCAGCGCTGCTAGACTTTGAACAGTGAGCAGCTGCATCCTACCTTGGAGTCTTGTGCAGACTAAGATTGTTTCATCCTCAGTTTTTCTCAACTTTAAAATGGGGATAATAGTAACTGCCCTACCAATTTGAAAGGGTTATTGTGTGCAAGCAGATGATAAAATGCTCGTGAAAAACCATTGAAAAAAGCATAGTTGCTGCACAATGTCAGCTGATGTTACTCTTACTGTGAATGGTAATAATAGAGATTCTCTTGGCCCAAAATATCCATCCCCAGATAAGACATGTGGAAAAGGTGTCGGTACTGTCCACCTCCTCCACTGTAGAACACAAAGTAAAAAAAATGTTGGATGCAGGGCGGTGCACTGGGGAAGAATGGGGGGCTTTGGAGAGTGGGATGGGAAAGGAGACTTCATAAGAAAAAATAACTGGGGAGAGAGGAACCTATTGAACGTAGTGTATGTGGGGTGTGAAGTACCCTTAGCAAGGTAGGGGCAGCAAAACCTTTTAGAAATGTTATCCTAAGGTTCTGTCCACTATTTTGTCTGCAGTGAGGACAGTGGGACACTTGTTTGTGTATTGGTAGAAAGAAAAGGGGGAGTCTGGAAGCAGCACTTCCATTACCTCCTAGCAGAAACAGCTGGGAGCTTTTGAAGGTGGCAGGGAGGAGGGTGTGGCTGCAGTAAGCTGGCCTGCTTTGGCCGTGGCATCTGCATGAATCGTTGG